>NC_134359.1:103904254-104221754 GCF_048569485.1 Anomaloglossus baeobatrachus
GCAAAACGGTGCCAGTTATTGCCATACATAAAATTACTCTAGAAGGTGACTGCAGTAGAGTTAAGCCAAAGTTTCCAACTTTTTCCCCCAAAAAATTGCATTTCGTGATTTTGTCTAAAACATTTGGAAAAGTCACATTGACCTTAAAATTAGAAAGCTAAGTAAACTACAAAAAAAAACAACTTGAAAGAAAGCACAAATAGTTTGATGAATTTGTCGCAAATCAAAAAGTCACTAATTGAGAGACATTCATGACAAAAATCTGTCAGAAAAGCAATATAAATTCCGCCAATGGTGTATAATGCAATCAAAAGTCGATAAGTACATATTGTGTATGGATAACAAAGGCTTTGGTATACCTTGGTGTGCCCAAGAAACCCCAATCTGCCAGTCTAGTACACCTAGATCTTCTGCACTGTTTATAACAATGTACCTGAGTTGAAAAATGTGGTAAAACTGTTTTTGCAATTTCTTGTATCTCTGACAGAATCAGTTTGTATATCGAGATGGAGGCTACACAACGCAAGAATCAGTAACTCTGCCATACAGACCACCCGCTTGTCCAATACCAGAAGTTCCTGTAGTCCAGGGTGCAACTTCTGAAGTCTTTGAAGATACTTGCTGCAATGGCACTCTCCGAAAACAAAATACAGATCGACCTCCAGAAGACAGTAGTCTACAGAGATACAGCGCTGACCCCACCGCATTTGTACGGGAACGTACCCCACGGGGAGTTGTAGGAGAAGATGGCTACATGACGCCCATTAAAGAAAAGCCTAAGACAGGTTGGTCAAAAGTATTAGTATTACATAGTCGTTATTTTTTAATGTTGCTTATACTTCATTCATCCAAATCCTTAAATACCCTAATATTCAACTATTCTCACTGTAAACCACTAAAAAGGGACAAATGTAAATTCAGATAAGCTTAAAGGGGTTTTCCTATGAACAGAGTACATATTAATCAATAGATCTTGGAATAATAACAGGTTCCACAATTGAAGGAGTTAAAAAATCCTGTGCTGAGATAATCTTATATATGTGCCCCTGCTATGTACTATGTAACGGCCGTGTCTGACTGTACCGGGACATGATCTGATCACACCACATCTCCTGGGCAGGGAGGACGCAAAAGAAATTATACAGACAGCACAGCCTAGGATCGCAAATGATTCTTCCTGTGAGGTAAAACATAGGCAGGGAAATGGTTTACCTCACAGAAATAATCAGGTATGACCCCAAGCTGTCCTGTCTGTATACCTTTGTTTGCTTCCTCCCCTGCCCAGGAGCTTTGGTGTGATCAGACCATGTCCCTGATTCTGCCTTCCTTACTACACTTCATATCTAGTACCTGACTGCAATTATTGGGCACACAATGTGCTGCTTTTGACAGCCCGTCAATGTCTTTTTATGATGAAGTAGGAGCATTTAGAACAGATGAGGTAGTCGTTTCATGCTGAGACCCATTGAGGTTTCTCAGACATGATCCTGGAATTTAGAGCATATGGAGATGAATAAAGCAAAAATATAATTTAAGGTTCTTTTTTAATTCAAAATTACTAAAATCAGAGACTCTTTATTATATCAACGAGCAGACATTGTATTGAGACAAATAGCAGTACATTTATCTTCTATCTTGTTCTTTTAGACTACTTAAGTCCAGTGGAAGAAAATCCTTTTGTCTCGAGAAGAAAAAATGGTGATCTTCAAGCTCTGGATAACCCTGAATATCACAATGGACCCAGTGGGCAACCAAAATCAGAGGATGAATATGTCAATGAGCATCTTTATTTTAACTCTTATGCCAAGCCTAAAGAAAATGCTGAATTCATGAAAAACAATGGACTAACTGTGCCAGAAAAAGCCAAGAAGGCATTCGACAACCCAGAGTACTGGAACCACAGCTTGCCTCCCAGGAGCACCCTTCAACATCCAGATTATCTGCATGAGTACAGCACAAAATACTTTTATAAGCAAAATGGACGGATCAGGCCTGTAGTTGCAGAAAATCCAGAGTACCTGACCGAGTTCACTCTGAAGCCAGGCACTGTCCTCCCCCCTCCACCTTACAGGCACCGGAACACTGTTGTGTAGAACTTTCAGTATTATTGATATTGATGGAAATCCATGAACTCCCATAAAGTCCTTGAGCCCTCCTACTCTAATAGCCACCTTTCTTCCTCAGGTGTGCTTCCTCTCAATGCCAGATCTCTCCCATCAGAAGGTAATAGAATGCGCTAGGCTGTTTTATTATTATTTATTAAAGAGAGCACTTGACGATGTTCGTTCCTGACCGGCAGCTCATTCGTTAGTGGAAATTTGTCATCAGATGACCAGGCACTGGTAGAAACCATTGCGCGACCCATGAAGCTATAGCAAATGATCAAACCATTTTTTTGGCATTTACATTTTGCTGACACTGCAGTATTTTTTCCAGTTCAAGTTAGCACTTCAAGAAGAACTAAATTGAAATAATCCATTTACTTTTATGGTTATCCACTAAAAACTCGAGAGTTTGAACAAGTCCTTCTCGAGAGAACTCCACATTGAATGTCTGGAAATTATAACATGGTTCATTTGGGCATCAAAGTCAAAATAAATGTAGGTTTTTGTTTTTAAAGTTAGGTTTCAATATTATAGAGTTTGTATTTTTCTTAAAATGTGAGAAAATTTGTTCCGGTATGGCCTGAGCTATAGTATATTAGCGCAGAGTATTGCTAATGTGTAAGTGGTGACTATATTAACATCCATACAAGATATCATCTTTGACAGTCTTTCCTGAATGAGGTCAACTAGAAAGGTAAAATCTAATTTACTTGGTTAGGTTAAAACCAAGACATGCTCAGTTGTGTCAGTATATAGGTCTTCTGCCCATAGTTTTGCATATGGCGAGTTTAGTCTACAAGTTCACCGGATTACAGTCTTATAAGACATAAAGCACTTAGTGAAGGACAAATAGAAGCAGTAACCCCTTTAAATTTAGTCACTTTAATTTCTGACCTTAAGACCACAAGGTCACATTTTTGGGTCCTCCATTCTGGTTTTCACTTTGTCCAAATCTACACCGCAATACTATTCATTTGAAAAAAGCATCACCAACAAAAACTTTCCGGAGGATGACTGGAAAAGAATATGGGAGCCAATTCCTTACCTTTCCATTTGGTGACTTGCTTAAAGGTGATGTTACCAGTGTTTGGAGCCATATGTTTATTTCAGGACTTAAAGCAACTAAGTACAGTAGACTGGTCAATCATATGACAAGCCAGAGATGTCAACCGTGATGACTGGGGTGTCCTAGCCGGTGGGAAGCTCCACATATGGACTGTAAGGAAACTATAATGCAGCAGGGAATTGCCGACTAAAGTCAGTTTTGCACTTAAGATGTTCTCTTTGTCCTTTAAAGACTATTGTATATTTTTGCTTTTAATTTTCTTTTTTGGTTATACTTTGTTTTTTTTATTTCGAATGAAGCAATATAGAGGCAACCAGCAGAATCAAATGATGTACACAAAAAGACTCTGAAAATGTCTAAAATGAAATGCATTTTATTTGTAACAAAGAAAGTAAATGGACAATGTTATGAATATAAGCTATAAAATAATATATAATGTAACGGGTTAGACAGAATATGAGTGACCATGATAAGGGGGTTAGGATCATGCACGGCAGGATTTGGATTCAAGAGTTCTTTAACAGTAGACACATTATTGCACATAAAGATAAAGTTATTTTATTGACCTTTTGGGGGATTTGGGTGTTGACTTCTCATGTCATGCTATTTTCTGTCAACGTATATTAGGTACTCAGAAGTAAAAACACTTTTAAGGTCTTCCTAAAGCTTAAGTTTCAGATTTAAAGGGTACCTATCATTCTAAAATTCTTTTCACATACTATTTTGACATGTCAAAAGTTTTGATAGTGGGGTCAGGATTTTGAGACTCCCAAGATATCAAACACGAAAGTAAAGGAGTCAATAAAAAATTTGCTACAGCCAAAAATCTAGGTAAAAATAGAACTTTATTCTAGTGCAATTAAGAAGTTAATGACATTTTCAATTACATCAAGAAATATAGTATACATTTCCTACACATTTTGACTGTAAACCAGCCCTTCACCATGGATGATTTGATTTACAGTCAGAAATGAATAGGAAATTTAAACTATATTTTTGGATGTAATTGAAGATGTCATCTACTTTTTAATTGAAGTGGAATAAAGGTCTATTTTTTTACCTGGATTTTCGTCTGGAGGAATTTTTTCTATTGGATCTATACAGAGCTAAGTCTATCATAGGTGGCTTCTCCGATGAGGAGGAGTACAGTCATATAGCAGAGATGGTTTCCTTCATACCAATGATCACAGTCAAAATAGTAGGGGTGGCTTCCTCAGTGCTGAGGAGCACAGTCATACACCAGAGGTGATTTCCTCTGTGCCAAGGAATACAGTCATATGGCAGAGGTGGTTTCCTCCATGCCGAGGAGTACAGTCAAATAGCAGGGGTGGCTTCCTTTGTGCCGAAAATCAGTCATATAGCAAAGGTTGCTTCCTCCTTGCCAAGTAGCACAGTCAAATAGCAGGGGTGGCTTCCTATGTGCCAAGGATCACAGTCACATAGCAGGGGGTGGCTTCCTCCCTGCCGAGGATCACAGTCATATAGCAGGGGTGGCTTTCTCCGTGCCATCGATCACAGTGAAATAGTAGGGGTGGCTTCCTCTTTGGCGACGATCACAGTCATATAGCAGGTGTGGCTTACTCCTTGTCGATGATGATAGTCTTAGAGCAGGACTGGCTTCCTCCTTGTCGAGGATCACAGTCATATAGCAGGAGTGGTTTCCCCTGTGCCAATGATCACAGTCATATATCATTGGTGAGCTGGTTGTTCCTAATTTTGAAAGGAAATATGTGCTCAGCTGAGTGCTATGCCCCTTTGTTTCAGACCATCTCTCCTCGGAGAAAGGAGCAAGCAGTGGAGAGAGCATGTCCATAAACTGCTCTTTTGGCTCTACGTGAAGAGAAAAGATGATCAGACATGAAGAGGTGCAGTGCTCTGCTAAGCAATTTTTCCCCTTTCTTTTAGCGGTCTCAGGACCTCTTAGGAGGTCTCAGCACTTAGCCTCCCTCCAATCAAAACTACTGACACGTCACTAGAAACATGTTTGTTTGTCTATTTTTTAACTAGTAGGCACCCTTTAAGAAATCATGCATAAATTACATGCCAGTGCTTGTATCACATTTGTTTTCACACTATGTTATCTTGTTTGTGAGATGTAGTTTATGTTATCTCTGGTGTTTTGTAGACTGATCTTAGGTGTTGTGCTGCTTCCAGTCTGATCTCATTCCTTACAGGAACTGTGGAAACCCTGCAAACAAGAACAAAGCTATAATGATGGATTTCAGTGTATTCATTTCTTCTCACAATATATTGTACGTGGACTTTAATTTAGAAGAGACATTTTCTCAGAAGCAGAGATTATATTATTATTGGGGGGGGGGTTCCGTCTTTGTCTTCCCTTCTCTTACTTTGGATTTGTTGAATTTAGGATCAAGGTAGTTTTTGTTTTCTGAATAGTGAGCACACGTCCTTGGGATAGTTTAAAGCACCACAGTATTAACGATGGAGCTATGAAATTACAAATACGTATAAGCTGATCTATGTGTTTATCAAATTTGAGGTTCCTGAACGCTGAATTTTCCAATGATTCCATTGAAGAGGAATGCGACATTACTGACTAAGACAACACTTGTGTACAGTTTGATATTGACCCCAGTGATACCCAGCAGTGAAGTATGGATTTCATGCATTGTGGAATTTTTGTTACATAAGCTCTGGATTAGAAATAAATACAAGAAGAAATTAATGGAAACGAACCTAGAACTGGACTTGATATTTAGCTCCTAAGCTACACAAATGCCACAAGATAATTGTTGCTTAGTGAACTTGTACGTTGAACAAAGTTGTTTCTAATAGAACTGTATAGTTCATGGTCACACCATCCGGATCCCTTTGTGTGAAAATCTGGACTATCTCAGAGTTTTGATACTAAAGACAAGAAGTACAAGATACGAGTGCCAAATCATGGTTTCCAAATTTGCCGTCTTTTGAGCATAACATATTCTTCATTAAAACTGCCAATTGCTTACTTTCATATATCACGAGGAAGGTCTTATTCACTGCTAACAGATTCCTTGGGGGTAGGATATGAGGTTATATTTCAGAAGGCTTGACCTGCATTTCTGTGTTTCTCATGGCCATTATGTAACTCTGAAGATGCGGACTGTAATGGACTTTACTAGTATGTGCATTGTATCCAACACAATTTGATATGTGGTCAGGCGCCAACCGGTGAACACAAACTGAACCACAGAAGGTGTTTATGTAGTGCAGTCATCCTCTGCACTGCCGTTGTAAAGACATTATGTAGCATTTAGTAGTTCTGCTGTAATATGGGTCGATTATTTTATCTCACAACCTGAAGAAGATTTTGCAGTGCATTGTTGTTGCACAATCTTCGATGGGGGAGATTAACAGAGCAATTCTAATGTAATGATGGCTAAATATGAAAGCAAAGGATCTATCATTAACACATATTCCATACATATCATCCCTACCCTCATGGCCAGGGCACACCTACAACTCATCTTTCCCAAAAGCAAGGGAACCACTATGTCAGGGATACAGAAGTGCATATTAATTTGAAATATACAGACTTATAGTTTGCTGTGCCGATCTGAATTGAGTTATCATCGAGGCATTAAATGAGAAATCCAGTTCATTTTCACGCTAATGATGTTAGAAACGTCTATTGATCTCATGTTACTGTTCCATACTGCTGCATGGGTCTCCTGTTGGCTTCACCACTGGGACAACGAGTGACTGTAAAAGCTACTTGGTGGACTCTTCATTGACCAATGCTTACAAAAAGAGGGGGAGGAAGGGCACCGCCTACTGGGATCTCCGGGTATACAATTAAATATGCCAAGAAAGAAAAACAATATACCCACAGAGGGATCACCAAAAAACAATTGTAAAAATAGAAAATCTTTATTACAAATAGGAAGACATATGGAACTCCATACTGGGAGTGAACACACAATGAACAATTAAAAACATTTAAAACATACACAGATCCCCTAAGCCAAAGCACATATGGGATAAATACTAGATAGATAAATATTGTACCACACCCTTAACAACCAACAATCTTATGGCTTGCTATATCATATACATAATGATGTTAGTCATGAAAAAATGATATACCTTATATCAGCAACACAATAATCAAGGTTGACAGCACTTATAGGCACAAAAAAAAAAAAAAAAAAACCTTCATAGACATGTGAAGGAATTGTATAGCATCTATAATACAAAGGCAATTCCTATGGATCTTTCAGACCATAGGGACATTGACCAATGCGCCAACACTGAGGCTTATGTTTGTCTGCAGTGTTCACCATTGTCTTTGTCAGTAGAGTAAGCGGGAGACTAGTGGGAGACTCAGGCTGCAGTATAGAGGAGTGAGAGCGAATCGGTCAGTGTGCTTTATTTTTATGCTATGCTGGGTGTTTTCAAAAGAAAACAGGGGGAAAAGAGATAACCCTGTTGATACCATGCCCCAAACTCTTACCAGTCTCCTATGGTACATGTTGAATTTTTTTATCAATATAAGAAAAGGATTGTTAGGATTCTGAAAAATAAGTACTAGGGAATAGTGATGAGCAGGCACTACCATGCTCAGAAGCTCACTAGTCGTAACGAGCAGTTGGATGCTCGGATGGGCGCAACTCAAGCACCCAAGTATAACGGAAGTCAGTGGGGGATTCTTTTTACGAGAAATGTTCCTGAAAAAATGATCAAGTTCCCCATTGACTTCTATTATATTCGGTACTCGAGTCACTCCCATCTGAGCATCCAACAGCTGGTTACGAGTACCGAGCACCTGAGGATGGTAGTGCTCGCTCATCACTAGTTACGAGTACCGAGCACCAAGCATGGTAGTGCTCACTCATCACTAGTTAGGAGTACCTAGCATGACAGTGCTCGCTCATCACTACTAGGGAACATTAATCAACATTATATATCAGCAATGGCAGAGGAATAAAACTTAACTTTTAATACATGAATAGTTATAAAGACCTGAGATTGAAGTAACAAAGAATAATAGGATTAGGTTAATCAATGTGAAAATGCACCTGCAATAACCTAAATTTGCAATAAGGTCTGCAACAGTCTTATCCTGGGTTAATCACATAAAAAAAGACAGCAGGACAAATCACTGAGGTCTGAATTTCATAACCCTTCTTACAGTCCATAAATGAAGTACAAGTAGCAATAGTTGGGCCATCAGAAAGTACTTGATTTTCTGAGAGTATATACAGACACACCTTTGATACAAGTATATTGCAGAAAAGAAGCTGCTGGTGTCAAACTGCCAGAACTCATCCTTCTGTAAGGAATTAATATATAAACCAGACACATCACTTCTTCTTTTGATTGCTATTTTAAGAGGCGCATAATGAGATTTCAGATTTTAATCATCTTAATTTTAACGCTCCATTGTTTTATATTTTCCCTTGTTCAAATTTCCTAACCATTCAATATCAAAAGCGTGTCCGTACTTGCAAGTTGTTATTTTCTCCAACAAATCTTTAATTAGATTTATCATTTCAATATCTCAGTTTTATAGCCATCAACATTTACTTAAGTCACTGTACATATCAACCTTTCTATTCTTGGTCTTTGTTAAGGGTTTCTTACATTGGACAATAATCGTAAGAGCAAATGTTTGTTCATTGCCCAGTATAACTAGACCTAGGCATGAAACCACTAAACACTTGTCTGCCATTGATCACATCTTTTACACAGACCTAAAAATATCATTGACCGGTAGCACATCCTTCTGGTGTGAATGCGGAATGTATTACCAACGATTAAGGAGTCTCAAAAGACTGTTTACTCTAGGTGCTTCTAAGACTGTCCTGCCTGATAGAAGCCTTCAGGCTGCAGCGTAGTAGCTGCTGCTGATTGGCTGCAGCAGAGCAGTAACTGCTGATGGGCTGCAGTGGTCATGTGACAAAATAATGCCACTTGAAAGTTGGGCGGCCAAGTGGCAACAAAGATAAATATCCCAAAGGTGTGCATGTAGCTTTTTTTTATTTTATCTTGCTACTTTAGCACTTCAGATGGAAAGTCAAGTCACGAGACCTTTCCATCAGTCTTCTCTAATTGGAAAATTCTGCAGATGAGAAAGCTGATTTTTATTGGAAGAGGTTGCTGAACAGATCTGGTCCCATACTGCTCCATCAATTGCCATTTTGAGAATAGGAGAGCAGTATAGTGTGTGAGAAAGGCTGCCCTAAGAATTTCAGTAACAAAACCCAGAAAACATAATCATCTGTCCATCACATTTGGTAAAATAAAATGGAAAACCAATTTAACTAAGATTGCCACACAGCCAGTTCTTGACGGAAAAATTATTTTGGTGTCAGCACAACTCAATAATTTAGGTATGCCAGAGAAGATTGGTCATTTACTATGTTATAGCTACTACACTTGGCTATAAAACACGTGTAATACAGCACCTATAGAAATATATGGACCTAAACTGTAGCATTGGATGCCCTCATATGGAGGCATACAGAGGTTTCTGTCTCATTCTGTAAGAAACAAAAATTGTGACATTCCCTATAGTATGACTTCTGAAAAAGGTATCTAGAGATGGTGCAAAATGATTTTCATCTCGCCATCCATCAGCCAACTCCTTCAGCTTCAAAATCCATGAGCCATAATAGTGATTAGTGGGCACTGATCAGGAGTGGGAAAACCATTTTTTACCTGACAGCATCCATGACTCTTCTTTTGATTAGCCAGCCTGACGTGATGTCACATTGTGTCACGCATAATGATGATGTTGGGCCAGGACAAGTAATCAAAAGAGCCATGAATGCTGTCAAGTATGGGGCGGTTCACCCACTCCAGCAACAGATTACCGACATGGCCGATGGACTTGCACCTGCATATCGATTTGCATTAACTCTAGTATTGACCCTCGAATTATTGCTTCTAAAGGAGTACATGATGGTTTACAGAAGCCAAATGCTGAGCACACAGAATGGGGTACTCTAGGATTTCTAATATATAATGGCAGGGACATTTTTGAGCCACTTAATAGGCTTTACTTGAATTGGAGCAATGAACGCTGTTGTCCAATCAATCTTCTATTGACCTTGAGTTTATGACAATTCTACTGTCTAGTCTACACTGCATACATAGTATCCTTTGCTTTTATATTCAGCTGCCTTAAACCTTACAGATATAAAAAAAAAACACAATTGTATGTTACTAAGAAAATGTGAATAGTATTTTTATAGCTTGTCAGAGATACAACCAGTTGCATTTGTACATAAGAGTGGGAAATTTCTCCATTTACAAGACATCTTCCTTTGGAACGTAGCTGCTCTCTTTTGAGTTGATTTGTATATATTTATGTACAGCTGGTGGTTTAAATTTCTGTATATTCAATTTTATGTTAGGTTCATTTTTATTTTATTTTGTTTTCTTTTGCTCACACTTGGTATCATTTTTTTACATTACTTGTGATTCTGTTGCCGTGGCTTAATTCCTGCACTTGCTTTGATTATTCCTCACATGCGTGAACTTTGATGTTCTTTTGCTCAGAAATCCCCTTTGGTTTGTGTATTTTTACAATGAAGGACTGTTCCCTGCCCCCGCACGTAAGCCTCTTTCCTGCCAAGGAGCAATGCCTAACCCAAAGCATCCTCTTGACAGAAGAAGAGACATGAAGGTTCTGTTTAACTTTTTAATATAGTATTATTTCTTCTATTTTTATTCTTTATGTTGTAGTTTTATGTGAGGGAGTTTTGATTAATGTTGTACTTGTTGTGATTTGATCCATTGCTAATGTATTGTACGAGTGCAGTTTATGGCAGCCGTGAAAGCTGCGTAATGATTATCTACTTTTTAATTTAATTTACATGTGATGGGGTCCTTGGGAATTAATATACACAAGCCACAAATATTAAGACATCTTGCAGATCTCCTGATCAAATACTTTGGACCATCACCTACCAATCATGACTGTTAGTGAGATCACTGCAGAATTCTCTTTGGCCGTGGTAGGTGTTAGGAGACCCTAAAATCAGGTAAACTAAGAACCATTACTTGGGGATTTCTGCTTCAGTTCGTTAATCTCAGTGCTACTTTATAACTCAATAATGCATTGCTCCGACAGTCATCATCACATATAAAGACATTATCAGCATTGTGTAGCTAAATTTACATTCATGATTAGTAGAGATGGAGTATACATTTTCAGTACATTACGAAATATCATCATGTTGAGTAGATATCTATTTTTTATATTTTATTTTATCTCTCTTACAAGTTCTGTAGATCAGTAAGGGTCTGGGTCCTGAGATCCACCACTGATCACTCAAGCAACTACTCTGAATCATGCCTGTTAGCCGACAGATTTGATGATCTCCTATATAAGCATGCACACAGTGGTTTATGGCAGAATTCCCCAATGCCAGACCTCAAGAGCCACCAACAGCTCATCTTTTCAGGTTTTCCTTAGTATTGCCCAGGTGATAATTCCATCACCTGGGCAATACTTAGGAATTCCTAAAAGCATGATCTGATGGTGGCTCTTGAGGACTGGAGTTGGGGAATACTGGTGTATGGGCTCAACTGAAGTCCACAAATCTGTAGTACTTGTTTGTAACCAATGGACAAAATGAAAAAAGTGAAAAGAACTTATACTCTTTAAGATACAAAGTGACATTCTTATCTTTACAGATTCCTCAACTAGTATTTTTTTTTGCTAAAGGTGCAATTTTCCCAATAGGTTAAGGTATTATGAAGATCGGCTTACAGGGAAATCAGATCCAAATGATCTGAAACATTACTCCGAGCACACCTTCTATTACTCAAACCTCATATTGAGTAGAATGTTGAGTTAAGCCCCCTTTACACATTGCAATTTCATACGGTTTGCATACGATAGCGTATGCGATTTGCAACGCCTCTATCGTATGTGCGGCACGTTCAATTTGTTGAACATGCCGCACACACGATTAAACCCCATCACACGTACTTACCCGTCCATACGACTTCGCTGTGGGCGGCAAACGTCCACTTCCTGGAATGGGAAGGACGTTCGACGTCACAGCGACGTCACGCGGCAGCGGCCAATAGAAGCGGAGGGGCGGAGCTGAGCGGGACGTAAACATCCCGCCCACCTCCTTCCTTCCGCATTATCGGCGGCAGCCGTGGGAGGCAGGTAAGTTCTGTTCAATGTTCCCGGGGTGTCACACACTGCGATGTGTGCTGCCACGGGAACATTGAACAACCACACGTTCAATTCTAGAGACAGATACGATGTGTATGCGATGAACGTTTTAACGTTCAATCGCAATCGCATGTACCTGTTACACAGTGCAATGTACCTTACGATGCCGGATGTGCGTCACTTACGACGTGACCCCGCTGACACATTGTAAGATATATTGCAGCGTGTAAAGCGGGCTTTAGATTTCAGAAATCTATACTAAACGCAATGGGATAAAGCTCCATAAAGCCTTTTTGTTCTGGAAATTAGTGGTAGACTAATATTTCAGAAAATATCTTCTAACATAACAGATAATTCTGCTTGGATTTTTTCACTAACATCTATTAAGGCAGACAGAAAATAAGAACTTTATAGAAGAAAAGTATATATAGAATTGAAAGGGCCAGTATGTTGTCCACTAATCCAAATTTACCTATAGAACATAAATATATCATAGTAAAGTAAGATACACATATTGTAGCATGTCCATCAAAACCTTTATCAAAATAGAATCAACATGTCTACAAAGAGATTTGCAAATTGTTTTCTGTAGTACAACCCAATACTTAAAGCGTAATTTAGTATACTAAATACCAGGAAAATATTAATTATTTTTGATGGATATCTAACACTTTACAATATGGTCTCCAAAATCTAAATCTCTGTTCCTGCAATTAATTTCAATATGTCCAGGAAGTGAAAAATTATACATATTATTTGGGTCCTGACATTAAATAATTTTTTAGCAACTGTATATTTTGTTGGGTTCCCAACAACCAAAGAGTGTGGAACTTTAAATGAAGTGGATTTTCAAACATGATTATTTTAGTGTCATTGACACAGGATTACCTATGATAGCACACAGCTCTGATCATTCATGGTCACCTACATTGTTCCAGAAGATCATAACTGAGCAATGCATTATTGATGCTGTATACTGCAGCACAAGGGGAAAAAGTTGATATATTTTAAGTCATCGACTATTGGGAATTTTCTGTTTCAAGTTACAGGGCCACATTCAGGGCATAGGGTTCAGTCTTCAGTGATATAGAACGTAAAGTGATTGTATGTCATTAGAGACAGAAAATCAGGAGACAGCGCCGATCACGGGCTTGGTCCTTTTTTCTGTATCACTGGAGATACACTTTAAACAGCTACAAGCTAAAAATTGGTATCCTCCTTTTCTTTCCTCCTTTTTTCTTTCTTTCTTTCTTTTCTTCTATGATTTTATCCTTTTTTCTCTTTCTTTCTTTTCTTTCCTTATTTCTTTCTTTCGTTCTCATTTCTTTCTTTCTTTCGTTCTCATTTCATCCCTTCTTTCTTACTTTCTTTCATTCTCCTTTCTTTCTTTTTCTGTTGCTCTCTTTTTTTTCATTCTCTTTTCTTTCTTTTTCTCTCTTTCTTTTCTTTTCTTATTTCTTTCTTTCGTTCTCATTTCTCTCTTTCGTTCTCATTTCTTCCTTTCGTTCTCATTTCTTTCTTTCATTCTTATTTCGTTCTTTTTTTCTTTCCTTTCTTTTTTTCTTTCCTTTTTTTCTTTCTTTCCTTTTTTTCGTTCTCATTTCTTTCTTTCTTTCTTTCTCTCTTTCTTTCTTTCCTTCCTATTAGTTTTAGGATATTTTTGCTTTTGCAATAATCACCTCATTTCCAGTCTAAAATAAAGTAACTCTTGAGGTAACAGTATTGAGAATAGCAGATGTAGATTTGCTACGATTCATTACAATATATTAGTACAGAAGAGAAGGGTTATCACAATGCACAAATACTATATGCACAGCCCCAAAGGGATAAATGACACAGACAGACCTGCTACATCTGTATACTGCTTGAAGGTGATTATCATTTGGGAAATCTCACTTTTACAACAATGGTTACTCCCGAGGGTTAGCACTAGATTAACCTTGCGTTGGCCTCAAGTGCATTGTTGGAGACCATCAACACAGAAAAAAATGGAATAAGAAGCAGTTTAGGTTAAGAAATCAGGTCATAGATTTGTGTGAAATAATGGGATGCAATTACTGGATGAACTGCAGCTACTTAATAGCATAATGTTTAAACTCTAGCTGTGCGACCCGTGACCCTGTATCTTCAAACAGACTCTCAACCATCTGTGAAAAAGCAGAGATTTTGTGAGCACATTGGGTCTCTGAAAATGATGCATCCGTGCATTACATTGTTCTCATACAGTAGGCTATAGTCGTTCTCCGGACAGTGGTCCAGCATTATTTTGTGTTATTGTCATGCCTCCCATACCATCCCAGCTGAACAATTTGAAACCTGTTCTGCATTTTTGTTAAATGAATCTGTCAGAAATATATTTTTAATTTAATATAAATGAAATTCAATAAAATATGGCAAAACTTTTCCTATGTGTGGATGTGTCATTTTAATACCTTACAATTATAACTACTAGTAACAAAAGTTAATAAAATAGTTAATAAAACTAAACAAATATGTTCAATGATAAACACCTCTTTTTGAATACTATATTGAAATTATACATGGATCTGTTGGTTATAGACTCAAAAACAAAATTGTTGTGCCAGCTTTTATTCTTTTTTAGTATTTGCACACATAGGGATTGACCAAAATTGCTTCCAGAACCCTAATTATGTCAGCGTACTACTGACTGTGCCCAGAGGACGGTGTCCAACACATTTTGCAGCTAAACAGAGGAGCTCATTAGAAACAGCAAAACACACTGCGCATGCACTTGTGGATTCCTGGAAGCTGAAGACCTGCGCAATCGCAGATGAAAACTTGACTAAGCTTCAATATTTCCTTCTGGTTCTAAATGTTTCATAAATTGATGACTACAGAGGATTATGCGGGCGTCAAACGAGACGATCTATCTTGCGATATGTCGTCGGGGTCACGGTTTTCGTGACGCACATCCAACATCGTTTACGTCGTCGTCCCATGTGACACCTACAAGTGACGCAGAACGTTCGCAAATCATGTATCGTTGACACGTCGCTCATTTTTAAAAAATCGTTTATTTTTCTTTCGGTTGTTCATCGTACCCGGGACAGCACACATCGCTCCGTGTGACACCCCGGGAACGATGTATACAGCTTACCTGGGTCCCGCGGCTCCCGCCGGCTATGCGGAAGGAAGGAGGTGGGCGGGATGTTTACGTCCCGTTCATCTCTGCTCCTCTGCTTCTATTGGCCGGCCGCTGTGTGACGTCACTGTGATGCTGAACGTCCCACTTCCTTCAGGAAGTGGATGTTCGCCGCCCACAGTGACGTCGCTCAGCAGGTAAGTACGTGTGACGGCGGTTTAACCACTTTGTGTGCCATGGGCAACTAATTGCCCGAGACGCACAAACGACGGGGGCGGGTACAATCGCTCGTGCGATCGCACGAGAGATCATATTGTGTGACGCCCACATAAGGCTGTGGAAGAAAGCGCAATATGGTCTTACCAGGCAGGGCAAAGGGCAAATGTAAATAGATACACTCTTCTAGAGGGGTTGTGAAAGCCAAAACTCCTATCGTCACGTTGCATAAAGGCAAACAGCTGCAGCCCCGAAGCGAATCAATAAACCGTCAAAAGGGATGAATCGGGTATTATGCCGCGCTATCACCAAAACAAATCAATGTTGATTGATTAATCCATGTATTTATTCTTTGTACAGGTCAACGCATTTCAGAGTTTGCAATCTCCTTCCTCAGGACAGCAAAGAAAGAACATCAACAATCAGACTGCAATCTCTGAAACGCGTTGACTTGTACAAAGAATAAATACAAGGATTAATCAACATTGATTCGTTTTGGTGATAGCGTGGCATAATACCCGATTCATCCCTTTTGACGGTTTATAAAATGATGACTACACAGTTTTATCCAAAGAAAAGTACTGACGGACCTGTCTCATCTCCTGAATCTCGATCTGTGGCCAATTTATTAATGGAATCAGCAATCTATCCGGGATAGAAATAATCAAATTGACCAAAGTCAAAACAAATTTAATGAAAGATCAGATTAATCAAAATCCAAATTTTTCCCAATTAGGCAAGCTCAAAGCCATTTTTATGAATTACTTTGAAAGACTGGTTGGAGTTAAAGAGCAATTAAACATTATACTTACCTGTCCTAGGCCTGCCCCTCATGTTTCCAGCTTGGTCCTTTAAATTTCATTTTGGATCCTTCAGTCCTTAGATCCTCCATCTTTGAGTCTTCTGATACTGAATAGAGATCTACATTTAAAGACTAATCCGTGATGTGAAGCCTACTTTTGTGACTTTGGCCTTACATGGTCATGCGAGTTGAGTTCCACAGGAGCTCATGAGGAATGGTCAATGTCCAGAAGATCGAAAGATTGGAAGGCCAGAAGATCTGAAGAAAGAGGACAGGTGGAGGCCAGGTTTTGGAAAGGTGGATACAATATTTTATTGTTTTTTTTAACTCTTTCGCTCCCAACAATTTATAATTCTTTGGGGTCTGAAGGCACCTCAGAGCATAATATTGTAAATGTCTTTTTGGGGATCTTTCGTTTTGTGACAAAACAATTTCATTTGAGATCAAATTTTTAAGTCATAGCACTTGAACGTAAAAGAATTTTTTTTACATTTGCCCATCTGGGGGTTTGGATGTGAAACATTGTAACTATAATATGTAGCTTTATACAATATATACATACAACATAGAACTTCAAGTTGATTCATACTGGTAATTTGCAATCAACCAAGACTAAACTTTTATTACCAAAAAATGTTAGCATGATCAGTGTCTAATCTTTTGTTATGTTTTTCTTTACTGCAAAATGGAATAAAAGTAATTCTTTATTGGAAATTCCTTTCTTGCTGCATCTTCTAGTTTCTTTGCATTTGGGACTTGTGACGGGGTCCTTCTCCCATATGACACAATCAACAGAGCGAGAGATAGCAGTATAAACCAAAGAGCATTTATCAAATGCAAATCAAATGGTCCATAACATAATCTACCATACAGAGGATAAAAATAGTAAAGAAAAACAAATATAGTCCAGTAATAGCATAAATATCCAGGTCTCTCTAAGGAGCAGCTTTTCCCTCAAAGGTTCAATCCTGCTTCTTCTCTCTTGTAAATCTTGCCCAGAATGACAAATCCCCCAGGTAAGCAGAGAGTTAGGTGGATCCCAGGCCCCCTTCCCCCAGACTTAGGGACAGGAACACTACAGGGGGTGATTACCTATAGACAATACAATCTACACACAAGCAATACAAATAATGGACAGTAAACCAAGCAAAAAATACGAACCTACACAACATGATACACAGTACACCATATCCCACCATCACAACCTCTCCCTCCTTTTGAATAAGTGAGTATGACATGAGGTCTACACAGACCTCTAGCCATTTCACTTAAGTTCATATTGCTCAGCAGTGGATAGTCTATGGTTCTTCTTGCCGGGACAGTCCATCAGCATTCTGGTGTTGGCTTCCATGCTTGTATTGGATGGAGAAGCTGTAGATAATCCCTTGTACAGCCGTTGTGTTGGAAGGACAAGCTTCCCTTTGTATCCTCCTTCACTCAAACTGTGTTTCCTGCACCCACAAATTGGCATTGTAGATCTCCCACATAATTTCCTAGGAGAATATTTGCAGGCAGGCCGCTCATCACCCCAACCACTCAATGTTTGACCCCAAAGTCCAGATCTGCAGTCGCCTTTGAGATATTCCTCCTTTGTCCTCCAGCCAATTCAATAACAATCCCTGGTCCATGATTTATCGCCTCTGGCCGAACCACCCGGGGATCAGCTCCCCCAGAGTCACAAAATCCAATGACTCCCTGTCCAACCAGCACAACCTCCTGTAAGTGCTTACTTTGATGGTAAGAGGAACTCGGGGCTGTGGCTCGCACCCCATAAACCCCTAGTGGGCGACCATGAATGTTTGAATCATTAGGCAAGTCAACTTGAAAGAGTGAGAACACATCCCCCATTGTGTTCGGCTGTAGAGAATGAACAGGTCGATTTGGTGCAAGGTCATTCCTCAGTCGAATAGCAGGGCAAGTGTCTTGCAAATGCCCAGAATGCCTACATCGATAACATCTCCTCTACGTCGTATTCCTTCTAATGTGCATTCTGGAGAAGACAGTAGGAGAACCTGGTGACAAAGACCGGAGGCCATACACGCCAACAGGGGCATCTATGGTGCAGGGGTCAGCGGTACACTCCAGTGGAAGTGATAGTAACTCTTCCTCAGGCAGGATGGAATGCACAAAATGCACCGGACAAAATGGAGGTGCATGGGGGTCCCTCCGAATCCTTGCGGGACAACTGGGTTGCAGGTGCCCAGGTTGCCCGCACCCATAACATTTCTCTCTGTGATTTCCCCAGAGCATGGTTGCAACTGTTGGGCCCCGGAATTGTGAGATGTGGATGTCATCGGCTTGCAGCTGGGTGGAGGGGCAGATATAACTGGAGAGTGCCGAGGCACAGGAGGGTCAGACCGTGGCTTATTGTCCATAAGCCTCCTCCATTGCGGTTGGATAGTAAGGTCCTCACCAGCCAGGGATGCAGCTCTATCCAAGGTGTGCAGCATGCGCTCTCTGACCCATTCCCATATTTCTGAGGGACACTTGTGAAGAAATGGTTCTATCAGAAATACTCGTATAACTATGGACAACGGTCCATAGTTAAGGCATCTTCCACTTCCAGTCATCTCCGACATGCCTGGGACATCTTATGGGCATACATCCGAAACGATTCCCCCCGTGGTGCATGGCAGGTCTGGAACTGTGCCATATGTGAGTCTGGGGTGATGGCATGGTAATCCAGGATAGTCCGCTTTACAATGTTGTAATCCCGGTTCTGCTGTGAGTCAATGGTGCGATAAGCCTTTGCCAGGCTTCCGTTCAGGAGTCCCACTAACAAATGCATCCAGCCAGAGTGGGGTACCTCCATCACGGCACACTGCTGCTCAATGTCCTTGAAGAACCCTTCCACATCTCGGAAACTTCATCAAGTGGCTTGAAGTCTGCCCGGGTGATCCGTACAGGCTCCCGGATCACTGGGTTTACACTCCAACTCCCATTACTCTCTCTGCCGAACTCAATTGCTTCTTGTCTCCGCTGTGCTCGGTGAGCAGCCTCCGCCTTATATTCCTGAGATACACCTGGGCCCAGAACCACCATCTCTTCTTCGAACCACACCAATCACTGGCGTTTTGGGGCAGGGATCCCCGTCCCCAGTGCTTGTCCGTCAGACATATGAGAGAAGTAGGTCTGGCTCTCACCCACAAGTAGATAAATTAAGGCTTCTTTACTCAGTCCCTAGTAGTTCCAGCCCAGATCTTTGGTTCTTTCCTTTAGACTGGATGCGGTCCAGTTTCTGTACTCACTCTGTCGGTGGATCTCCATTAGGCTGCGCTCTGTTGATCCCACCGCTGCCACCAGTTGTGACGTAGTCCTTCTCCAATATCACACAATCAACAAAGCGAGAGATGGCTGTACAATCCAAAGAGCATTTATTCCAAGCAAATCAAATGGTACATAACATAATCCATCATACAGAGGATAAAAATAGTAAAGAAACACAAATATAGTCTAGTAATAGCATAAATGTCCAGGTCTATCTGAGGAGCCACAGCTTTTCCCTCAGAGGCTCAATCCTGCTTCTTCTCTCTTGTATGTCTCACCCAGAATGACAAATCCCCCAGGTAAGCAGAGAGTTAGGTGGATCCCAGGCCCCCTTCCCCCAGACTTAGGGACAGGAACACTACAGAGGGTGATTACCTACAGACAATACAATGTACAATACAATGTACACACAAGCAATACAAATAATGGACATTGAACCAAGGGTAAAATACGAACCTACACAACACGATGCACAGTAGACCATATCCCACAATCACATGACTCTATTAACCCTGGAGTATATCTGTGAAAGGCTTGATTCTACTATTCTGGTATTGAGCAATATTGGGTTTCCTTATTAATACAGTAAGTTGTCTAGATTCACGTTTATTTTCATTTTACTTAAGGAGAATCTATCACAAATCTTGGGCTGCCCTATTTATTTTCTAAAAGAGTGGACAACCTTAGATTAGTATATTGTTTAAATATCATGCCATAACAAAAACCCTCAGAAGAGTCCTTACTGTCCTTCGAAAGGGCCTGTCTTTCTATCAAAAGTCAGGAATGAACTTCTGGGTCCCATTTTTCAGAGCTTGCAGATGATAACACAAGCCTCCAATGCAAGTCTAGTAGGGAAAGAGCAAGAACTTGGGGAAATCATGCTCAACAATTTACTTGGGCTGCAGTGCTCTTTAGGCCTCTTTCAAACGTCTATGAAAATCACGCACGTATTTCACGGACGTGTCAGAGGTGTGTATTACCCTCCGTGTGCCGTGTTTATGGCACACGTGTGTTCTCCATGTGCTATCCATGATAACACACGAAGAACAGGAACTTTATACTCACCTGTCCCTGGTGTTGCTGTCCGTGGTGCTGATCTATGGTCTCCGGTCCTGCCGACTCCCTCCTGCTGCAGCTTCCGGCTCGCAGTGGAGTGGATTTGCAATGCGCCTAATGAGCAGGGGTCGGAAGCAAGTTACAGCAGTGGCAGAGACAGCAGGGCTGGAGAAGGTGGGTATAGAAATTCCTTTTAATTCACAGACAGGGCCGGCGTCAGCACCCGGCATACCCGGGCAAATGCCGGGGCCCTGGAGAGCCGGGGGGGCCCACTCGGCCTCGTCAGCTCTGGTGCACCTTGGCCGGGGCCCACTCTCCTTAGTTCTGCGGTCCCCGGGCCGAGTTCCGGGGACCTCAGTCCTCGGCAGGAATCTGCGGCGCCGTCTCTTTAAGGCGCGCAGACTTCCTGGTTTGAACTTCATCTGTGGGCGGAGCTACAGACCGGCATCAGTCCCACAGATGAGAGTTGCAGTGCCAGCCAGCGACCCCCAGCACAGCGTGTCCCTCCGGCGCTGTGTGGGCCCCCTCTCCACCGTGGCCTGAGCGGTATGTGCCCTCCCCAACCCCGATTCATGCCCCCCCCCGGAGCCGCGCGTGTCTGTCTCTGTCTGTATGTAGCAGAGCTAGGTGTGTATGTATATAGCAGAGCTATGTGTGCATGTATATAGCAGAGCTATGTGTGTATGTATATAGCAGAGCTATGTGTGCATGTATATAGCAGAGCTATGTGTGTCTGTATGTAGCAGAGCTAGGTGTGTATGTATATAGCAGAGCTAGGTGTGTATGTATATAGCAGAGCTATGTGTGTATGTATATAGCAGAGCTATGTGTGTATGTATTTAGCAGAGCTATGTGTGTATGTATGTGGCAGAGCTATGTGTGTATGTATATAGCAGAGCTATGTGTGTATGTATATAGCAGAGCTATGTGTGCATGTATATAGCAGAGCTATGTGTGTATGTATATAGCAGAGCTATGTGTGCATGTATATAGCAGAGCTATGTGTGTATGTATGTGGCAGAGCTATGTGTGTATGTATATAGCAGAGCTAGGTGTGTATGTATATAGCAGAGCTATGTGTGTATGTATATAGCAGAGCTATGTGTGTATGTATATAGCAGAGCTATGTGTGTATGTATATAGCAGAGCTAGGTGTGTATGTATATAGCAGAGCTAGGTGTGTATGTATATAGCAGAGCTATGTGTGTATGTATATAGCAGAGCTATGCGTGTATGTATATAGCAGAGCTATGTGTGTATGTATATAGCAGAGCTATGTGTGCATGTATATAGCAGAGCTATGTGTGTATGTATATAGCAGAGCTATGTGTGCATGTATATAGCAGAGCTATGTGTGTATGTATATAGCAGAGCTAGGTGTGTATGTATATAGCAGAGCTAGGTGTGTATGTATATAGCAGAGCTAGGTGTGTATGTATATAGCAGAGCTAGGTGTGTATGTATATAGCAGAGCTAGGTGTGTATGTATATAGCAGAGCTATGTGTGTATGTATGTGGCAGAGCTATGTGTGTATGTATATAGCAGAGCTATGTGTGTATGTATATAGCAGAGCTATGTGTGTATGTATATAGCAGAGCTATGTGTGTATGTACATAGCAGAGCTATGTGTGTATGTATATAGCAGAGCTATGTGTGCATGTATATAGCAGAGCTATGTGTGTATGTATATAGCAGAGCTATGTGTGTATGTAGCAGAGCTAGGTGTGTATGTATATAGCAGAGCTATGTGTGTATGTAGCAGAGCTATGTGTGTATGTATGTGGCAGAGCTATGTGTGTATGTAGCAGAGCTATGTGTGTATGTATATAGCAGAGCTATGTATGTAGCAGAGCTATGTGTGCATGTATATAGCAGAGCTATGTGTGTATGTATGTAGCAGAGCTATGTGTGTATGTATGTAGCAGCGCTGTGTCTGTATGTATGTATCCAGCAGAGCTGTGTGTGTTTGTCTGTATGCATGTATGATGTGTATCTATGTATGTCAGTGTATATGACTGTATAGATGTGTCAGTTCTATATGTATTTTTGTGAGTTTGTCGTTAAATATGTATATGTATGTGTACGTATGTGTGTCTGCGTGTGGATGGGGCCCACTGGGACTCTTCCGCCCGGGGCCCACAAAAACCTGGAGCCGGCCCTGTTCACAGACATGTGTGTTTTCCCTGGCGCGTGTCACATGGATCATTCTGTGTGGTCCTGTGTGACACCCAGGATGCTGGAAAAAAGCGGACATTTGTACGTGTGGAACACACGGGCACACGTATGCTCCACACGGACACACGGTCCATGGCAAAACACGGACATGAGCGCAGACCCATTGATTTTAATGGGACTACATGGGCCCGTGTCTCCGACACATGAGGAAATGGACCAAACACGTGCCACGGACGTGTGAAGGAGGCCTTACTAAGATTTTACATAATTATAGCATTCTTACAATGGTTACCATTTCGCAACACCTTTTTTTTTAAAAACATAGCATTTCTTGGAGATGACTTTTGCTAGAAAGTTTGTCAGGGGATACTAAAGACTAGAGATTAGAAGATCAGGCAAAAATCAAATTTGCATGGATTTTCCTGGAAAAAAATCGATTTGCAGAAATGTTATTCTTCAGAAATGTAATGTTCTTTTAAGAGCCAAGAAGATAATCTTAAGATGTAAAAAATAGAGATGGGTGAGCACTAAAATGTTCGGGTGCTCGGTCCTCTAGTTGAGCAGGTTAGATGCTCTGAAAGTACTCAACTCGAATAATACATATTATGGCAATCACTGATTGGGCAGTTGGGCTCTCCACCCACATGCAGTCAGCCATATACAGAGCATTTCCGAGAAGAGGGAGGGTAGGTTTCTTTTTCTTTGGACACACTATATCTGAAAACGTTGCTTTAACCTCAGTGAAAGCCATTTAGAGACTGCACATGGCTCTCCCAGGAGTGCCTGCACACCTCATGCAGTAAAGCAAGCCTGTGTGTTGTGGTCATTTCACGGATGAAACATCTGAGCACCCGCGATACTTGGCCGAGCTCCGTGAGTACCTGAGCACCCCGATGCTCAGTTGATTAATGAGCAGTGCCGAGCATGCTTGCTCATCACTAGTAAAAAATAATACAAATCTTTCTACTCAACTGATCGCTCATCTTTTTAACCCTTCCGCCGCTCACTGTCAACTGCCTGAGCCTTAGTGCATCTTATTGCCACCTGGTGAGACCTGGGAGGGTTCTGCTCAAGTATGCGAAAGGTCTCAATGTCTTGACTCACATTGTGATATTCCACGAGCATACGCAGAACCGTCCCAGGACTTATCAGAACCAGAACTCCTGGCCTAGTATGAGAGGCCTGGGGATTTCCTAGCTTACGGCGGCATTCAGAACATGCAATGAGGAAAAGTGAGTTGAGCAGAACAGTGAGTATAAGTTTTGTGGGGTTTTTTAACCTTTGAAAGAAAATATTATTATTCATGAGACATGGCGGGGCAGGCTTTGTTACATATTTTGCATTGCATCTACTGCTTTAACAAGCCTTTTTGATAAACATTAAGTATTGTAAATGGCCTATTGTGAACAAGAAGATCACACTATGTTCTTCACATGCCCCTGTATCTCAAATTCTTCACATTTTTGCAACCACATGAAGTTAATCAAATGAAAGCTATGACATACAGTAATATTGGAAGCTCACGGCTGTCCTGATGGTTTGGCAGAAACCTCATATTTCTGCTAAATTTCTTACAATTCCTGAAGGAGCTCGATGGATGACAATAGATTGGTGTTGTATATATACAAAGATTATTCTGTGTGCATACATTAGGTGAAAATCTCATATACAACATGACTAATTGCATTACACACCTTTATTTTTCTTCATTATATTCAGCATGGCACTGCGTCTCACACTGCTGTGTGTGCACATATAACAAGGAGACATGCACATCACATCCATCACGCACAGAATATCCCAATTATTTTACGGATCTTCTTCATTCTGCAACAAAAGCGAAGTTGCAGAGGTATCCATTTTTGGATTAGTGAAATGTTGCGCATTACACACGGTTATTTATCCTGTCGTTCCACCGCTGGGATCTGCAGAGTTATCAGCTGTGCCGGGGCCTGGATCCACCATAAACAGAAGGTCGAATTGCGGCTGTGATGAACCTGCATTTAGACAGCCCATTCTTAAGTGATAAGAGGGAGATTTACTTATGAAATTCCTGGAAATGAAATCTCTTCTTCACATTCGTTTCCAGGAATGCATTGAGTGAAAAAAAACACCCAAACCTCTCTTATCAAATAATAAAAGGGTGACATGCAATTCTTCCCAAAAATATAGCAGAGACACATGAAGATGACAAAAACAATAACGGTTTCATTTGTATCCTGTCACATTCTGCATAGCCTTAGCATGAAATATCATTTATTACCTAACTGCACTTAAGGATATGCATCTGACAATTTTCTCATAAGAAAACCGTAGCTTTTTTATTATATCGCACTAAAAACAGAGTATATTGGGAATATGTTTGTGTATAAAGAGCAGCTACATTTTTACATTTACAACAAGCATAACATACATTTTGGTGCAATCATAAATTTTGCACATTGTTTAGTCTCCTTATGTTTAGAGTTTAGAGAGTTGAACCATCCTAAATTTCTATGAACCACCTTCAGCCGTACATCTATATGAGACCAATGCAATTACCATAGAATTATTTATGAGCTAAAATTAAAGTATATTAAATGTGTAATGAAGGTCGTCCATCTTGAACTTGCTGTGAAAGTTGTACACATCTCTTGTGCGCTTCTCTCCATTCACTTCTATGAGCGATATGAAAATGAGCAATCAAAGCAATTCTGAAATGATTTTAGGGTAAAAGGTAAATTCTGATTAACTTATTTGCCTATGGACTGCATACAAACAATACATTGACCAAAATAATGTCAATCTGTTTATGATCTTGAATAATTTTGGCTTGTGTGGCAAAACAACCCCTCAGCGTGCACCAGTCTTGTCTGTTTTGTGGATGGCACGGACACAGATGTTTTTAACCTAGATAGTGGCATATAAATTAGGTACCCGGATTATAGAGATTACCTTGCCATTGGTTGTCGTGCTTACATGCATTGGCCAATACATAAACTAAAAATCTATTTTTTTCATATAGCAGTAATGCAATACTAGAGTTCCCTTATACATTGTTGGCTTTTTAGTGTGCAGCTGTATGCATCTTATAGTTACTATGTTTTTTCAGCTAGCACCTATTCACATTTGTTGGATGTGTGGGTCAGTTTTTTTGGAATATTTGTTTTGTAGATGAGACAGTACAAGTTTTAATTACTAATGACCTTTGCTGTCTATTTACATCGAAGGTTGTCTCCCTGCCTTTGATGCTGGCTCACACACTGAGCCTGCATTTTTTCCTGCACATGATGGCTGATCTGATCAGCCCACACGTGCGTCTTAAGGTCCAGTCACACTAAGCAACTTACCAGCGATCCCAACAACGATAGGGATCGCTGGTAAGTTGCTAGGAGGTTGCTGGTGAGCTGTCACACTGCAACGCTCCAGCGATCCCACCAGCAACCTGACCTGGCAGGGATCGCTGGAGCGTGGCTACACGAGTTGCTGGTGAGCTCACCAGCAACCAGTGACAAGCCCCCAGCGCTGCGTGGAAGATGCTGCGCTTGGTAACTAAGGTAAATATCGGGAAACCAACCCGATATTTACCTTGGTTACCAGCTCACGCAGCTACACGTGCAGAGAGCAGGGAGCAGCGCACACTGAGCGCTGGCTCCCTGCTCTCCTAGTACAGCACACATGGGGTTAATTACCCGATGTGTGCTGCAGCTAAATGTGCACAGAGCAGGGAGCAGCGCACACTGAGCGCTGGCTCCCTTCTCTCCTAGCTACAGCACACATCGGGTTAATTAACCCGATGTGTCCTGCAGCTACATGTGCACAGAGCAGGAGCCGGCACTGACAGTGAGAGCGGGGGAGGCTGGTATCAAAGGTAAATATCGGGTAACCAAGGACAGGGCTTCTTGGTTACCCGATGTTTACATTGGTTACCAGCCTCCGCAGAAGCCGGCTCCTACTGCCTGCACATTTAGTTGTTGCTGTCTCGCTGTCACACACAGCGATCTGTGCTTCACAGCAGGACAGCAACAACTAAAAAATGGCCCAGGACATTCAGCAACAACCAGCAACCTCACAGCAGGGGCCAGGTTGTTGCTGGATGTCACACACAGCAACATCGCTAGCAACGTCACAAAAGTTGTTCGTTAGCAGCGATGTTGCTAGCGATGTTGCTTAGTGTGACAGGGCCTTAAGAGCCGCGGGTGGATGGGAGATCCAATTGCAGATGTTAACCAGATATATCCCCCGTCAATCTCTTATAGCAAGATTTAATACATGCAGGTGGGGAGCATGTCATTCCCCAATCCCATCAACGGCCCCGTGACATGGATTGTCATGACAGCCAGGGGTCAGCTGATGATCATTGTGTCTGTCATGATAAAATTCCTGTGAATGTCAGCTGTGAGCCGAGATTCATAGGAGATTATCTTTTCTGCTATACCAAGCAGGGTTAATACACTTTTGTGTACAGCATAAGCAATCGGATGATCATAGCTTCAAGTTACCTAAGGGGACTAGTAAATACAATATAAAATGGGGAAAAAATTTTAAAAAGTGTTAAGAAAACACAACAGTTCAAATTTCCCCTTCTGCCCAATTTTATTTATTTATTTTACTCCATAGCGCTTTACAGACATCATCATCACTGCTCCCATTGGGGCTCACAATCTAAATTCCCTATCAGTATGTCTTTGGAGTGTGGGAGGAAATCGGAGAACCTGGAGAAAGCCCACGCAAACATGGGGAGAACATACAAACTCCTTGCAGATGTTGTATGGATTTGAATCCAGGACACCACCGCTACAAGACTGCAGTGCTAACCACTGAGCCATCGTGCTGCCCCATTGAAAATAAAACAAAAAAAAACATATTTGGTAATACTGCTTTCAGAAATTTCCGATCTATCAAAATATATAATAAATTCATTCAATACATACTGTAAACAGCATAATAAATAAAATTAAATTGCTAGATTTATGTTTTTATTGTCCAACTCAACATTGCGATAAATATAAGAGGCGATCAAAAGATTGCATTTACCTAAAAACGGTATAATTAAAAATGTCAGCTTAGGGCGCAAAAAATAAGCTATCATACAAACTCCTAAAAACATTTTCACCACTTAAGTAAAAAAAAAAGTGTTTGGTATCTACGTTCTTGTACTGACCTGGGAAATCATACTACTGGGTCTGGTTTTTACCATACTGTATAGTGATCATGGTAAATAAAAAAATAAAAATTGTGAAATTGCATTTTCTTGGCAATTTCACCGCACCTGGAATTTTTTCCCCTGTTTCCAAGTACACCATATAGTAAAGTGAATGATTTCATGCAAAAGTACAACTTGTCCTGCATAAAACAAGCCCTCATATGGCTATATTGACAGAAAACTAAAAAAAAAGTCATGGCTCTTGGAAGAAGGAAAACGGAAAAAAAAATAAATATGGCAAGGTCATGAAGGGGTTAATGACACCTAGCTCCAGCACCCATCCATGATGTGAACAAAACCATGACAAGAAAATGCCTAATAAATCACACATTTGTGTAAATTAAAAAAAAATACATTTATGTTGAACAGCTTTATGAATAAATGGGCTAATTTTTTATTGCTTTGTATCTACAGCCCCTATGCAACTTATCTGTTTCCATGGTAACAGACTATAATAAAATCTGTTTAGTCTGATCCTGTCTCTTACTTTGCGCTAACCTACCAAATGTAATTTAGAGAGAATTATGATAAAGAAACACGCTTACCAATACATAAATCAGCAAGTCAGGACATTTTAGCCTGCACAAGAAAGGCAGCAAAACTCTCACTTTGGTTTGTGGTTTTTGCATAAGATCCAAATCTTTTGTTGCCCAGTTTGTTAGTCTGTCCCACAAAAAGCAGGGCTGTAGGTAATTATGCAGCAAAAAGGAGTTTGATTGCAGGGTCAGACTACACAGAGAGGTTTGTAGTCTGTTAATATGGAATGATGAAGGTCTGCACATTAGGCCTCGGTTCCACTTGCGCATAGCTTGCGATGTGAGAACATCGGGTGCGATATACTAATGACCCTCTGCTGTGAGCGTTAGCTGAGAGTCAAGCGACTGTGATCTGATCTTGCAATCAGATCACAGCTGTGGAGAAGAGGGAGGGAGCACTTTCTCCCCATCTCCTCCGCTGCCTGTCTCTGCGTACATCGCACTGCGGTCAGATGACATTCTAGTGCAGTGTAATGTTTCACACGCTCCCATAGACTTGTATGGGTGCATGTGAGCTGAGACTCACTGCCATACACAGCATGCTGATATGGCATGAGAAATAAATTGCAGATGGACACTGCCCCATAGTTTTGCACTGGTGCGAGTGCAATCCGATATTTTATCAGATTGCACTCGTCTGTGTAAAACACAAGTGGAACCAAGGCCTTATATGTATATACAAAATAGTAGTCAAATTTTATTCATGAAAGGGAATCTGTTAGTAGGATGAATATTTCCAAGCCGTCTATATGGACATGTAGGTTATAGCACGCTGAATGAAATGATACCTTGATATCTGTGATCCAATATCTAATTCCAGAGAAATCCACATTTTTCTTATATGTAGCTGCTTCAGGCTATGGGCTGGACACTGAGAAGCTGCCCCCAAAGACTTCTTTTAAGACATGTGAGACATGTAACTAAGACTGAACAGTAGAACTGAACTCTGTCTCATTACCAACACATCAGCAGCTGCAGCTCTCACAGCTCTGCTGTATTGCAACAATATTACAACCATGGCTGCTTGTGAGATGGAGGCTGAGGCTGAAAGGAACCTGCAGATGTGTCACTTAGGTTAGAGTCTCACTGGTGTATGACTCGCACAAGTGCAATCTCAAGACAATGCTGCAGCTCATATTTGTGAGTTTTTCTTCAGCCCTAATCAGACTGAGGAACAAAAATCTCAGCATACTGCGATTGTCTGCAAGTCTCAGATCACTCACACCCATACAAGTTTATGGGAGCAAGTGAAACATTGGACTGCACTCGGATGACATGTGGTCCACCCCAATCTTCATACCCAGCCATAATAAAGCCGACAGTTGGGGGCTGGTATTTTCAGGTTGTGGAGACCCATGGTTATTGGGCCTCCGACAGCCTAAAAATAGCAGCCTGCAGCTGCCCAGGATTGTATCAATCATTAGATCCAACAATCCCGGAACTTTACCCAGTTCATCCCAATTGCCCTGTTGCAGTGGCAATCAGGGTAATAAAAGGTTAATATCAGCCCACAGCTGCCACTAAGCCCTAGATGAGTAATGGGAGGTCTCTATGAGACCCCCCTTTACTAATCTGTAAGTGAAAAGAAATAAAACACAAAACTCAGAAAAAAATCCTTTATTTGAAATAAAATTTTAAAAATACACCCTCTTTCTCCCCCTTATTAGCCCCCAAAATTTCATGGTCAGGAAGGGGTTCCCACAAAAAAAAAATACATTTACATAATGACGAACATGCGCACACAGGGGCTGTGCCCGCACGACCACTGCTGGGAGTTCAGTGTAACTTATAGCTGACCGCAGTGTGTCGCAGCCAGGGCCCGTGTCTCCACTACCACTAGTTGTTTAACCCCCTAAATTCTGAGATTAAAAGAGATTGTAGGATTTAAAGCGCTGGCAGAGGGAGTGCACTCCCACTCTTAACCGATCGGGACCCTGTAACGTGTTTACGTGGGCCCGATTGTAGCCACGGCACCCCAAGCTCGTCATTATTACTTCCGGGTCAGCCAGCTACATTATACCAGTGATCAGACAAATATAATATTGTGACTAAGTAAATAAAGTGAAAAAAATTGTCCAAATATTTAAATAATCAGAAAATATAGAACAAAATAATTAGTATAGTACTAAATATGTATATTTATGTAAAGACAAAAATATACAAAAAAAGTACATATTTGATATCATCTTGTGCGGAACAAACTGATCTATAAAACTGCCATGCCAGTTAACTCCCTCAGTGAACACCTTGAAAAAAAAAACATAGCAAAAACTTTTTCATCATAAAGCTGACAAAAAAGTGGAATTAAATACAATAAAAAGTTATATGTAAATAAAAATGGTATGGCTAAAAACGTCATCTTGTCTCACAAATAACAAGCCACCATACTGCTCCATTAGCAAAACAATGAAAAACCTATAGCTCTTAGAATACAGCAATGCAAAACCACATTTTTTTTATCTATAAAGAAAAACAAAAAAATGAGCCGGAGCATGAGTTGGTATACATGCAACATGTAAGTGCATGTTCACACTCACCAATACTTAAAGAAGCCCAAGATGAAAATAATATAGATGTATACCCTGCTGTAAATAAGTTAAAGCTATAGTGCATATAAATAAACATAGGGTACTTAGTAAACACTATTTTTGATCAAAAACACATAAAGCTGTTCCACTGAGACAAAGTATAGCCAAATCTTGAAAGTACCTAACACTCTCTAGTATTAAAAGCTAGTATTAAAAAAATAGTTTTTATTGTGTAAAAGCAAGAAAACTTAAAAAAAACTATATAACTGTGGTGTTGCCGTATTCATTGCCATATTCATAGTGACTCAAATACTAAAGCTGTCATTAATTTTATGACCCAATGAACAGTGTAGAAACCCCCCAGCAATTTGTGAATCACAGTTTTATCTTGATTCTGCCTCACAAAGAGTGGAAAAGAAATCGATCAAAAAATATTACTTGGCCCAAAATGGAACCAATAAAAACTCCAAATCATTCTGCAAAAACAAGCCCTCACATGACTCTGTTGAAAGAAAAATTAAAAAAAAACTGTGGCTTTCAAAATTTGCTGAAAAATCTTTGTAAAAAAAAAAAGCATTTTTTGTGCGTGATAGTAGCCAAACTTAAAACACAATATAAATCTGGTATCGCTGTAAGCGTACTAACCTGATGAATAAAGGCGCCTAATCACTTATATTGCAAGATGACCAGTGTAAAAAAATTATAAATAAAGCCAATTCTTCAACTGCTGTTGATTTGTCCATTCTGCCTCCCAAAGATTGCAGTAAAGCTTGGCTCACATTTATTCTCTGCTCTACGTTGAGCACTTACATTGGGGTTCACATGTAAATCTCTTAAAAATGTGATTCAGATGAAATTCCCTTTAATGAGGCAGAGGGAGTCACTTTGAACTGTTTTCGGGCCTGTGGTTCGGGGTTGTCCATCTTTTAAAGCTTTTTAGGCATGCTCAGAAGTGTTGTCATCAACAGTTTTGTGCAGCTTGGAAAGAAGGACACTAATGAACAGAGGTCAGAGTCTGCAGTAAATCTGCTGCCTGATTATATTGAATGGATCTGTTCATGGTTTCACCTGAATCATGTATTTTAGAAGCTATAGATGTAAACCCCAATATTAGTGTTCAGCATAGAGCACAGGATAAATGTGAACTGATTAAAAATGTTCAGTACCACAAGTTATTACCAATAGCATTCAACTCAGCCGACAAAAACAATTTCCCACTCAGGTCCGTCATGTGTTAATGGAAGTATCAGGGGCTTCCGTGTTACTGGTAGCACAGCAGCTTTGGAAAGCACTATGGCTCCTCTCAAAAATTAAATCCACTAAAACATGCACTCCGTTTTTTAAATGTCCCTCTGTCTTCAAAACTTCACATTGTTCCTAAACCACAGTTAACGTTCACATGTTTGGCACTGTTGTAGTGAGGAAAGCCTACTTCATTTATGGGGTGTGTATCTCCAGGGGCATGTATGGGCACTACATATATTGGGCACTACAAGGGCTTATTTGCAATTTTTAATTCTGCAACATTCACTGTGTTTAACTTCATGGGTGTTTTCCAGAGACCAAATTGTTATTACATGTATAAATTAATTTATAGAGGGATGTAATTTCCAAATTGTGGTCACTTGAGATGGTTTCTGATCTTCTGGCACTTTATGCAAATTGCATCTGCAAACTATTTTAGGAAAATCTGTGCTCCAAAATTCAAATGGCGCGCCTTCCCTCCCAAGCCCTGCCGTGTGGGCAAAAAGAACTATACAGACATATATTGTCACTTTCAGGAGAAATTGTATAACACATTATGGGGTCTATCAAAAAAGTAGAACGGAGGGCACTCACCAATTGAAGGCAGAAATCTTGTGTTTATTATTTACATGGAGCAGGCATATAAGGATGGAGGGGGAATCTGGATCTACAACAGCTGGGTAGTGCTCACCAAACTGGCAAGACAACACCCAGTGGAGAAGGTCTTGCTCTGTTTGGTTGAGTGTGAGATGGTAAGATAATGCTTTACAAAGCAAAAACAGATAGCGAACATCTCTGGTAAGATTGCAAGGGATATCTTATCAATATATGGCTATTCTCCCAATGTGGGGCCATTTAGAGGTTTAAACCATGTAGCCAATTAATATTATAGGGATTTAAACGCATGTGTCGCGGGCGGGGAGGAGGGTGTCAGCACACTACGCTCACCCCCTTCTGCTCGGGTCCGGCGGCCGCTGCTCAGTGGTGGCTCGAGCTGTAGGCCGGATCCCGGGGGTTCTCGAGCGGCACTCCTCGCCCGTGAGTGAAAGGGGTTGGTTGGGTGTGGGGATTGTTTATTGTCCGTGACGCCACCCACGGTTGTGGTGATTTCACCACCGCTGCTCAATATGGGGATCCCGGGGATGGTAATGCGGAGCAGCCAGGTGTTGTGTTGCCCCTCCGTGGGTAGGGGTTGGTGATCCCGGGGCCCAGTGATGGTGAGGAAGGTGCAGGGCCTGGTGGGCGCAGGGACGCGGGGGCAGCGCTGTGCCTTGCGGCACTGTGGTACTCACTCAGCCTGAGACGTTGACACAGTTTGACGGTAAACCACACGGCTGGAAAGACGGTTCCCACGGACGGCTGCACTTGCTCTCCCAGTAGGTGACGGTGATGTCCCTTTTCCTTGCACCTTTGTTTCTGTGTTGGTAGCGATGGGTTCCCACCGGTAACCCGCTCCCCGGCTTCAAGCTGGACCGGAGGAGCTCTACTCTTTGCCCGCAGGCGCTGGCCCTGAGAAACTGGTGCCTTGGCGGTGGCGGTGTTTCTGCTACAATGGTTGGGCTGTTGCCTTCAATCGGGACTTGGTTGTTGGGGGATCTACGTCCCCTTCACTGACGGATTTGGCAAATTATGGCGACTCCTAGCCTTGCCGGGGTCCGAGAGGCCCCCTGCCCTGGTGCTGACTGTCCTTTGGTACACTGCTCCAGACCGCCGGGCCACTACCCGTCCGCGGTCCTTCCAGGAACTTCCAGACGGTCCCCCTCCAGACAGTCACCGCCGTTGCTGACCTTGCTGACCCTGTCCTGCACACAGCTGGACTACTTCAGGCTTTCTTTCTGTCACCTTTCACCTTCTTTCAACTTCTCCTACTCCTCCTTTACCACTTCCACTTCTACTTCACTTTCACTTAGCTGTTTACTCAAGCTCTTCCCTGAGCTGACTGCCTGATTTCTCCCGCCTCCAGAGCTGTGAACTCCTCGGTGGGCGGAGCCAACCGCCTGGCCCACCCCCTGGTGTGAACATCAGCCCCTGGAGGAAGTCAACAAGGATTTTTGGTTAGCTTTGGTGTTCCTAACTGGGATGTAGGGTGTGGTGGTGTGATGACCTGTGACCCCTGGCTTGCCCAGGGCGTCACACATGAATAAAATGGCAGTGCATACAGATGTCATATGGATTGAATACTAATAAAAATCTCATACTTGCCTTGCACTTGCATCCCACAGGGATTACCATATATAAACCATTTGGACAACTCTCCTGGATGAGAATCGGAACGATTTTGCATACGCTCATGTGACCCCGGCCTAAAGGCCGCTTTACACGCAACGACATTGATAACGAGATGTCGTTGGGGTCACGGAATTCGTGACGCACATCCGGCCTCGTTAGCGACGCCATTGCGTGTGAAACGCACAAACGACTGTTAATGATCAAAATTACTTACCTTATTGATTGTTGACACGCCATTCATTTCCCAAATATCGTTGCTGCTGCAGGTACGATGTTGTTCATCGTTCCTGCGGCAGCACACATCGCTATGTGTGACACCGCAGGAACCAGGAACATCACCGTCCCTGCGGCCGCCCGCAATGAGGAAGGAAGGAGGTGGACGGGATGTTCGGCCCGCTCATCTCCGCCCCTCCGTTTCTATTGGCTGGCCTTTTAGTGACGTTGCTGTGACGCCAAACAAACCGCCCCCTTAGAAAGGAGGTGGTTCGCCGGCCACAGCGACGTCGCAGGGAAGGTAAGTATATATGTGATGGGTCCTAACGATGTTGTGTGCCACGGACAGTGATTTGCCCGTGACGCACAAACGACGGGGGCGGGTACGCTCGCTAGCGATCTCGCTAGTGAGATCACAGCATGTAAAGTGGCCTTAAGTGTATTTTTTTTCTTTTTAGTGACATGGGTTAATACAGCCATTATAATAAAACACATAAACAGAATAGAAAATTTGGAGTAGAACATTGTCTGTTTCATCCAATTTCTACACCATACAGACACCAGACGACTGCTTAGCTATTCATTTATTTACTGATCCAGTCTCCCCCAACCCTCACCTAAAATATGTGCACATTCCGGCAGTCAGAGAGGTAATTATATCTATTGACATTATAAATCACATTCTCTTATTACTGCAGTACTATATGATTTCAGCAGTTCAGTAAGCTGCATGCAACATGATATTTCATGAACCTATTCCCCAGTATTATACTCTCACAATGGCTCTATAATTGCTTGTGTTCCGTCAGCACACCAGATGACCCCGTTTCTGTTTTCTAGAAGATAACCAAACCAGAGGAGAGAGATGGGAAGGGCGAGATAAACAGACTCACAGAGGAAAGGAAGAAGTAAAAAAAATGAGGAAGAAGATAGACGGGCTTGATGGGGCGATGTACTGTCATAAAATAAGATTTAGCAATGAAAGGAAAGATAGGACAAAAATATGCCAATATCCTGATATAGAGGGGAGTCAGTGGGTTTTATAACTATACAAATTGGGAGATCTTTCTTTTTTGCTCTTTAGTTTTACCTTTGCCTTCTTCCAGGAGCCAAAACATTTTTTATTTTCCTATAGACATAAGGTTTGAGGGATTACTTTTGTAGTCTTTATACACTTCAACATATATCGTACTGCAAAACAGGAAAAAATTGGAGTGACACGGTTAAAAAATACAATTCTGGTAATGTTTTCTAGGATCTGCTTTTACGGCGTTCATTATATAGTAAAAATAACCTGACAATATGATTCTTTGTGTCAGCTCAAATACAATGGTAAAGATACCAAACTTGTGTACTTTCTTTTTTTAAATTTTCCTCCATTTTCTGGATGACAAAAGCCAATACTTTTTATTTTTTGGCAATGGAGCTGTGTGAAAGCTTAGATTTGCGTAGTGAATCAGCATTTCTATTGAAACCATTTTGGGATAGATTATATAGATATACTGTATATATAATGTATTGATTGCTTTTCAGTGCAATTTTTGTAAGGTGTGTGGTGAATGGTGATTGAAAAACAATAATTCTGGCATTCCTTTCTTTTTTCTGTTTATGAGGTTTACTTTACAGGTTAATTTTATATTTTGACAAATAGGACTTTTAAAGGGAATCTGTCACCCTTTTGAGTTTTTTTTAGTTATTAATATGGACATACAGATGTCATACAGGTGAAATTAGTGTAGTGCCCAGTCCTGGTCCCAGCGCGGCACCCTGACACGCCTCTGCTCCCAGGCCTCAGTGAACTCGTTGCTCTCCTCACATGTCAGTTGCCTCCATGCGTTTTCTCCTGCCCTGGGGTCTGTCGCAGTCTCCTCCTGCTAACAGGCAACGCACAGGCCTTTTGTGAGTATACATAGGAAGCGCACACAGCCACGCCCCCTTTGTTAAAGAGGTGGCGTTTCATTACCCATAACTGGTTCTGAGGTTAGCCATCATCCTAGAGGTATTTAAGACTGCCTCCCTTTAGTGAAGGCGCCTGAGAAACATTGCCTTTAGTTAGAATGTTTCTAGTTCAAGTCCCTTTTATATTACTGTGCATAACTCAACCTGTTGTGTCCTTGTTCTAGTTCAGTGTGTCTAATCTGCGTCTCATCCTAGAGCCTGAGTTTCCACCTCCATGCTGTCACATCTGAGCCATTGCACTTCCTTGCTGCCTTGTCTGAGCCACTATCTCCGTGTTGCCATGTCTTAGCCATTCCACCTCTGTGCTGCCACATTTGAGCCACCATCTCTGTGCTGCCATGTCTGAACCACCACCTCCTTGTAGCCAAGTCCAAGTTACCACCTTTGTGCTGTCACATCCAAGCACACAACACTGGACTTTAAGAGATTTTACCAGCTCATAATAGCTGACCTCCAATGGTTCCTGGCAGCTGTGCATTTAGGGGGCAGCGCCAGACAGTCTCTGTATAGGGGTTCATTACTGGTTGCTCTTCCATAGGAGTTCAGTGTATAGCCCAGTTGGTCCCCTCCCGGATGCTCGCCCCTCGGTGACCATAACAATTAGACATACCTGTATGCCTACCGGATGATGGCACATTTTCGAAAAATCCTATTTTATATCTTCGATCTTCCAGGCTATGGGGCGCCTGCTGCCCAGAAGATAATCCGGCCTCCAGTCTTCATTATCCTCAATTTCTGCTCCTCTTCTCTTTACTATGCACCTGTGATGTCAGGAGTGTGGCCAGAAATCCCACACCTGTGCATTCTGCATGCAGTCTCTACCCTTTACTTTTTCACCCTTCCGTGGGCACAGTCTTCCATTTTGCAGGCATCGGAGAGTCACTGCTACTTCACAGTGCACGGGACAGATGTCAGGCAGAATGCGCAGGCGTGGGATTTCCGACTGTGAACCTGACATCACAGACACATACTAAAGAGAAGGGGAGGAGAAATTGGGGATAATGAAGACCCAGGCTTATCTTCCAGTCAACGGACGCCCTATAGCCTGGAAGACAGTAGATATAAAAGAGGATTTTTTTAAAACGACCATTCATTCAAGAGTCATACAGGTATGGCTAGTTTCACCTCTATGCCACCTGTATGCCCATATTCATAACTAAAAAAAACCACAAAAGAGTAACAGATTTCCTTTAAGTCCACTACAATATCTGATATGTTTATTTTTTATTGGATCTTAAATTTTCAACTGTGAAAAATGAGGTGACTTGAATTTTTTTTTTTTATAAATTTTTTTGTTTTTTTATGAAAGCATTTTTTCCTTTTTTTCCTTTTAGGGAATTTGAAGTTGCATTAATTTGTGCTATATACTATTTTTGTGTATAGAGTGTAAATGACACGTATGAAATAGCCTCAGCTCCAGAGCCCATTTCCCACATGCGGACCCCAGAGTGAATGTGCAGTTCCCACCACATACATCAAATTGTTAAACAAATGATTATTAACGATACTTATGATGGATATAATGCAAGAATACTATAAATATGTCATTACATTTAGTGAGATTACATGCACATAATGCAAAAAAATGTGAGTGAAATCCTAAAAAGATAGACTAAAGATATACTGTATACAGTATATATTACGTGGTCCGTTTCGGCCTAATAGCCCCTTAGGGAATTAAAAACTTGGGGCTAAAACAACATTTTAGTGGAAAATATTTTTTTTTTTTTCATTTTTGCAGCCCAATGTTATACAATTTTGTGAAGTTGTAGTTTCAGAAGTTCAGAATTGTGTAGTTTTCTTACAATCTTCTTACTTCCCGTATTAGGCTAAGTTCACACACTGTGTTTTTTTGACGCTGCGTTTTTGTGCGGTTTTTGCCGGAAAAAATGCAGAAAAAATGCACCCGCAGCAAAAAAACGCGGCAAAAACGCATGCGTTTTTGCTGCGCTTTTGCTCACTGCGTTTTTATGCGTTTTTTATAAGTGAACATTGCCATTAAAGATTGTTGAGAAAAAAAAAAAAAGAAAAAAGGTCTGAAGTCATTTCCTTTTTCAATATGTTCTTCATTCTCCATTAGTGTATGCAGGAGAGCAGACAGCTGCAGAACTACAAGGCTCAGCATGCTCCATCCAGGACTGTATGCTGGAGGGAGAGTCAGGGGGAGCAGACCTACAAGGCTCAGCATACTCCATCCACTAGTGGATGCAGGAGAGCAGACAGCAGCTGCAGAACTACAAGGCTCAGCATCCTCCATCCAATAGTGTATGCAGGAGAGCAGACAGCAGCTGCCGAACTACAAGGCTCAGCATCCTCCTTCCAGGACTGTATGCAGGATTTCTTTGCCCCCCCCAAAAAAATGACGTGGGCTTCGCCATATTTTTGTATGCTAGCCGAGTACAGCAGACAGGTACGGGCTGCCCCCAATTGACTATTTGTACCCGGCTGGGAACCAAAAATATAGGTAAGCCCTTTTTTTTAATTATTTCATGAATTTCATGAAATAATTAAAAAAAAAAATGACGTGGGCTTCGCCCAAACTGTTGTGTCCAGCCAGGTACAACTAGGCAGCTGGGGATTGGAATCTGCAATACAGGGTACCCAAGCTTTCTGGGCACCTCTGCTGCGAATTGCAGTCCGCAGCCACCCCAGAAAATGGCGCTTTCATGGAAGCGCCATCTTCTGGCGCTGTATCCAACTCTTCCAGCTGCCCTGATGCCGGGTGGCTCGCTGGGTAGTAATGGGGTTAGGGCTAACTGTGTATTATCAGCTGGTCCTAAGCCCGAAATTCATGGTGTCACGCCAATATTAGACATGGCCATCATGAATTTCTATTAAAGATAAAAAAACCACAACACAAAGAAAAATATTTTTATTAGAAATAAAACACAACACAATTAGTGACTCCATCTTTATTGAAATAAAGAACCCCTCTCCATAGTAATCGTGCGTCAAGGGTCCCGCGCCATCCAATCCGGATCCAATACGATCTGATCGGTTTGCTGGAAGGCAAAGCGATGAGATGATATGTCAGGTTCAAGGCCTGAATCACATGACACATCAGTTGATTGTATAAATGGCTTTTATACAATCAGCTGATGCATCAGTGCAAAAAACAAAAAAACAAAAAACTACACACGTCTGTGGAGCATCGGACTGGCTACCAGAGGAATCTCCAGTAATGCCAGGCCTGGATTCAGGTACCTGTATTACACTCCGGAGCTCTCACCTGAGCTCCGGCGTGCAGCCTGGACTTTATAGCGAGCGCCGAGTGACTGATTCCCCGGCACTTGCGGTTCAGTTCATGACAGCTGCAGACATCGCAGGCTAATCTCCGGTGCTCTCACCTGAACTCCGGAGATCACCTCGGCCTGTCTGCAGCTGTCATGAACTGACTGCAAGCGCCGGGGAATCAGTCACTCGGCGCTCGCTCGCTGTACAGTCTAGGCTGATGCATCAGTGCAAAAAAAAAAAAAAGAACTACACACGTCCGTTCTGATTCCCGTCCGACCGCTGCAGGTGCTGCCGGTAATCAGTGATGAAGTCTCCTGATGGCATCAGCTGATAGCCGGCCGGGCGGTAAAAATCCGGCATCACCGCGAGACTTACGATTAGCTGATGCGTCAGGTGACCGCATCAGGTGATCACCGCCAAGTCCTGCAGCTATCGTACGTGCCTTGGAGCCGACACACAGCTAGAGAGGGGGTGGCGGTACCGGGAAGAGGAGCTGGGAGCGGACATAGCATTGGGAGTCTGCAGACAGGTATGAGATTTTTCTACTGTTCACTTTTGATTTAGCAGCCACTTCCACCTCCCACACGGGAGCGGACATGGCACCGGGTGGGAAATGGAACCAACGGTGGCGGTATCGGGAGGATTCACGCTTCTGTGTTTACTGACAGAAGGAATCCTCTTCCTGTACATGTCACTTTATTACCCACCCCTTGTGTTTATAGCTGCGTTTTTAGTCATAAAAACGCACTAAAACGCAGCTATATTTGCAATTTGCGGTTTTCATGGCGTTTTTGAACATCTCATTGAACTCAATGGTTGGAAAACGTAGTGAAAAACGCAAAAATAATTGACATCCCACGTTTTAGTGGTGCCCACAAAAACGCAGCTAAAAAAAAACGCTGTGCAGACATCAACAATGAAAACTCATAGACTTTGCTAGGGAAGCAAATTCATGCAGTTTTCTGAGCAAAAACGCACCCGAAAAACGCGCAAAAACATCACGAAAAACGCACTGTGTGAACTTACCCTTATAGCATAATGGTGGGCTGTCCTCCATGAGTTACAGCTCTGTTGCTTGTTACACCCTCCTCACATTTGGTTGTCCTGAAGAAGGAGTTTGATTAACTGTGAAAGACTTAGGCGGGCTTTGCACGTTGCGACATCGCAAGCCGATGCTGCGATGTCGCACGCGATAGTCCCCGCCCCCGTCGCAGGTACGATATCGTGTGATAGCTGGCGTAGCGAAAATTATCGCTACGCCAGCTTCACACGCACTCACCCGCCCTGCGACCGTCGCTCTGGCCGTCACCCCGCCTCCTTCCTAAGGGGGCGGGTCGTGCGGCGTCATAGCGACGTCACACGACAGGCGACCAATAGCGGCGGAGGGGCGGAGATGAGCAGGATGTAAACATCCTGCCCACCTCCTTCCTTCCGCATATCCTACGGAAGCCGCGGTGACGCCGGTAGGAGATGTTCCTCGCTCCTGCGGCTTCACACACAGCGATGTGTGCTGCCGCAAGAACGAGGAACCACATCGGACCGTCGCGTCAGGATAATTATGGATTACGCCGACGCTGCACCGATGATACGATTATGACGATTTTGCGCTCGTAAATCGTATCATCTAGGCTTTACACACTACGATGTCGCATGCGATGCTGGATGTGCGTCACTTTCAATTTGACCCCACCGACATCGCACCTGCGATGTCGTAGTGTGCAAAGCCGCCCTTAGGCGGGCTTTGCACATTGCGATATCGGTAACAATGTGTTACCGACGCTGCAGCGATAGTCCCCGTCGCGATAATCCCCTCCCCCGTACGATATCTTGTGATTGCTGCCGTAGCGAACATTATCGCTACGCCAGCTTCACATGCACTCACCTGACCTGCGACGTTGCTCTGGCCGCCGAACCGCCTCCTTATTAAGGGGGCGGGTCATGCGGTGTCATAGCGACGTCACACGGCAGGTAGCCAATAGAAGCGGAGGGGCGGAGATGAGCGGGACGTACACCTCCTTCCTTCTGCATAGCCGGCTGGGACGCAGGTAGGAGATGTTCCTCACTCCAGCGGCTTCACACACAGCGATGTGTGCTGCCTGCTGGAACGAGGAACAACATCGTACCATCGCAGCAACGGCATTATGAAAATGTTGGACCCTGCACCGATCATACGATAACGACGCTTTTGCGCTCGTTAATCGTATGTAAAAGGCTTTACACACTACGATGTCGACAGCGATGCTGGATGTGCGTCAGTTTCGATTTGACCGCACCGACATCGCACCTGCGATATCGTAGTGCGCAAAGCCCGCCTTAGATAATAAACCACTCTCTTAATCCTGATCATGTATCCTTTATTGATCAGCAGAGTAAATTAACTCCATTTGCATTCATAGCTCTGGTGAAAGCAGGACTGTAGTATTAGTAGAACAATAAAGCTCAGCACAAGTTCTACTAGAAGGCAGGGGCCACACGGAGACTACTGCGATCCTCGCATGACACTCGGCTCACGCTGGCAGCACAGCAGGGGCTCAGTGTCATGCGAGTGTCACTGTGGCTGAGGTCCGATCATGCGATCGGACCTCAGCTGCCGGGGGCGGGCCAGCGCTGAGGAGGAGAGGTAGGGATTTATCTCCCTCTCTCCTCCGTTGCCGGTTATTGCCATTCTCGCCCTGCACTTGTTGTACACCTGTGTACTGCAAATGCAGTGCGATTTTTCTCTCGCCCTATAGACTTGAATGGGTGCGAGAGAAAGAGTCAGCATGCTGCGATTGTTTTCTCGGTCCGATTAGGGCTGAGAAAATAATCGCTCATGGGTGCTGACACATAGGCTAATATTGGTCCGAGTGAAATGCGATAAAACATCGCATTCCACTCGCTCCGATTTTCATGCTGTGTGGCTTAAGCCCCCGTCACACATAGTGAGATAACTAGCGAGCTCGCTGAAATGTCACAGGTTTTGTGATGTATCAGCGACCTCACCAGCGATATCGCTGTGTGTGACAAGCAGCAGCGAGCGGGCCCCTTCTGCGAGGTTGCTGATCGTGACACAATGATCAGAACCATTTTTTGCTCGTTGGTCTCTCGCTGTGCAGCACGCATCGGCGTGTTTGACGGCGGGACACCAACGAGCGCCGGTTCTAAGTATGCAGGGAGCCGTCATTACACGGGTCGCTGGTGGATGATGGCTGGTCGCTGTGATTGACAGCTCAACAGCAACCATGTAGCGACATTCCAGTGATCCCTGCCAGGTTGGATCGCTGGTACGTCGCTATATGTAACGTGACCCTTAGGCCTAACACATTTATCTATCAGTGGTTTCTTCTGAGTCTACACTGTTATCATTGTGTTTATGTCACGGGCGGAGGGGACGCGCTCGCCACGCTCGGGTCCGGGGCTTCTGCTGCTGCTTGGTGGCTCGAGAGGTGGGCCGGACCCGGGGACTCGAGCAGTGCTCCTCGTACACGAGTGAAAAGGGGTGGTTTATTTTGGGAGATAGTTCGTGACGCCACCCACGGGTCGTGGTGATAAAGGGCACCACCGCTGCTGGTGACGGGGGCCGGTGGTGTAACAAGGAGGCTGGATGGCTGGGGTGCAGGGTTGCAGGGGCAGCGCGGCGCGGTGCCGGATGGCACTGGTGTACTCACTCAGGCAGTCAATGACAGAGTCTCTGGTAAACCAAACGGTTGGATGGACGGGTCCCGCAGCCGGCTGCAGTGTTTGTGCTCTCCCCGGACGGCTGATGGTGGCTATCTTTCCCTGCACCTGGTTAGAATGTTCTGACTCCTGTGGTTGCCCACTGGTAGTCCTCTCCCAGGCGTATAAGTACCGAAGGAGCCCGTTTTGCCCGCAGGCGCTGGCCCTTGGATCTCTAGCCTATGGCGGTGGCTGTATATCCTCACAGTGTGGACTGTTGCCTTCTGTCTTGGTTGTTGGGAAACCCCTTGGATTCCGGTCACACTCGGATTTGACTGTTGTCGGCGGCTCCAAGCCTAGTCGGGGTCAGATGGCCCTGCCTGTGTGCTTAGCTTCACTCCACTCCCCGGTTCGGTACCGGCAGGCCACCGCCTGACCCCGGTCCTACGGTTCCGCAGAGATCCACTAACTCCTGCAGACGGCCACCACCGTCTGCTAACCTTGCTGTTTGTGTCTGGGCCCCTACCCAGACACCGACAGTTTCCTGACCTTTCACTTTCAACTCTCAAACTAAACTGTCTCTTTTCCCGCCTCCAGACCTGTGAACTCCTCGGTGGATGGGGCCAACCGCCTGGCTCCGCCCCACCTGGTGTGGACATCAGACCCTGGAGGGAGGCAACAAGGGATTTTGTTTGACTGGTGTGACTGTCCAGGGGAGGGTGTGTGTGAGGTGTTATGTCTGTGACTACCTGGCTAGTCCAGGGCGTCACATTTACAGAGATAACAGGACATTTTAACAAGCTGATTGCTATGAACAGTGAGAACAGAGAGCAACCCTGCTCTGAAAGCTGCTGTGCTGGTGATTTATAAACACAGCTATTCAAAAGATGAAAGGAAGCAGAGAGAGTAAAGGGGGCTTTACACGCAACGACATCGCTAAAGAGATGGCGTTGGGGGTCACAGAATTCGTGACGCACATTCGGCCTCGTTAGCGACGTCGTTGCATGTGACACGTACGGGCGACCGCTAACGATCAAAATTATTCACCTAACCGTTGATCGTTGACACATCATTCTAATCCCAAATATCGTTGCTGTTGCAGGACGTAGGTTGTTCGTCGTTCCTGAGGCAGCACACATCGCTACGTGTGACACCCCAGGAACGAGGAACAACACCGTACCTGCGTCATCCGGCAACGAGGATTGCGTTTCTTTCTTTCGGCTACTCTCCGCCCCTCCGCTTCTATTGGACGGCTGCCGTGTGATGTCGCTGTGATGCTGCACGAACCGCTCCCTTAGAAAGGATGCAGTTTGCCGGCCACGGCGACGTCGCTAGGCAGGTAAGTATATGGGACGGGGACTAACAATATTGTGCGCCATGGGCAACGATGGGAGTCGGTGCAATCGGCAGCAACATCGCTAGCAATGTCGCTGCGTGTAAATTGGCCTTTAGAAGGAGGTGAGCAGAAACCTGCTTTAGGCCCTGTGCGCACGCTGCGGATTTACAGCGGATTTTACCGCAGATTTGCCACGGATTTGCTGCAGAAAATGTGTCTAACATTTCTGCAGTTCTTCCCCAGCAAAACCTATGGGTATAAAAAAATGCTGTAAGCACATTGCATTTTTTTATACCTGCGGATTTACCCGCGGAATTTCCGCTGCAGAATTAATGAGCATGTCACTTCTTTTCCACAGGTGCCTGCGGTTGTTGCCATAAATAATGGTAAAAACCCACAGGCAGCAACCTGCAGAAAAACTGCGGCAAATCCGCATCAAATCGCACCAAAAAAGCACCAAACCGTGGCAGAATCGCATACGGATTTCGTTGCGGTTTTGGTGCGTTTTTTTACCACAGGTGCGGGATTCTTTCAGAGGGTCTGTTTTTTCCTTAAGAAAAAGTCAATTTCTAATGCGCACATAGCCTTATAGAAATCAATGGGCTACAGAGAGTTGACTGGGATGTTAAGAGTTAACCCCTCTATTGAAATGTAACTACTCTGTTAAAAGCAAGTCAGTTGCAAACTTCCTTATTTTCAGGCTTTCTAACTAATTATACTAATTTAAGAAATTGAGAATTCCATTTAAAGAACAGGAGAGAGGTAATAGGAGAAACCTTAGTTTTTACACATGTCTTTTCAGGGCGTTTGGAGGTTTTGCAGAATTGCAATTCACGACAAATCGATTCTCTGCTAATCAAATTTTTAAGAAAAATTTGTTGAGGTTAGTGAAATTGAATTTCCAAAGACCCGATCATCTGTAATTAATATCAAATTTTAATTAATATAAAAAAATGTAGATTATACATTCCCTTTAGGAAGAGTGATAAAAATTAGAAATAAAAAGACAATGAAGAAAGTGCAAAAAAAGATATAGAGAGAAGATAACGTTGTAAGAATATTTTGGGAAAAGAGGAAAAGACAAATGTAGAGAGAAAGACAGTGTTAGGCCTGTTTCGCATGTCAGTGAAAAACACAGACTTGATCCATGATAGCACATGGAGATAAACTCACCTGTCCCCACTCCTGCTGTTTGAAGTCTCCCGGATATGCTGTGTCCGGTCGCTGTGTCTCTCACTGCTGCAACTACTTCCAGGTTGGCTGTGCAGTGCATAACTACATATTCATGAGAATAATTAGCTGGCCTGGAAGCAACAGGCAGCAGCAGCCGGAGACAGCGTCACTGGAGATGGGCGAGTTTAAAAAGCTTTTTATTTTCAATGTACGTGTTTTTCTGGTATTTTCATGGATCACACCATAGTGTGGTCCGTGGGACAACAGTGATGCCAGAAAAAAACGTTCATGTCTCCGTGCGGAAACACGGACACACGTGTACGGCGCACGGAGACACGGTCAGTGAAAAATCACTGATCTATGCGCAGATCCATTGATTTTAATGGGTCTGCATATGTTTGTGATTCTGGAAAATATAAAAACTGTCGCATAGAGTACGTACCAGAAGCACTAACGTGTGAAAGAGGCCATAGAAAGCAAGAGGAGAAAGAAAGAAAGAAAGAAAGAAAGAAAGAAAGAAAGAAAGAAAGAAAGAAAGAAAGAAAGAAAGAAAGAAAGAAAGAAAGAAAGAAAGAAAGAGAAAAAGAAAAGAAAAAAAGTAAAGAGACAGAAAGAAAGAAGGAAAGAAAGAAAGAAGGAAAGAAAGAAAAAAAAGGAAAAAAGTAAAGAGAAAGAAAGAAAGAAAGAAAGAAAGGAAAAAGGAAAGAAAGAAAGAAAGAAAGAGAAAAAGAAAAGAAAAAAAGTAAAGAGACAGAAAGAAAGAAGGAAAGAAAGAAAAAAAAAGGAAAAAAGTAAAGAGAAAGAAAGAAAGAAAGGAAGAATGAAAGAAAGAAAAGGAAAGAAAAAAGTAAAGAGAAAGAAAGAAAGAAAGAAAGAAAGAAAGAAAGAAGGAAGGAAGAAAAAAAAAGGAAGAAGAAAGGAAAGAGAAAGAAAGAAAGTTAAAAATAAATAAAGGAAGAAAGAAACAGGATGGAAGGGCAGAAAGACATTGGCGGAATAAGGAGAAAAAGAGACAGACAGTAAAAGGAATAGAAGAAAACAGCCACCTTCTATGAGTTTTAAAGCTTTCATTTCCAGAAGTGTCATCGCTCCAGTAAGGTGTGGAAAATAAATTTGCAGGCCGATAATATACATTTTTTATGGGCTAATACATAGCTGGTGTGAGCAGAAGGATTGTATCGTAAAAATATATTGACCTTCTATTTATCCGAGAGCATTCAAGGGGATGGGTGAGAGCAGACGGTGCATTTTTCTCTCAACACTGAAAATTCACTGAAGAGGAGAGGAATAACCCAATAAACAAGTGAGAGAATAGAAGTCATTTTACAGAGCTTGCAATTTAGAGACATAATAATGTGTGAATTATTTCTCATGACTGTCTGGTGCTGGCAGTGTTTGCAGTGCTGTGCAGTGACAGTGACACACACTAGACACTTTCAACCAAGCGTTTCAGCTTCACAAAGATTTTATAGATCCAATTTATGTATCAAGGCCAAAATCATATAACACAAAAGGGATGCATCACAATCCTATACCATTAATGTCCCACGTTTCCTCTTTGTAGAATAAAGAAGAGGACACCTTTCCTAACACTCAAATGTACTGTATGGATGAAATTTTAGTTCTAAATCAAAATATTAGAGTATGTTTATATGAAGCAGCTACACTGCAAATTTTTCTAAACTAGACAAACCCTTTTTAAATCCTTTTACATACAAGAATTTGTCACCTCCAGTTTCCTGTCTAAATAAAAAGGCCTACATTTAACCAGTCCAGTTCATTGCATGTCAACAACACTGAAAAAGTCACTGTCACACTAGGTATGGAGAAGTACCAAGTGCACGGCGTAAGGGAAGGAAACCTTGTGTCTAGAGAGAGGGAAAATGGTGACCCCTAACTGAACCTACTGATAATCCCTGGGGTCCCTCACCATCCTAGATAGGTTCTACACCTAGGCGCCGAGCCGGATACCTGACCTTAGGTATCCCTAGTGCTGAGCCCTAAATAGGGAACGGAAGGGATGAGCTGCTTATGGTCTGTCACCCACACACACCCGTGACAGTCACAAAGTGGAAACACTCAATACGTCTTCAATAAGGGAGAACACACTTTACTATGGGTAGCAACACCAATGAGTGTGCTCTAAAAGAGGAATGGGATTAGTGGTACCCCTTTTACTGACATCCAGAATTGTCTATCTCAATAAGCCTCAATAAGCTCCACAGTCGACAGCAGCTCAATCCATTATACAAACCAAACATTTATAAGATTTCCTGGAAAATGTATATATATATATATCTAATATATAAAGCTGAATGTGTGTATGTGTGTATGTATGTATGTCCGGGATTGGCATCTGCAGCGTCGCAGCTACAGCCACAAAATTTTGCACACTCACACTTCTGGACCCCGAGAGCGTCATAGGCTATGTTTTCAGGGGAAATTTTAACCCCGCACTTTACAGTTATTCACCAAAAACCTGCCTCCATTAAAGCGAATGGAGCTGGGAGCCAGAGTGCAGCCAGAACTTCAGAAGAATGCGCAGCCACGCCTTTATATGGAAGGTTGGCGTGTCACAATGCAGCCAGGGAAAGAGACAGACACAGACAGGGAAAGAGGCAGACATACACAGGGTAAGAGACAGACACAAAGAGACAGACACAGACAAAGAAACAGACTGACAGGGAAAGAGACAGGCAGGGAAAGAGAGGAAAAGAGAGAGAATGGTTAAGAGACACACACAGACAGGCAAAGAGACAGACACAGACAAAGAGACAGACACAGGGAAACAGACAGACAGGGAAAGAGAGGGAAAGCGACAGACAGGGTAAGAGACAGACAAAGACAGGTAAAGAGACAGACAAAGAGACAGACACAAGGAAAGAGACAGACAGGGAAAGAGAGCGAAATAGACAGACAGGGAAAGAGACAGACAGGGAAAGAGATAGACAAAGACAGGTAAAGAGACAGACAAAGACAGACAGGGAAAGAGATAGACAGGGAAAGAGACAGACAGGGAAAGAGACAGACAGGGAAAGTGACAGAGATAGATAGACAGACAAGGAAAGAGATTGAGACAGATGGAGAAAGAAACAGAGACAGACAGGGAAACAGACAGACAGCCAAAGAGATAGAGAGAGACAGAGACATACAGTGCCTACAAGTAGTATTCAACCCCCTGCAGATTTAGCAGGTGTACACATTCGGAATTAACTTGGCATTGTGACATTTGGACTGTAGATCAGCCTGGAAGTGTGAAATGCACTGCAGCAAAAAAGAATGTTATTTCTTTTTTTTTTTTAAATTGTGAAAAGTTTATTCAGAGGGTCATTTATTATTCAACCCCTCAATCCACCAGAATTCTGTTTGGTTCCCCTAAAGTATTAAGAAGTATTTCAGGCACAAAAAACAATGAGCTTCACATGTTTGGATTAATTATCTCTTTTTCCAGCCTTTTCTGACTAATTAAGACCCTCCCCAAACTTGTGAACAGCACTCATACTTGGTCAACATGGGAAAGACAAAGGAGCATTCCAAGGCCATCAGAGACAAGATCGTGGAGGGTCACAAGGCTGGCAAGGGGTACAAAACCCTTTCCAAGGAGTTGGCCTACCTGTCTCCACTGTTGGGAGCATCATCCGGAAGTGGAAGGCTTATGGAACTACTGTTAGCCTTCCACGGCCTGGACAGCCTTTGAAAGTTTCCACCCGTGGCGAGGCCAGGCTTGTCCGAAGAGTCAAGGCTAACCCAAGGACAACAAGGAAGGAGCTCCGGGAAGATCTCATGGCAGTGGGGACATTGGTTTCAGTCAATACCATAAGTAACGTACTCCACCGCAATGGTCTCCGTTCCAGATGAGCCCATAAGGTACCTTTACTTTCAAAGCGTCATGTCAAGGCTCGTCTACAGTTTGCTCATGATCACTTGGAGGACTCTGAGACAGACTGGTTCAAGGATCTCTGGTCTGATGAGACCAAGATCGAGATCTTTGGTGCCAACCACACACGTGACGTTTGGAGACTGGATGGCACTGCATACGACCCCAAGAATACCATCCCTACAGTCAAGCATGGTGGTGGCAGCATCATGCTGTGGGGCTGTTTCTCAGCCAAGGGGCCTGGCCATCTGGTCCGCATCCATGGGAAGATGGATAGCACGGCCTACCTGGAGATTTTGGCCAAGAACCTCCGCTCCTCCATCAAGGATCTTAAGATGGGTCGTCATTTCATCTTCCAACAAGACAACGACCCAAAGCACACAGCCAAGAAATCCAAGACCTGGTTCAAGAGGGAAAAATCAAGGTGTTGCAGTGGCCTAGTCAGTCTCCTGATCTTAACCCAATTGAAAACTTGTGGAAGGAGATCAAGATTAAAGTCCACATGAGACACCCAAAGAACCTAGATAACTTGGAGAAGATCTGCATGGAGGAGTGGGCCAAGATAACTCCAGAGACCTGTGCTGGCCTGATCAGGTCTTATGAAAGACGATTATTAGCTGTAATTGCAAACAAGGGTTATTCCACAAAATATTAAACCTAGGGGTTGAATAATAATTGACCCACACTTTTATGTTGAAAATTTATTAAAATTTAACTGAACAACATAACTTGTTGGTTTGTAAGATTTATGCATCTGTTAATAAATCCTGCTCTTGTTTGAAGTTTGCAGGCTCTAACTTATTTGCATCTTATCTAACCTGCTAAATCTGCAGGGGGTTGAAGACTACTTGTAGGCACTGTATATACAGAGGAGGAGACAGACAGAGAATGGGAGAGAAACAGAGAGACAGTTACGATCCCGGGCAGCGCCGGGTGCTATGTTGTGAGGCGAAATTTTAACCCCGCGCGTTCCAATTTACCAATCAATTTTGCCCCTTTCTACATAATGGGGAAAAAGTGAAACAAAAAGTGTTGGGGGCAAATTGACAGCTGCCAGATTTGAACAAGGGGGACTTAAAGAATGAGAGCGATGGCGCCAAAGAGTATATACCATACAGTTGCTAAGGTGGGGCCCCGACATGGGATACTCACCACACTCTGGGATATGAACACACAAAATGTGCCCCACACTTCCACGTGCTTGAAAACATATACCACCCTCAGCACACATCTCACCACACATACACCAACCTCACCACATAATCACCCTAAAACACACAAGTCTGGTATTATCCTTCAAAAATAAAAATCTGATTAATAAGCAGCCAAACTACAAGAACAACAAATGTACCACATAGGAAATACGGCAGCTGTCAGTCACATGACCTGTCTATTATGTGTATGTGTGAGCTAATATATACTGTCAGGGGGGAGGGCTTTCTGTTGCCTGGAGATTTATCAAGCTGTCAATAGCAACCAATCCAGCTTAGCTTCTATTTTGCTACAGTTAATTAACCTGAGCTCTGATTGGTTAATATAGGCAACAATTTAATAATTACATTTCTATCTACTTGTTTTGTGTTTTTTGTGTGCAGAACACATTTTTGTTAATACATTCTATTTTGTTAATAGCAGTTATTAACCCGGGCGAAGCCGGGTAGTACAGCTAGTATATATATATATATATATATATATATATATATATATATAAAACCAATGAAACATATGGAGAGCATAAAAATGATATTAAAAGTATTGGTAAATTTTTTTCCAAAGAGTACTATTGATGAAATCATCAGCTTCCAGCACTGATTCTAAATGTATGTTTCAATAGCTGATGATCGATCAGTGCTCGAGAAGATCGAATATTTTGACATTCTAACTCATCACCAGCTTCTGCAAAATTTTTACAAAAATTAGATTCTCAGTAAACAAAATTTTGCGTGAATCATAGGTGCTTCAATTGCCCTGAAAAGACATATACAATACTGGAGATCTCCTATGACTGGATTCAACCATCGTTAAACTCTTAATTGAAAAACAAAGTCTTAGTAATAATGTTAAAGTGACCGACTTGTATATGGCTATAGGAAAATGGAGGGTAACCATTCTTCACTGCTGTTTTGTCTCACACACACACACACACACACACACACACACTATTTCTGTTACTAAGCTGTGATTTCTGACACTTAACAGTTGCAACCTAAAATGGTTGTTGTGTTGCATTCCCTGCTTCGGCTTTTAAACAGGCTGCAATGAGCTATACTATGTGATAGATGTAAGGTATTATTGGGAAGCCAATATCTGGTTGCTCCCATGGTCATGTGAACCTTTTCTATCTGATGCAATCTTCTGCATTGTGTAAAATAGGAGCAGGCATTTACTGATTCACAAATTGTTTACATTTTCCGAGTAAAGCAAATTCCTTAAAAATTAAATACAAATTTGATTTGCAGGGAATCAATTCGCTGTCTGTAATGGGTTACTTGGTGTTCACTTCCTGTGAGTCACAATTCTGTTCCTACTTTCTGAGAAAGTAAAACCTGGCAAGGATGTCAAGACATTTATAACTTTTGCCAACAGATGTTCCCATTTACCTCTTCAGGGCTTAACAGGTGCAGAGCAAATTTACAGTTAAGAAACTTAAGTATTTTTTTTTTTTTTTTACATTGGCTGATAATCAGCCAAACGAGCATTCGAAAGATCAGAGCCATAGCTAGGAGTTGAGTACAGGGGAAGAGAAACAAATTAACGTCATTCACAACCCATATAACACATGTTTCCAGCTATAGAGGTGACCTCCACCCCCACTTACCCTACCATAATGGGTATAATGGACATTTCAACAGACGAGATTAATATTACTGAATAAAAACACTTTACAAATATCAAGACCAATATTACCACAATATTTTGATCAAATAGTAGATAATAGAGATAAGCAAATTGATTTTATGCAAATTGATTTTGTGTCAAATTCTACTAAAATTTGCAGCTCTTGGCAAATTCGAACAATTTGCAATTTGATTTGTGCTAATCAGCAAGAAAAGTTCCTGCCAACATTTTACACACTGCAGATTCCATTAGCCACAGAAAGCTGACATGATCTCAGGAGCGACCACGCTGAACTCCCTATATTTTGCAGTTTTCCCTTCGCATGGTATAGTGCGGCAAATCACAAGGCTCTAACATAGGCTGTATAAAAGCCGAGACTGAGAATGCAGCAGCCATTTTAGGGGGATTTAGGTTATTATAAGTTGTCAGAGCTCACAACTCAGTAATATTTGTAGGAAAAGAAAACCCTAAAACATTGGACAAACTCTCCAGTCAGTAATGTATTGTTCAACTGCATCAATGAAGAAAATAAGTGTATTAGTCTGTGTAGTACTGTGAGTAATACATAGATTCAAGGAGGAGAGAGAAAGGAGTAGTGTCAGCAGCATTAGTGACAGACTTAGGCCGGGGTCCCACTAGTATATAGTGAGAGCACAGGATGTGATATCCTAATAACAGTTGGCTCAAACTTTGCTGCAAGTGTGAGACAAATGTCATTCTACTGTGCTCTGATTCTCTCACATTCGAGAATTGTAGCATAGGTGAGGTCACTCAGTTCAATGAAGTCACCTGAAGTCAGGTTCCCTGTGATCACAGGTGGAGGACCATGGGAACCTCCAGCTGTGACTGCAAGCAACCTGAGTGATGTCCTCCAAAAGAGAGCCTCAGCACCACCAATGAATAATATGAAAACCACTGTGCCAAGTATCTAACAAAACATTGAAACAACAATTGATACAAAAAGGCACCAGGGTTCAGGATGATAAATAACAACTTGGCATGGACCTTGATTAGTGCGAATAATATAAATTTTATTATACATGGGGTGAAAAAACACTCACATTTAAAATCATTTAAAAACAGACATACAAAATACTGTTTCCTGCATGGTTCAAACCTGGCACATGTTCAATAATTCAGGGAAAACATATATAATCCAAGATGGAGAATGGACTCTGTCCCCTAGGGAACTCTAAGTACTCTATATATGCATCCCATATACAATCAAGTGTGCCTGCATTGCACCTACTGGTTTTGAAAAGCCTGAAGACTACCACCAAGTAATATAAATCACAGCTGAAATAGCCAGATTTAAGTCTAAATAACGACTATACAGGATTACCCAGGCAGCAATGCAAGGTGCAGGAAACTCAGTACAGGACCCGACGCGTTGCGCCAGTCAAGCTGGCTTCATCAGGAGAATATGGTGATCGAAGTAGAAGTCACTGGAGTGGATTCCGATGGTGACGTATCAGTGGGGCCATAACCATGGGCCTCCCCAGCCTGAGAATACCACCTCCCAGCTGTTGGCTTTAACATGGCTGGGTATCAAAATTGGGTTGACTGCACAATGTTTTTTTATATTCCAGACAAGTCCACACACTCAACCAGGACCACCTCTTTCATGTAGTCTGCCATGGGGTCTGGAGTCAACCCCTCGCTTACAACTCTCCACTTTGTGTAGTTGGCAGGATCAAACCTTGCTGTCGAAAGGTCCAAGTGTTGTAGGAGAAAACGCATGGAACATTGAAAATGGCAACCGTTGTGTGGTTGAAGAGGGCACTGAACAAAGGCCCTAGGATGGTTTACGTGGTGCAGCGCCAAAAGAAAACTCCGCCCCTTGTGGGCATTGCAGAAGTGGAAGGTCTAAGAACCATGTGCTCAAAACGCGCCTGATGTGCGGTTTAAAGAACCTTTGGATTTTTCCTGACTCACAGATGGTATACTTTTACGGCTTATCTTTATTACAAGAAAAATATTATTTGTATTTTAAAAAAGTTTTTCATTAAAGCTGTGGTTTTATAAAAACGTGAAGCTGGATCATTCCTTTGTTCAGAAGTGGAAGTGAGCAAAGACCTGTCCAGCCCTTGGGAAGCTACACCCATCAGAAGAAGTGCCACACCTGGAAATTTCAGCCCATATTGACCAGTGTTCTCCCCCATCAGGTGAAGTGGAAGGAAGAGGTCCACTCATTGCAGATTAATTGCGTGGAATGGGCGGAGACCTGACGAAAATGGGATGGCCAGCCGAAAGAGACCCCACCTTGTCTGAGACTGAGCTGTACAACTGGCCGGTCGGGGGGTACATAGGAAAGTGCCATTTTGTGCCAGAGTCAGAGTAACAGCAAAGCCATAAAATGGTGGAGTGGCGGATACTGGTGAGTGTGGTCAGGCCTGAATGTTTCTATGAGGGAGGTGAGAAGAATATAGAACTGATTAACCTGTCTGACATTGAGGGAACTTGGTCTCAAGCTGGAATCAAGAGAATGGACCCCACTTTACTCCCTGGCCTCAACACAGGCTATAAAGCCAAGATCGAAAGTGACCTAGGGGGCTTGAGTTAGTTTGGGGACAAGAGGAGAAGGCCTATTAATAGTGTACTGGAGAGACCGGATGGGAAACAGTACTTGAAGTTAGCTTTTAGTGGAACAATCTTATGATATGACCTGCTGCGAGAGTTCGGTCACATCTGCGTGTTTGAAACTGGGGCCACCCGAGAAAGACTACGAAACGTGCGCGTCGGGGCACGTTACTCCAGGCAATTAACTTGTTATGGGTGAGTTTAATTCTTTGAGCTTATTATTGTTGATTATTTTACATTCATGAGCCTAGGATTATGGCGGTTCAGGATATTTATCTAACTGGGTCATCTTGTCTGTTTTTACTACTTAGTGTTATATGACAAATTGAGACCCACTTAGACTACACTTAAGTGATGCATATGACTATTGATCTATATCTGCAAATGGCCATCTGTTTCCTTAATCTACCATGCAGTGATATATAAGGCTTCTGGATATTAGGTCCAGCATGTGAACTATTTATTAATGTTGGTCTAACAATAGGACACCTTTCTCACCAATAGCTGTTTTTTTGCCGAGTGTTATTCTTAGGGACTCCCTGTATATACCTGAATTACATTGACCAGATTTTATACTCTACCTCTTGCTGTAATTAATTTTCATAATTAAATCATTTTACTTTGTGCAAAGAGGCTTTATGTGATTTATTATGTATGAGTCACACATATGGCTCGGACTAATATGACCCCTGATTTCTCTTGCTATATTAAGTTTCTTGTTTGGGGTGTAGTCTTGACTTATGAGTACTATGGTGCAATCTTCTGTCCTATCTTGTTTTATTTATATGGATGAATAGTCTGTAGGTCTTGAAGGTTGCATACAGTGGATGACTTATGGCAGAGAACGAAGGAAGGAGACTGGAATCGAGATAGCATGATCCTTGAGTGCTCACTGAGACACAGAATGATAGAGAACACTGAGGCCAGAGACTGGCATTAATATGGAGTGACCCCAGATAGAAGGGTCTGGAGGACAGACTTTAGTCAAGGTATCGGGTTAACATTAACTGGCATGTGAACAAAGTCAACTTTCCTGAGCGAAGTTCCCCAGTCCGAGAGTGTAATGCTCTTCTCCTGCACTACTGGCTATCCCTTAACCCCCATCCCTATGACGAGAAGAGACATGAATATGGACCCTTTAACACCCTGCTCTATGGGGGAAACTGCCCGTGGAGTCGCTAGAAGGGAAGGTGACCATCACAGGTTGGACTGTAGCATTGGGCTGGGTTGCACTGGGACTCAAAGGATCAGTAAGACCGGAAGCAACCCAATGAGAAATGAGAATGTGTCTGAAATTGCCTTGTACAAGTGAAACATGCTAGAAGATATGTGCCTGCCACCTGGTGTATAAAGTTGTTGGTGAAGATGTACCTTTGAGTAAAGTACTGTTGTTTAAAATGAACTGGTGATCTCCTTATGAGAACGAGTCGTCTTCCAGTCCTGGCCAGCCAATATAAGCAGCAATATGCGACCTTCAAGGGTTCACAAGAGAAGAACAAAGAAAGTGCCAAAAAGTGAGGATCAACATAAACTAGTAATTTTTACTGAATAGATATAGACTGGACTAACACACAAAAACATTAAAAACATTTAAAATCCAAATAGGAAAGTGAGACCACCCAACATCCTCATTAATAAATAGGATGAACCAGAAAAACCAATGCAAGTAATATTCAAATGCATACACCGACATCATGAAAAATGACACATAACATGAAGCAAAAGCATGTAAAGAGTACAAAATACTGAGAATAAGCAGCAGTATATCTAAACCATACAACAATTAGGTTGACATATAGCCAAGTACATGGACTACAAATACTAGAAAAGTTATATAATGTCTCCGTAAAGGAAATCACATTTGTATGCTGCAGATATACCAAGCATAGCATGCATGTATCATGGTGGCAAAGCGTTGGGTCCCACAGCCTCACCAACAATCCCCATATAGAACAATCTTACCAGTAAAATAAATCATAATTACAAAAGGATCACAACTCGCACGACACAAGTCCAAAAACTCAGCCAGGACTAGCTCTTTCATGTAGCATGCAGGGGCATCTAGAGTCAATGTCTTACCCACGACTACCGCCCTGTGACCCTCCACATGGCCATACAAAAGTGCCGGAAGGCCACACGCACTCATCGACGTCATTCCCCCCTTCCAAAGTGTAACACCCCTTGGGGAGACAGGAGGTAGCACCCTAGGTGATTGCCTACCCCTCGTCCCAACAATATTCAAACTGTATCGGGACCGAACAATTATAATAATCATTCATTACCCTTCAATTTGCATTAACCCTTATAAAAAAAACCTTTGAACAGGAGCAGATCAGATTGTTATATCATTGATTAGCATATGTTATGGGCAGAAACCGGTTTGTGAAATAGATTAGACTGAATATGAAGGACTTAGAAGATAAATTTCAAAGCAAGCAACTGAACTTAGTCAGAGATTGGCGTAACTGGGAGGGATATTCTAGAGTCTAGCGTCTAATGGTCTTTGATAAGCTGCTGAAAAGCAAGAGGACTAAAGGCTGTTCTTGATCAGAACAATATACCTGTTTCACTGGTTAGACTTTCAACATTCAGAGTATCATATATAAACAGTTTTCAATGGGCATTTGTAAATTACTCTGTGCAATGAATATTCACTTTCAGAGAGGAAGAAAACTTGACATCTAGTGCCGTCCTAAATGTTAATATCGACCCTTTAAAGAGCCTTGGTATATGACTTAGGATAGGAAGCTAAATCAGATGCTCCAGTTGTAGACACATGTTTTGAGGTATTCACCCCTCATCAGTGCATCAGTGCAAAGCTGGACAGCTGATTTGACTAGGTGAGAGACCTTTGCTTAATTCGACTTGGCACACTGTAGAAGGTTAAATATAACCCTTTAGGCCACCTATGCGTAAGCTGGAGCAGATATGCAAGACTTCTTACCAACTGAAGAAGAACGTCTTTTATAACAGGGAAGATTCATATGGTCTACTGAGTGCCTTGGTCTTGGCAATGGAAGGAAAGAGGAAGCTACAGTCAGATACACATTTTCCTGCAGCTAAACCTACTATTCTATCATGCCCTTTAAAATAAATGTGTGACTATATAATACACATGTGCCGAGTCCTCCAGAGAAGTCACTTTGTGCCACGTTTTCTATGATGTTTATATATAACATATCCTAGTAGGTATACTCCTTTAACAATTAATTACAACTGAAATGTTCTATTAGTTTTCTACATATTTGTATATAAATTTTGAATATATTGCATCTTTCTGCAGCACAACATATTTTTCAATAGGAGAAGATTTTCTCCTAACAATGACAGTGAACATGGTCTTTCTTTGCGATAATCATTATGGGAAGGATCAAGTGTAATTAATACAATGCTTGTAATTAGACCTGTTATTGTTGTGTACTGTGTATCAATGAACTTTTATGGTGCCTGTAAATCCGCTATTGAATGCCGTTAATGAGCGAGGACAGTGCTACGGAGCGCATATAAAGCTAAATCCCTTTTATGTGTTACAATTTACGAGAGAACTTAGAGACACATAGCACAAAGGGATTTCTACTCGCAAAAGAAGAATCCGCAGAAATAGCTTTATATATTTCAAAAGAGGCACAAATACTGGTACATGAATATAAATTACAGCGTATGTCTAAAAAACGCTGCGAAAAACTAAAGACACTAAGGCAAATTCTTTCAGAAGACTGTAAGGTGTGATTATCCCTGGAGGTGCCAATGACTGGCTTCTGGGATAATAATGGACTGGAGGTAAGAGCTAAATCATAGGAAGGAAGAACTGGGGATGGCAAAACGGCTGGAAGTTAAAAGCTGGAGTTATTCATCCTTGTATTATTCCTGACCAGATTATTTGGTTTAAAAATAGTAATTATGGATGATGGGCTATAAAGTCACAGTTTAGTGGAGAAATAAATGAGATCTAACAAATAGGCATTTTTACAAAACAATTCCACCTATTGGACTTTTTTACATTTTTAGCTTTAGAATTCTAAATTTTAGCATGAAATGAAAGGGAATCTGCCCCCAGGTTTATGCTTCCAAATCTGAGGACAACATAAAATAGGGACACAGATCCTGATTCATCAAAGTGTTTTTCTCAGATGTCAAGTGTAAAACTTTTTGATAAGTCGCTATGTCATTTTCCCGCAAGTTTTGCCCAACTTTTCCAAAATAGGCCAAGTTGAGGCAGGATAGGGAATGTGACAGCACCATGATGCCACAGCTCATCTCATCCATGAAGAGCTATGGATGCCAGAAATCTTACTGCAGTCCTGCATAACCTACACTGAATCTGATGCATCTGAAAAGTGGCGTGAACCTCTCAATGAATCAGGACTCGGAGTATCTGACTCCAACAAGTCCTCTATTCAACTCTGGTGTTGTTCACACCGGTCTCAATGAATATTGACTATGGTCACTGTTTCCATTGGGTTTTTGGCTGTAATTTTGATAATTTTACTGTTCTATCTGCTGCAGCTCAGTTAGTCCTCTCAGTCAAAAGCTCTGTTTAGTCCCTGCCACACCATCATAGATTGATAATTTTATGCTTACATTTTGCATAGAGGGGGTAGAGAGAACTCTTCAATATGGGGGACTTACATAGCAAAAACATATGATAGGACTAGTATAGCTGCTGCAGAAAAAAAAAATCCAGAAAGAAGATCAGTTAGTAGACGTGAGCAGATCTTAGACTTTGCCTTTGTCACTCTCGGAGTAGGAAGTGTCCAAATATACTGTGTGACAGCTGCACTCATACTCCTGGACGTCTGGTGCACTACACAACACAAAACAAACAAGGAGGACAACAGGGGCATTTTTACAACGGTGGGCCCTGCAGCTGGGGAGAGGGGTGAGGGGACACCTCCAGGACTCACCTCAAGCTGTTTCCTGAGCTCCCTAGCGTCCCTATATAGGGTGTTTCAACCGGTTGCCTAGCCGGATACCTAATCCTTCACTAGCCCTGCAAATACCCTGGCTAGTGAGATGGACAGCGAGAGACACTAGTCCCACTGCTGTACTAATAAACAGGAAGGGAAAGGTAGACAGACAGGGGAAAAAGGCACAACACAAGTGTGATGCCCCTGTGGTAACCAGGTGTCACAAAAATAAGGTAACAGCCCAGGTCCAACATAACTGTGCCCGCCACTACATACACACTAACACACCAGGACATTTACACTCACTGTACCCGGCTGCAAGCCTCACCTAGGCAGATGACAGGGCTGGGCACTGTTAGATAACAGGCAACCAACTGGAAGGAAGAGACCAGAACTGGGGGAGGAGAAAGTGACCTGGGGAGTGTGGGTAGACAGTGGGACAGTCAGAAGAAGAGTTTTGGAGGAGGAAGTAGTAAGTTGTGAGGAAAGGAGTAGTAAAAAAGGTGTCAAGACAGACCAGAGACTCTTGAGACACAGAGAGAAAGTGGAAGGAACCAGAAAGGAAAGTGAGAAGTAAGAAAGTCGGCGGAGTGGTAGCAAAGACACTGCAAAGACCTGAGGAGAAAGATTAGCCATTCAGAAAAGGAAAGTAGCTGCAGAGCAAGAGAGCAATCTCCAAGGACAGAGGGATCCTGTGGGGTGGAAATCCAGGGCTCACAGTATTTTGCACGCAGATCCCAGAACAGACCAGGACTTCAAGCCATTGTAACGCCTGCCTGGAGCCACAGACTCAGACTGGCTCTAAGGGGAGTCTAGAGAAAAGCCACTCACAAAGCAGGACCCCGAGAAATCCGCAACCCTTTTACCCCTATTCAGGGATTTGGAATTACACAGAGCCCCAGAGATCCCTACCTGTGGTAGACTGTAGTCCGTGGTGGTCAGGCAGGGTCAAAAACCAGGAAATGCTAAAGAGGAACAGAATCGGCAGGCAAGGGCGTAGTGAGTAGACAAAGCAGAGGTCAAATCCGGAACTGGCAGAAAGATAAAAAAACGACAGGCAGGAGGGTAGTCAAAAACCAAGCAAAGGTCAGCACACAGGACTCAAAATACAAACAGCACATGAACCTGGAATACAGAACTATCTCTGGCAGTGGTCACATGACAGGAGGGGGAACAAGAAGGGTTTGGTGTATTACCATTGGCTGCAGGTGAACGATGGCAACTTCAGCTGGAAGACACACGCCACCTACAATCAGCCAGTGGTACTGCAGGTTCTAGGGAAACCCAGCCCAGTTGATGAGTGGGGCCTGTGCTCAGCAAAGCCACGGGCACCGACTCCTCTCCCATCACCAGCACCATCCACAGCGGGAACACGGCGTCGCCTGGTGATTGGAGCAGAAGTCGCAGAAGCGGACTCCAGTGGGGACATGACAGCCATCTGTTAACTCTGCCAGGCGGGTGGGTTTCCAGGACTCATCTGCCACCACTAATGTCCGAGGAATCAGCAGCAAAGAGGGGACCGGGACATATTCCCATAAAAAGTCCAGGCTGCCTGCGGCAGAACCCAGACACCAGGAGGACCTCCAAGTGCTCCATGCCAGGGAGGACCCACATACACCAGAGTGCACAGGTGGAGAGTGACACCAGGTCGGCTGGCACAGCCATCAGGGACATGGGTGCACCTGGGATCCAGTACGCCCCCAGGGTGTGAATCCAGTAAGTAAAGACAATCAAACTGTACTCTCTGTCTGGACTGCTTCATTGTACTGCGCCTCCACGTTAACCCTTCACCTACCCCTGGGGAAAAGCCCTGCTCACGGAGGGCTCCACCATCCATGCTGCCCCCATCCATCATCCCCAGTGGGAACTCGCAGTGGCGGCCCTACTATCCCTGGCCGCAAACCGCGAGTGGCGTAGTCGGACTTTATTTTTTTCTTTTTCTTTTCATTTTTCATATAAAACTGTTTGACGGTGCCCCCGGTTCCGGGACCCCTCGAGCCACGGACCGCCCGGATCCGAGCAACTCGGCTGCCTTGGGGCGCGACACAAGCGTGATAGCTGCTAATGACACAATGCCAACAACTGGAAATGCAGCAGAAATCCAGCAGCTCCTAGAGACGTGCAGTCACCTAGATGGTCAGGAACAGAAGATTCCATTTCCGGCAGAAGCTGAAAGATGGAGAGGCTACTTAAAGGACATGAAAGGGGTCACAAACTGGCTGCACATGAGGCGATTAGCTAGGAGCTGCTAGCAGGAAAAACTGACAATAACTCCTGAAGTGTCAACAGAAAGCAAATTCATTTAATATGCTGAGCCACCAAATAATGACTGAAGCTCAGATCACAGAACGTCATGCATCCCTCAACCGCGAGAGACAGTCGTGAATGTTCCCCCAAAATTTATATTGAATAAATTCATGCAAATCTCAATACTAGAAATCTTGTAATTGTGTTGGAAATAAATGTGAGAGAGGGAAGAAGAAGAATCCAGCTGACCATAAGGGGTTACAGTCTACAGAAGAAAGAGACCCATTAACCACAAGAGCTTACTCTCTACAGAAGCTAGAGACTAAAGCCTGCTTTACACGGTACAATTACGCATACAATATCGTATGCGATCGTACCCCATCGTATGTGCGGCACGTTCAATTTGTTCACCGTGTCGCACAAACGATTATTTCCCGTCACACGTACTTACCCTTCCATACAACCTCGATGTGGGCGGCGAACATCCACTTCCTAGAGTGGGAGGGACGTTTGGCGTCACAGCGACGTCACACGGCAGCCGGCCAATAGAAGCGGAAGGGCGGAGATGAGCGGGACGTAAACATCCCGCCCACCTCCTTCTTTCCGCTTTGCCAGCGGGAGCCGCGGGACGCCAGTAAGATCTGTTCATCGTTCCTGGGGTGTCACACACTGCTATGTATGCTACCTCGGAAACATAGAACAACCCGACGTACAATTTTTAGGTTTTGAACTACGTGCATGCGATGAACGTTTTTTCATTCAATCGCAATCGCACGTAGGTTTTACACGCTACAATATTACTTACAATGCCGGAGGTGCGTCACTTACGACGTGACCCCGCCGACACATCGTAAGATTTATTGTAGCGAGTAAAGCCCACTTTACCCAGAGACTATGGAGATGTTTTCCATCTCTGCCGTACAAACTGTGCCCCGCTGATCTGTGATGGCCCTGGTAATGACCACCACTTTAAAGATAATCCATAAGATGTCATAGCTATAGGGCATTATGGAGAGGTCTGAGCGGCTATATAGAATAATGTTAGCCTGCTCTCTACTGAAATTCTATCCTCTAGGGATCGATCAACTCATATTTCCCAGTAAGTGATCCACCACTGGAATCAAGGCCTCTGGTTATTTATGATGTTCTCAGATGTCATCTAGTGACAAATTCTCATTAAAATAATTCTTAAATGAAATTTAATCGGAAACATTCGGTTTCTTATGTGCCCTCTTCTATAGTGTTGCACCTCAGCCTCATTCAAGTGAGACTAAGCTGTGAAACTGCATTAGACAAGATTAGTGCTGTTTCTTTAACAAAACTGATATTTTTCAGAATCTCATACAAAATCTTTAACCATCCAAAAGAAATGTGATAGAAGCAAAATAAATAAGTCAGGCGGATTTATGTGGCTGATGTGAAATTGCAGTCACCCAGAAAAATATGTCACAAAAAGAAATGTCTGAAGCATAGACAGCTGACTTTTCTAAAGAAAGACTACCCCTATGTACAACTAATTGGGATCAGGAGCACATTTTTTAAAATGTTGTCAATACATATGCTTAAAAGGGTTGTCCCCTACTTTTACATTGATGGTGTATCCCTAGGATAGGTCATCAATATCTTATCGACAGAGATTCGACACCCGGCAGCCCCGCCGATCAGCTGTTCTCGGTCCCGGTGGTGCCAGCAGACAGCCAGAAATTCTCAGTTCCAGTGCTGCTCCGTGTTGCCAGCTTAAAAGTTTATTGCTATATAGTTCTGAGTCTTTCCCAACATTGGTCGTGCTGGTATGTCCTATTAGAGACAAGGTTCCTGCAAATAGATCACCCCAGCAGGTAATTGACAGATAAGCTTATACAAATTATCTAGAAGGTTGTGAGAGGGAGGGAGCATCTTCTTTAACCCCATAGGCACCCCCGCGATTGCCTCAGCAGTTGTCATGGCAATCAACAAACAATGACTTGAAGGCATGGTGACCTGTTAAGCCAGCTTTACACCTTACAATTTGTGGCGCCCCTGACCTGGTCAGGCACCACTGAGTACTGCACCCATGCTGGGAACAGTACAATACAGGTAATCCAGAAGGCTGACCGGGGTGTGGAACACAGGCGCATAGTGATCAGGTCTCACACATGTACCCATGAGAGGACCCCTGGGGATCCCAGGAGGGGGAAAAGCCTTCACCTTCACTGGAATAGTGGAGGGGGCCAAAAGCCTCCATCTCCTCTCAAGGGGTGTGGTAAGAGAGTCTGGTTGCTAGGTGGCGTAGGCAGGCACAAAAAGGGAAAAGAGAAGGAGGAGTAAACAGTCTAGAGTCTGCAGCAGAGGGTGGAGGAGTGAGGAGCAGGAAAGTGAAGCTCAGACAGGAGCAGCAGTGAAGGTCCCAGATGTGAGCCGGTTCAGAGCAGATCCCGTGGGCTGCTGTAGTCTGACAGCGTCCGCGCAGTGGCTACCGACGGGGGAGAACGGTCACCTAGGAGTGCTACCCGAAACCCATCTCCAGCTAAAGAGAGAGCACAGAGTGGGAAGTAAGGAGACTGCTAGGGAGTACCAGGCCCAAACGGGCGGCAGATCCCGAAGCGGAGATAGATCCAGCTTTCTTTTGCTAAACCTGCCGGTGTGGGGCTCTCAAAGCCCACGCCACAACACCACAAAAGCCGCAGCCACGTAGCCACAGTTAGGGCCCATAGCTCACAGGAGGCAAGAAGCTGGAGTGATCTGGCCCAGGCAACAAGCACACGGCAAACGAAGGGGAGTGAGGCTTCAGCAACTTCCCTGGGTGACCCCCATAGGGACTAAAAGTCGGGGTCACCCCAAACCACCAAGGGCTAAGGAAGGCGAGTTAGTAGTCACCCTCACAAGTCAGCCTGAAGGACACCTGGTTCCCGCCTGGTTCATCCCAGCTACGCCCGGGTTACTCACCCTGCCACCTGAAGTGAGTAAAAACCCTGAAAGACATTCTGCCTGTGTGGAGTTATTCTGCGCCTTGTGGTACTACGCACCTACACAGGGCCCTGGGGCTTGCCTCACTCTCAGGAGGCTATTCCAACTAACTGCACTCACCATCAGCCCCAGGCGTCCCTCAACCTGCAGTGGCGGTCCCTACTGGCCGCAATACTGAGAGTGGCGTCACGACAATCAAGAAGAAGATCTCCTACCTGTGACAAGATCCAGCCGAGTGGAGTCCCTGAAGGTAATGCACCGACACTACACCTGTGGGGCTTCACATCTGGCGTCACGAACAGGATAAGGACTAGACCTGTTCAGACAGGTGACCATGTGCCTGGGCGGTCCGCTTGAAAAATTGGAAGCGCCGCCATATTGCCACCATGAAAAGCGCGCTGAAAAACAACAGCAGCCCGCGCTGGAAGAAGTTACCGCCCACGAAGAGGTGTGGCTACCCAGAGATCCCCTGGAGAGTTCTGACCTCGCTTGTGAAGAGAGCGGAAGCGTCCAGAGACGTCGGGACAGAAAGGGAGCCAGAAGCCTGCTGCTGGGAGAGGAGCTGCTGAAAGAGGCAGAGCAGAAACTGAACAGCTTGCTACTAGAGGCAACGGCGAGTCCACTGCTGGGAAATCGTGCAGAAGAGGGCGCAGAAGAAATGGCGTCTGACCGCAGAAACCCAGAACCGGGCTCCGCTGCCTGGTGGTATCGGGAGCTGGCCCAGTTCTGCGACCGACTGGAGACCCGGGTCGTGGAGCAGATCCGAGAAGAACGCATGGAACTTCTGGAGATGGCTGCCGCGGTTCAGGCCTATGAGAGGGGAACCGCACGACGAGTGCCAGACCGGACGGCGACGACTCAGACCCCGATGCTGCCACCGATGGGTGAGTCCAGTATTACCCCTGCCGGCCCGGATGCCCCGACCCCTGCTGCCACGCCCGCGGTCCCTGAAGAGGCGCCCGGCGCGGCGACGCTGGGCCAGGCCGCAGCCACGCCAGGTGCGGCCCGCCAAGCCCAGGCCGCCGCAGCGATGCCCTGCTCGGCCCGCCAAGACCCGGCCGCCGCAGCGATGCCCTGCTCGGCCCGCCAAGACCCGGCCGCCGCAGCGATGCCCTGCTCGGCCCGCCAAGACCCGGCCGCCGCAGCGATGCCCTGCTCGGCCCGCCAAGCCCCGGCCGCCGCAGCAATGCCCTGCTCGGCCCACCAAGACCCGGTCCCTGCAGCGACGCCCAGCCCAGCCTGCACAGATCCCATCGCAGCTGCGACGCCGATCCAGGCCGCCGCCATACAGGGCGCGGCCCGCCAAGACCAGGCCGCCGCCATACAGGGCGCGGCCCGCCAAGACCAGGCCGCCGCCATACAGGGCGCGGCCCGCCAAGACCAGGCCGCCGCCATACAGGGCGCGGCCCGCCAAGACCAGGCCGCCGCCATACAGGGCGCGGCCCGCCAAGACCAGGCCGCCGCCATGCCAGGCGCGGCCCGCCAAGAGATTGCATCACCATTTACCCCGGCCTGCAAGGCCAGAGCAGACACCGCTCCCCAGTCCAAAGAGGTCCCTGCTGGAAAGCCCACGCTGGGGGAGGACCCCGCATACTGGCAGCTGAAGGCTGACATGGAGGCCAAGTTTCCACAATGGTTGGTGGACCAGTACATGCTCCCTCCGCATACCCCCAAGAGGATTCCAGCAACCCCTGCAGCAACCACGCCAAAGAGTCCCCCGCCTGGGCCTGCTGAAGAAAGCCCATCCCCAGCACTGCCATCAAAGGAGTGCCAAGAAGAACTAAGGGGGAGAGGAGGCCAGGAAGTTGAGGAGCTGACTCAGGAGCCAGCAGCAGTGCTAGTCCCAGAGCCGGAGATGCTGCCATATTCCCGTTGGGACGAGGAAGACCTGACACCTCCTGCTGAAGAAGACCTGCCCAACCGCCCTACCTGGGAGCTTGTAAGCTGCACTTCGCAGAATCTAGCCTGCAAGACACAGCGCCGCAGCAGAACCCAGTTTTCCCCTGCACCGCCATCCCCAGAGCAGAGAGAAGTCACGGCCAGAGACCTACAAGAAAAACGGTTCCTGAGAAGAGCCAAAGCACAGGTCAGAGGACCCCTTTGTAGAGGAGTAGTGGAGGACTTCAGCCTAAAGTCAGGATACGGATTCATCGTAGCACCTGGTATAAAAGAAGGTATCTTCGTCAATAGAAGAGATGTGAGAGCTCATCTGCCCAGAGGACACCCTGGCAGAAACTTAAAAATGGGAGACTCCGTACAGTTCACCATGCACCAAGGAGAAAGAGGGTGGTATGCGCTAGATGTAGTGCCATGTCCCAAAGAAGAAAGGAAAGACAGCAATAAAGAAAGAAAAGACAAAGAACCTACTGAAGAGACAACTACAGATGAGGAAAAAGGTCAAGAAAGCAACAGGTGCCGCAGCCTTACAGGCCCAAGCCCTGGTGAAGAGGAATCTGCCTAAGTTTAAAGTAAAGTACAGCAAGTTTTGACCAGTTGGAAAGTTTGTTTTGCAACGTTTTAAAAGTTCAAGTATGTGCCCACATAAACTGATGTGAGAAATGAACCTTAAGGCTATGAACTGGCTATAGCCACAAACTCTCGCAGTGTAAATAGTTACACCAGAGGGCACCACCACCACCAGAGTCAGCCTGTTTAGGGGCTTGGCTCGTCTGCAACCAGGAGGAGCCCGTCCGTATATAGGGCCTTGGCTCACCTGCGACCAGAGAGCATGCCTGTTTATGGGGCCTGGCTCTCCACCACAAAGAGGGTACCTGGTCAGCACCAACTGTGGAGGCCGCCTCTACATCCTGCCAGAAGAGGCTGAAGGCGCGGATCCGCCAGGCCAGGTATACCCTGAAGACCACCAGACCATGAAAGCCGCCTCTACATCCTGCCAGAAGTGGCTGAAGTCGCGGCCAACGTGAAAGGGTTTTGGGTGGGTTAACGGACTTGTGGGTGGAGGGTGGTGATGTATGGTACCTGGTGCTTTTAAAAATGTTTTACATGTTTTAATGTTTTATGCATTTTAAAATGTTGTCTTGCAGCCCGAGGACGTGCTGGTGATAACTAAGGGGGAATGTGGCGCCCCTGACCTGGTCAGGCACCACTGAGTACTGCACCCATGCTGGGAACAGTACAATACAGGTAATCCAGAAGGCTGACCGGGGTGTGGAACACAGGCGCATAGTGATCAGGTCTCACACATGTACCCATGAGAGGACCCCTGGGGATCCCAGGAGGGGGAAAAGCCTTCACCTTCACTGGAATACTGGAGGGGGCCAAAAGCCTCCATCTCCTCTCAAGGGGTGTGGTAAGAGAGTCTGGTTGCTAGGTGGCGTAAGCAGGCACAAAAAGGGAAAAGAGAAGGAGGAGTAAACAGTCTAGAGTCTGCAGCAGAGGGTGGAGGAGTGAGGAGCAGGAAAGTGAAGCTCAGACAGGAGCAGCAGTGAAGGTCCCAGATGTGAGCCGGTTCAGAGCAGATCCCGTGGGCTGCTGTAGTCTGACAGCGTCCGCGCAGTGGCTACCGACGGGGGAGAACGGTCACCTAGGAGTGCTACCCGAAACCCATCTCCAGCTAAAGAGAGAGCACAGAGTGGGAAGTAAGGAGACTGCTAGGGAGTACCAGGCCCAAACGGGCGGCAGATCCCGAAGCGGAGATAGATCCAGCTTTCTTTTGCTAAACCTGCCGGTGTGGGGCTCTCAAAGCCCACGCCACAACACCACAAAAGCCGCAGCCACGTAGCCACAGTTAGGGCCCATAGCTCACAGAAGGCAAGAAGCTGGAGTGATCTGGCCCAGGCAACAAGCACACGGCAAACGAAGGGGAGTGAGGCTTCAGCAACTTCCCTGGGTGACCCCCATAGGGACTAAAAGTCGGGGTCACCCCAAACCACCAAGGGCTAAGGAAGGCGAGTTAGTAGTCACCCTCACAAGTCAGCCTGAAGGACACCTGGTTCCCGCCTGGTTCATCCCAGCTACGCCCGGGTTACTCACCCTGCCACCTGAAGTGAGTAAAAACCCTGAAAGACATTCTGCCTGTGTGGAGTTATTCTGCGCCTTGTGGTACTACGCACCTACACAGGGCCCTGGGGCTTGCCTCACTCTCAGGAGGCTATTCCAACTAACTGCACTCACCATCAGCCCCAGGCGTCCCTCAACCTGCAGTGGCGGTCCCTACTGGCCGCAATACTGAGAGTGGCGTCACGACAATCAAGAAGAAGATCTCCTACCTGTGACAAGATCCAGCCGAGTGGAGTCCCTGAAGGTAATGCACCGACACTACACCTGTGGGGCTTCACACAATTAGGTGTGCGATCTCGTATGCGATGTGACACGCCCAGGTCGCATATGCGATTGAATGAGATTGCACATAGGTCGTTCATTTGCTGTCACACGTGCGTTAGTAGTCTATGTTAAATTGATCAATTTTGTGTGCGATCCTTTAGATCATGTGCTCTGCGACGTATGCATTGGGCACCTTTTTTTTTCTTTATTTATTGACTTGCCAAGCGTGTGTAATGTGTAGGGATGCGTTTTTACTATGTCATCTGCCATTCAGCTCTGCTACATGGCCGCTGACAGCAGACACAGACAGCCATGTAGCAGAGCTGAACGGCAGATGACAGCAGACACAGACAGAGCCACACTGTCAGAATGAACTCGGGTGAACTTCACCCGACTTCATTGTCATGCTGCGGCTCTGTCTGTGTAGCGCCCTGATTAGCGGTCACCAGTGAAGGACTCACCGGTGACCGCTAAACTCCTGAGTAACTGAATTGAGCAGCCCTCTCTCATACTCACCGATCCCCGGCGCTGCACGGCGTTCACACTGCTCCGGCGGCTTTTACTATTTTGAAAAAGCCGGCCGCCCATTAAACAATCTCGTATTCCCTGCTTTCCCCGCCCACCGGCGCCTATGATTGGTTACAGTGAGACACGCCCCCACGCTGAGTGACAGGTGTCACACTGCACCCAATCACAGCAGCCAGTGGGCGTGTCTATACTGTGTAGTGAAATAAATAATTAAATAATTTAAAAAAACGGCGTGCGGTCCCCCCCAATTTTAAAACCAGCCAGATAAAGCCATACGGCTGAAGGCTGGTATTCTCAGGATGGGGAGCTCCACGTTATGGGGAGCCCCCCAGCCTAACAATATCAGCCAACAGCCGCCCAGAATTGCCGCATACATTATATGCGACAGTTCTGGGACTGTACCCGGCTCTTCCCGATTTGCCCTGGTGCGTTGGCAAATCGGGGTAATAAGGAGTTATTGGCAGTCCATAGCTGCCAATAAGTCCTAGATTAATCATGTCAGGCGTCTATGAGACACCCTCCATGATTAATCTGTAAATTACAGTAAATAAACACACACACGCCAGAAAAAATCCTTTATTAGAAATAAAAAACACACACATATACCCTGGTTCACCACTTTAATCAGCCCCAAAAAGCCCTCCATGTCCGGCGTAATCCAGGATGCTCCAGCGTCGCTTCCAGCTCTGCTGCATGGAGGTGACCGGAGCTGCAGAAGACACAGCCGCTCCGGTCACCTCCACGCAGGTAATGAAGACAGCCGCGCGATCAGCTGCTGTCACTGAGGTTACCCGCTGTCACTGGATCCAGCGGTGGCCGAGGGTAACCTCAGTGACAGCTCAGCTGATCGCGCTACTGACCGCCGCTCCTATCACCTACACGCAGCAACTGAGGTGAGTAGCGCGATCAGCTGAGCTGTCACTGAGGTTACCCGCGGCCACCGCTGCATCCACCGCTGGATCCAGTGACAGCGGGTAACCTCAGTGACAGCAGCTGATCGCGCGGCTGTCTTCATTACCTGCGTGGAGGTGACCGGAGCGGCTGTGTCTGCTGCAGCTCCGGTCACCTCCATGCAGCAGCGCTGGAAGCGACGCTGGACCATCCTGGAGTACGCCGGACATGGAGGGCTTTTTGGGGCTGATTAAAGTGGTGAACCAGGGTATATGTGTGTGTTTTTTATTTCTAATAAAGGATTTTTCTGGCGTGTGTGTGTTTATTTACTCTAATTTACAGATTAATCATGGAGGGTGTCTCATAGACGCCTGACATGATTAATCTAGGACTTATTGGCAGCTATGGGCTGCCAATAACTCCTTATTACCCCGATTTGCCAACGCACCAGGGCAAATCGGGAAGAGCCGGGTACAGTCCCAGAACTGTCGCATATAATGTATGCGGCAATTCTGGGCGGCTGTTGGCTGATATTGTTAGGCTGGGGGCTCCCCATAACGTGGAGCTCCCCATCCTGAGAATACCAGCCTTCAGCCGTATGGCTTTATCTGGCTGGTTATAAAATTGGGGGGAACCGCACGCCGTTTTTGTTAATTATTTAATTATTAGTGTTGAGCGAGTATGCTTGTCACTACTCGGTACTCGCACGAGTATCACTGTACTCGGGCTACTCGGCGGGGACCGAGTAATTTCGCGATACTCGTGCTGTACTCGTGGTCTTCATGTTGGTGCTCTTTTTACAGCCATCCCTTATGCAGGGATTGGCTGGCAGACCACTGCAATGCCACAGCCCTGTTACTTGTGGAATTGCAGTGATTGGCCGGCCCTCACAGCATGACCGTGCCTTTAGCCCGACACTTCCCCGCTCGGCTACGGCCCCTCTCGCACTCCACTCCGCGTGTATATATATATGCACGCTTACACACACACGCACGGTTTTTTTTTATTAATTTACAGTTTTATGGTTTCTACATGCTGCCGTGGGTCATTTCAGAATAATACTCGGGTCTCCCATAGGATAACATTGGGCTCGGTGCTCGGGCCGAGTACAAGAGTATTTTGAGATGCTCGGCCCGAGCCTCGAGCTCCCGAGCATTTTAGTACTCGCTCATCACTATTAATTATTTATTTCACTACACAGTATAGACACGCCCACCGGCTGCTGTGATTGGGTGCAGTGTGACACATGTCACTCAGCGTGGGGGCGTGTCTCACTGCAACCAATCATAGGCGCCGGTGGGCGGGGAAAGCAGGGAATACGAGATTGTTTAATGGGCGGCCGGCTTTTTCAAAACAGTAAAAGCCGCCGGAGCAGTGTGAACGCCGTGCAGCGCCGGGGATCGGGGATCGGTGAGTATATGAGAGAGGGGGATAGACTGACATGGACAGAGAGAGAGGGACAGAGATAGTGACCGACTGACAGAGATTAGGGAATGACAGACATTGTGAGGCGCTTCAGAACGCAGCTTTTCAGCTGCGCTCTGAAACAGAGCTTTTTTAAGCTGCGGTGCAGAGCGCACACCTGCGCACATAGCATCAGACACCAAAATCGTATGAGGGATGTCACACGTTACAATTCACTAGGTTCATACAACAAAACGCTCAATGTATGAGGAATAAACGACGTGTATGCGATCACCGTATTTTCGGTCAATCTTGATCGCACGTAGGTTTCACACGCAAATACGTCACGAACGATGCAGGATGTGCGTCACTTACAACTTGACCCCGACGACGGATTGAAAGATTTATTGAAGCGTGTAAAGCAGGCATTAGACTGTACCATAAGCGGAGTCTAACAGACTTCCTGTTATTGTAAGGGTATGTGCACACAGTGAATATTTATCTTGTTTATTGATGCATTTTTAGTGCAGTTTTGTCACAAAACCTCAAGCAAATCCTTATGCCAGCAAAATCAATGAGAATCTTGAAGTTTTGTGCACATGTTGCATTTTTACCTTGCATTTTTACCTTGCAGAAATAAACCTGCAGCATGTTAATTCTTTCAGCATTTTAGCAGCATGTTTCCACTCCAGAATGCATACAAAACGTATGCAAAAACGCATCAAAAACACACCAAAAATGAGGCAAAAAAACGCCACTACAAATCGCTGCAAAGATGCATGGCAAAAACGTTCCTTTTTTCTGCCAAGAGATGCCGATTTGGTGTACAAATTTCTGCAACTAAATACTGTGAGTGCGCACATAGTCTAAGGTGGGCTTTGCACGTTGCGACATTGCAAGCCGATGCTGCGATGTCGCACGCGATAATCCCCGCCCCCGTCACAACAGCGATATCTTGTGATTCCTGGCGTAGCGAACATTATCGCTACGCCAGCTTCACAAGCACTCACCTGTCCTGCGACGTCGATCTGGCCGGCGTCCCGCCTCCTTCCTAAGGGAGCGGGTCATACAACGTCAGAGCGACGTCACACGGCAGGCAGCCAATCAAAGCGGAGGGGCGGAGATGAGCAGGATGTAAACATCCCACCCACCTTCTTCCTTCCATATAGCCGCCGGCGGCAGGTAAGGAGATGTTCCTCGCTCCTGCGGCTTCATACACACAGCAATGTGTGCTGCCACAGGAACGAGGAACAACATCATACCTGTAGCTGTCGCGGGCGGAGGAGGGGACGCTGCGCTCTCCCACTGCTCGGGTCCGGCTGCCGCTGCTGCTGCGGCCTGCTGCTGCTCGGTGGCTCGAGCGATGGGCTGGATCCCGGGGACTCGAGCGGCGCTCCTCGCCCGTGAGTGAAAGGGGATTGGTTTTTGGGATTGTTTATTGTCCGTGACGCCACCCACGGTTGTGGTGATTGTGTGGACACCACCGCTGCTCTTTCTGGGAATCCCGGGAGCGGTGACAGGGAGCAGCAAAGTTGTTGGTTCTCCCCTCCGTGGGTAGGGGGTGGTTGTCCCGGGGCCCAGTGATGAGGTGGGGGATGAGGGATGGCGAGGCCGGTGCGGGGCTTGGTGGGGTGCAGGGACGCGGGGGCAGCGCTGTGCCTCACGGCACTGTGGTACTCACTCAGCCTGAGACGGGGACACAGTTCTCGGTAAAACACACGGCTGGAAAGACGGTTCCCACGAACGGCTGCTGTTGCTTTTCCCCAGTAGTTGACGGTGACGGTCCCTTTCCTGCACCTAAGTCTATGTTGGTAGCGATGGGTTCCCACCGTTAACCCGCTCCCCGGCTTGGATATGGGTCGGAGGAGCCCCACTTTGCCCGCAGGCGCTGGCCCTGAGAAACTGGTGCCTTGGCGGTGGCGGTGTCTCTCTCCTACGGTTGGACTGTTGCCTTCAATTGGGACTTATCTGTTGGGAGACCCAGGAGGTCCCCTTCACTGACGGATTTGGCAAATTCACGGTGACTCCTAGCCTTGCCGGGATCCGAAAGGCCCCTGCCAATGGTGCTGGCTTCTCTTCGTATACCGTTCCGGTACTGCCGGGCCACCACCCGTCCACGGTCTTTTCGGCAACCTCCGATCAGCCTCTCCTGCAGACGGTCACCGCCGTCTGCTGACCTTGCTGTCTCAGTCCGGGGCACACACCCGGACCAACTTCAGGCTTTCTCAACTGTCACTTTCTCTTTCACTTCAACTCCTCTCACTTGCTCCTCTACCACTTCACTCTTACTTCAAACTCTGACTTCCACTAACTTCCAAACTAGACTCCTTTCAACTCCTTCCACTTCCTCCTCCAAACTCTATCTCTATCCGTCCGGTTTTCCCGCCTCCAGGGCTGTGAACTCCTCGGTGGGCGGAGCCAACCGCCTGGCCCACCCCCTGGTGTGGACATCAGCCCCTGGAGGAAGGCAACAAGGATTTTTGGGTAGCTTTGGTGTACCTATCCGGGGTGTAGGGTGTGGTGCTGTCATGACCTGTGACCCCTGGGTTGCCCAGGGTGTCACATTCCCCCTTAGCAAAATGCAGACCGTCCGCGGGCTGCCCGTCCAACACCGGTTTTATTTTTCTGAAAAGATAAAACATAATACAAATAAAATAACATCATCCTACAATGGGAGGCACTTTTTCTTAAACGTTACGGTAACATTTTAACGGTTGCTACTGCCGCTCTCTCCCACCCAAGTAACCAGGCCCTGATGCTGCCTCTAGGAAACAGGCAGCACCCCTTGACCCCAGTCCTGAACCAAGTCACCCGAGCGAGATCTGTACTTCCCCTCCAGAGGGTAGCCACCGGTTCCGGTGGTGGCTGGGCCCCAGCCTGCTCCACTGCGGGCCCTCCCTCCAACCTGCCTCTCCGGAGGTGGTAACGGTAGCTGCAACAAACATATTTTATTTACATGCCACTAATGTTTGTAGTTGCCCTGCAAGTTCTCGGGCCTGTTCATAGAGAGTTCCCTATGCAACCAGACGGTCCCTTCGGGGACAACAATGCCGGCAACGGCCGGTTCCAAATTACGGTTAATCAGGTGAACTTCAGTTGATCACTCATTTTCATTCTCTTCAAAAACTTTTCAAAACTTTTAAACACACACACTTGTGGTCCCAACGGGGACGGTGCAACGGTGCTCCGCTGCCCTTACTCCGACTCTTCTGTGTCCGCTGGGTCCTCTGCAACCAGCATATCAAACATGCAGTGACATGCTTGCTGTGACATGGGCGCCTGGTATCCATTCCCACCATTACGCGTGGTGTAATAACCTACCGGTTCTCCCACATAGCGGAGACGCTCACTTGCCTCTTCACCTTCAAGGGCGGGTTCAGCACCAGAGCTGGAGTCGCTGGAGTCACCATCACTTGCATCTGCGTCAGGCGGGTTGCCGCCAGCTGCCGAAGCCTCCTGGCCACCAGCATCCAGCACATCAGATCCTTCTGCATTAGCACGGGGCAGCAGGTCAGGCGAGTTTACACTGAGGTGCCCCATAAGGAACGGCAAGGGTGATGCACAGGTCGAGACTAGGCCGGGCCCCTCAGCCGCAGCGGCCGGTCCTGGGAGGACATAGGGGCGTGGGTCACCAGTCGGCTCTGTTACATCTGTTCCCCTCCCGTACATCGGGGCAGTTGCAATCAGCATCTCCACCTCGTTGGTCCACTGCTCCATCATCCGGAAGATCTGATCCTGCTGACATTGGTGGCATTCAATCACCCGGGCTTTCATCCATGCCACGGTCCCGGGCTCGGGGTCTGGCGCAATCACTGCCAGGACTGCTGGCACATTTTTATTAAGGGGCCGCGGTCCTAGCGGTTCCCCCGGGAGTGATTCAAGGACGTCCCGAGCGTCTGCAGCCGGTTGGTCCGCCGGGGCGGATTGGTAGGGTATCGCTACCGGTTGGGCAGGTAGCGGGCCTAGTGGCGGAGCAGCAGCAGCTAACACGGGTAGCGGGGAGAGAGGCAGGGTAAGCGGAGGCAGGCCGGGTTCCTCAGCTTCAGTGGCCGATCCCTCGGGAATACAGGGGCGTGGGTCTCTTACCCGCTCCTCCAAATCCTCTTCCACCTCGCGTCTCCGCATAGCAGCCACTACATCCGCCATGTCGGTCTCCCACTCCTCCAGGAGGAGCTGCATATGGGCCTGCAGACGGTTACTCAGCAGGACGGTCCGGTCTCTCAGCCACGTCGCCGTGCCGGGCGCGGGGGCTTCCTCGTTGGGGATTGGGTTGTACATCTTGGCAATCGTGCCTTCCAGGAACCCAGTATTGCTGCAGAGTCCTGGCGTCTCTGCTTTTATAGCCGCGGCTACATGTGACCAGTCGCCATTTCGTCCCCCTTAGCCTCTTTTCGGCCCCTCCTCTCTCGGGGCAAGGTTTTTGGCCTTCGCGCCTCCACTACTCGAGAAGACGCTCGAGCGGAAACTTTTCGCGCCAAAGATGGCGACTTCCGAAATTTTTCAGCCGGACACCTCCGGCGGTCACAAGGCGCATCTCTACCCAACGGCAGAGCGGTAAGATCCTGTTCGTGATGCCAAGTTGTCGCGGGCAGAGGAGGGGACGCTGCGCTCTCCCACTGCTCGGGTCCGGCTGCCGCTGCTGCGGCCTTCTGCTGCTCGGTGGCTCGAGCGATGGGCCGGATCCCGGGGACTCGAGCGGCGCTCCTCGCCCGTGAGTGAAAGGGGATTGGTTTTTGGGATTGTTTATTTTCCGTTACGCCACCCACGGTTGTGGTGATTGTGTGGACACCACCGCTGCTCTTTATGGGGATCCCGGGAGCGGTGACAGGGAGCAGCAAAGTTGTTGGTTTTCCCCTCCGTGGGTAGGGGGTGGTTGTCCCGGGGCCCAGTGATGAGGTGGGGGATGAGGGATGGCGAGGCCGGTGCAGGGCTTGGTGGGGTGCAGGGACGCGGGGGCAGCGCTGTGCCTCACGGCACTGTGGTACTCACTCAGCCTGAGACGGGGAAACAGTTCTTGGGCCGGAGGAGCCCCACTTTGCCCGCAGGCGCTGGCCCTGAGAAACTGGTGCCTTGGCGGTGGCAGTGTCTCTCTCCTACGGTTGGACTGTTGCCTTCAATTGGGACTTATCTGTTGGGAGACCCAGGAGGTCCCCTTCACTGACGGATTTGGCAAATTCACGGCGACTCCTAGCCTTGCCGGGATCCGAAAGGCCCCTGCCAATGGTGCTGGCTTCTCTTCGTATTACCCATCCACGGTCCTTCGGCAACCTCCGATCAGCCTCTCCTGCAGACGGTCACCGCCGTCTGCTGACCTTGCTGTCTCAGTGTGGGGCACACACCCGGACCAACTTCAGGCTTTCTCAACTGTCACTTTCTCCTTCACTTCAACTCCTCTCACTTGCTCCTCTACCACTTCACTCTTACTTCAAACTCTGACTTCCATTAACTTCCAAACTAGACTCCTTTCAACTCCTTCCACTTCCTCCTCCAAACTCTATCTCTATCTCTATCCGCCTGGTTTTCCCGTCTCCAGGGCTGTGAACTCCTCGGTGGGCGGAGCCAACCACCTGGCCCACCCCCTGGTGTGGACATCAGCCCCTGGAGGAAGGCAACAAGGATTTTTGGGTAGCTTCAGTGTACCTATCCGGGGTGTAGGATGTGGTGGTGTCATGACCTGTGACCCCTGGCTTGCCCAGGGCGTCACATAGCGGCAGCATAATTTTAAAAAAGTCGGAGACTACACCGATGATACGATAACGACGCTTTTGCTCTCGTTAATCGTATCATCTAGGATTTACACACTACGATGTCGAAAGTGACGCCGGATGTGCGTCACTTTCGATTTGACCCCACCGACATCGCACGTGCGATGTTGAAACGTATAAAGCCGCCCTAAGATTGACAGGTCAATTGTGCTGCAGTATGCGAGTATTGCAGGGTATTGGACTAGCTGTCATACTACTTATATGTTCAAGTCCCATAGTAGGACTAAATAAAAAAGCAAAAAAAAGTAAAAAAAATACACAAAATGAGAAGGAAAAAAACATTTAAGGAATGCTTTTTTTTCCATATCCACAGTGCAAAATATAAAATAAAATGGGATCAAAAAGTAAAGAAAGATGACATCACTGAAAACATCAACTCATCCTGAAAAATACAGCCGCAATTCAGCATTGTTGGCAGAAAAAAATATGTTATAGCTCTCAGAATATGGTGGAGCACAAACAGATTTTGCAAAAATAGCAAAAACATATCTAACTACATCTGGTATCACTGAAATCGTCCTGAGACTGAAAGATGACAGTAAGAACAAAACAAAATAATAAAAATAATATTTATTCATTTATATAGCGCTATTAATTCCACAGCGCTTTACATGCATTGACAACATTTGAATAGGGATGAGCGGGACCAGTTCGGGTTCGCCGGGTTCTGACGGACTTTAGTTAAAAGTGTGTAGATAAAACACTACCAAACGAAGAAAAGGAGGAAAAGTAGGTAAAACACAAGTGCTCAAAAAAAGAAGTTTAGGACTTTAGTAAAAAGTTTGGTACGTCACAACGTCAAGGATTTATTTTTAATTAATAAATTGGTGAACAAGGCAATCTAGGGGAGTCTTTATTCAAATCAACTTTTTTTTCCTGTATGACTTTGTGTGTATGGGGGAGTCTGAGAGACACCTCTCCATTACTAACACCTGCTATTTTTAGGCTGGGAAGGGCCAAATAATCGTGGGCCTACCAAGCCTGATAATACCAGCCCCAAGTCGTCTGCTTTACTTAGCTGGTTATCAAATAAGGGGGACCCCACAACATTTTTTTTCATTATTTAAATTAATAATATGAAAAAATGGCATGTGGTCCCCTCTCTTTTTGATAACCAGCCAAGGTAAAGCAGACAGTTTAGGGACTGCAGCCCACAGTTATTTGCTTTTCCTACTGTAGTTATCAAAAATAGGTGGGAGCCCTCGTCATTTTTTTTCTTTTATTATTAATAGCAGTATACAGGCATCTTCCCTATGCAATAAAGCTTGTTGATTTGTTGCGCTGCAGCCATTCCACAAAGTTTATTATCATAAGAACAGCCCCCGAACTCCGAAGATGGACATAGACATTTTTAAAAGTCCGTGTTTGAGTCTGAGCTCAGGAAACATGGTGTCCCGTACAAGCCCTGAACTTTCTCTTTCGGCTTCGCTCAACCTTATACCTGAATTGACAGCTTCGGTTCATTTTGCTTCCCAAAAATTGGAATAGAAAAGAATCAAAAAATGTTATGTACTCCAAAATGATACGTGTAAAAACTTCAGCTCATCCAGTAATAAACAGTCCCTCTCATCTCCATTACGAGAAAAGTGAAAAAGTAATAGCTGAAATCACTATGGTTGAATTGATCTGAAGAATAAAGCTGTCTAATTGTGCGCACTAGAAAATGGAATTTTCTTAAGAAAATTCTGCAGGCTCTGAAAGATTTCTGCACCCGTGGAAAAAAAATGCAAAAAAAAACGCACCGAAATCCGCATGCGTTTTGGTGCGGTTTTGGTGCGACTTTTCCGCGGGTTGGTACATGTGTTTTAATGCATTCAATGTAATAAAGCACATTGAACAACAAAAAAAAAAAGTCATTTCCTTCTGAGATAGATAGATAAATAAATAATAGATAGATAGATATATAGATAGAGGGATGGATAGATAGTTAATGGATAGATAGATAGGTAGATAGATAGATGATAGATAGAGAGATAGAGGGATAGATAGATAGATAGATAGATAGATAGATAGATAGATAGATAGAGGACAGATCAATCAATAGATAGAGTCCCTGTGAGGATACACTGCAGTTCTCATGAGCGGTAATTTGTTCACATTACCGACGGTGAGAAATGACCTGTGGTTACCTCTGCAGTCTCGTTACGAGGCTGCATTCAGTACAGTGTGTCAGACACGGCTACAGCAGTCTGCAAGCATCGTGGGACCTGTGTGGATTACGCCGGAGCTGTGTGTTGGGAGGGGTTAATAAAGGGGTGAAAGAGGGGCTTTTTTGCTATTTTATTTAAAATAAAGGATTTTTCGGTGTGTGTGTTTATTCACGTTACTTACAGGTTAATCATGTAAGCTGTCTCATAGATGCTGCCATGATTAAGCCTGGACTTAGTGGCAGCGATCCGCTGCCATTAACTCATTACTACCCTGATTGCCACCGCAATACGGCAATCTGGAAGAGCCGGGAACACTCCGGGACTGTCGCATAATGGATGCAACAGTCTCGGGGCAGCTGTGGGCTGATATTCTCGGCTGTGGTGGGGGGGACATTATCCCTGGCCCTTGCCCTCCCCAGCCTGAGAATACCGGGCCGCCGCTGTGGATTTATGTGATGCCCTGGCAAAACCAGGTTGTCACAGGAGACTGCATCCATCCTACAGGTGCAGGACTCTCTCCTCCTTGATTTACCAACACAACCCCACACACAGGTACAACACCAGCCACAAAGCCTAGTCACCCCCCCAGGACAATAGGGACACACCAGTGGACGGGGTCAGGCAGATGGTGATGCCCACCTAGGGGTCCTGGGGTATCAGGGAGGGAACACGTCAGTTGAGCGGAGAGAGAGGAAGTGAGAGGAGTGAAGTGGTAGTCGGGGGTTGTAGGTCCCGGACCAGCAGACTACCTGAGCTGACTAGGTGGCAGACGGCAGAGCAGGGCCACAGGCGACGGAGATCCGGTTGCGGAAGACCTTAAGTGGACTGAAGCAGGGTTGTAGCCCACTGGTGCCAACAGCGGAAATCCGGTCCGGAGGCAGTGCACAGTCGGGGTGCCTGAACCCTAGGGTGAGGACAGCTTCAAGCCCCTTGTCAATTAGCCAGCAGGGGACAAGATTCCACGTCTTGTCCCACCAGTGAGCCCAGATAGAGCGAGACGGAAGCCCACCATGGGCGATAGGGCATCTGCAAGTGCCTGCAAAAATCCCAAGGGTCAGATCTCGCGGGCAACAGCTCCCACAGCAAAGACAGCGGACTTTTCCTGTTTTATGCGGACTAGTCAACACACAAGACAAAACACTGAAGTGCAGGAGGAAGGGCCCCTGTCCTGTCAACCGGTGTGCGGGACCCAAGCACACCCCTCTGGAGGCTACCGGTATCCGGCACTTGGTTTACTACTTGGACTTTGTGTGGTTTATTCATCAACAGTGAGTACACTGAATGTCATCCGGTCCAGCCTGCAGATGGCGCCCCCAGCACTGCACATCACCTACACCTTGGCCCCGGGACAACACCTTCCTACCCGTGGAGGGGATACCATCCTGCTGCCCCGCTCCATCAGCCCCAGGCGTGCCATATATAGGCAGTGGCGGTGTCACCAACCATCACCGCAACCCACGGGTGGCGTCACTGACAAACTCTTCCCCTGTAAATACCCCCCTTTATTAAGTTATAATTAATGGGTCTGCGCACACATCAGTGATTTTTCACTGACCGTGTCTCCGTGCTGCGTACACGCGTTTCCGTTTTTCCGCACGGAGACATGTCCTTTTTTTCTGCCATCACTGATGTCCCACGGACCACACTATTTTGTGGTCCATGAAACTCGTACCATAAAAACAGAGACATTAAAAATAAAAAGCTTTTTAAACTCACTCGTTTCCAGCGCTGCTTCTCTCCAGCCTCTGCATGCTGTTGCTTCAGAGTCGGGTAATTAATGGCATGCATATTCATGTATGCAGGTGTAGTGCCCCTGAAACCATCAGGGAGCTACAAGGTTCTGCATCCTCACTGGGACACAGGGCCTACCCCCTACGGCCCCAGAAGACCAGTGCCGGTCACACACAAACACTCCAGGTAATCCCAGTTTTCCCCAACAATCCCCCATACAATGGTGCAAAGATAGGGTCGGACCAATGGATGGCCGCCTAGAGGTGGAGCCAGTCCAGTCCACTAGTTGACCAGGTGGAAGGGGCAGACATTGGACAGTCACTCAGAGTAGTGAGAGGAGTGAAGGGTTGACGTGAGGAGACGCACTGACTTGGAGTGAATAGTAACCTGGTGCCCAAGAGGGTAGCTGAAGGTGGAGTACTCCCAGAACTACGAACCAACAGGGTACAGAACCCTAGGTCAGGCAGAAGCTCCAGGTAGGCCTGATAACACCTGCACAGTGAGGGGACAATGAAGGACCTTGCTGACCCTAAAAATGCGAGACTCAGTAGCAAAGAGAGAGCCGGGGACAGGAGCAGAGATTCCAACCCCACAGGGTTCACACTACTGTCATACAGACAGCAGTGCAAAACCATTGGACAGGGACCCCCAGTTGCTCTACACCACGGGGACCAACCAACCAGAGACAGGTGCAGGGGAAGAAGGTACCAGATTACTACACTGGCACTGGAACAAAGGGGACCTGAAGTTGAAACCAGCCGGCCTCGGGTGACCAGTTACCATCAGAAAGTGAGTAAAGCACCAGTTGCACTGAACTCCTTGTGTGTACTACCTTCTTCCAACACCCATCATTACACCTACCCTTTGGGGCCTACTGACAAGTCTCCTGACAGTTTATGGATACAATATATGTACCAAGTCTCCTGACAGTTTATTGATGCAATATATGGACCAAGTCTCCTGACAGTTTATGGATACAATATATGGACCAAGTCTCCTGACAGTTTAGTATATATTACAAAATATTTAAAAATGTTGCCAGTTTCTTGCCAATTATGCCTCTTATAAACATAAAATATATCCCTTTCTAATCCAATCTCAATAGGTAATATTTCATGTATCCCTCCAGTAAGCTGCACAGTCCTGCACAGCTCTCCCTCTTCCCCATCATTTTCTCCTAAAGATTCTGCACTGCTCAGAAAAACAAAGTAATTAGCCCTGCATTTCACATTAAAAAAGCATAAAATGAAATCTTCCGAACTGCAACAGAAAGAAACCTAACAATTATTCAAACATTCATTAATGAAATTACAGCAATTAAATGCAAATGCCTCCATTCTTCTTCATTATTGTGACCGTGCTGCAGTTCCTCTCAGAAGTGACATCATAACGCCGGGCAAACAAGTCATGTTCATCGGCACAGGGAACAGTCTTAAATATCATCACGTTAAGAAACACAGGAGGAATTACACTTTTAAGACTTCATAATGGGAATTATATTGGAAGCTACATGCCGAAATCCTTACTAAAATCTTTGGCTCTGACTCTGAATGGCTGCTTGTCTTATCTTGTAAATGCAAAATGTGGCAATAACAGATCCATTGTGTTATGGTCAGATGTAACAAGAAGAATGTAGACAATGCAAGGAATATTTTGATATACTGATATGGTACAGACATTCATGTCTGGAAAACACTGTGGGTAAGGTAAAAGACGACTATCGGATATAAGTGAATTATAATTAGAATATACAATATGACGAGGGAATTTTTTGTAACATTTCCTGATTATTTTCCATTTTTTTTGTGTATATTAGGCAACAAGAATACTGTTAAGGCTATTGTAAGGAAAGAAAATACAGGAAAGCTTGACGTTCGGCCAATGTAAATTATAAAATCATATGAGGATCAATAAGAAGGACGATTTCTCATTCAGGGCATTGACGCAATGAAAAAATGAGTGATGTCTGGGAGATATTCTTTAAAAATGTCTCATAATTCATCATAAATGTCTCTCAAACAATTACATTATATGGAACATGCTCTGGGCCATGTCTGACCTGTCGTACATGCAATCCACGTTTAAAAGACAAAATTCTCTTTCTAAATGTTGTGCCCAGACTTAAACCTACCTAGGATTGTTACAGCCTTGGATATCCTCCATGGTAGGGTAAGAAATTACAGAGCAATATTATACAAGGACATGTCGCCCACACCATGACCTCTAGTAGTCCACTTATCGCCTTTCATAAATCTTTCTGCCATAAGCTGCAGCTATTCTAAAAAAATAAACATACCAATTAATACCCCACTGGGTCCAGCTCCAGCTCTCCAACATTGCCCCTCTGATGGTTGTCTGCAGCACTGATGTCACATCGACAGCACTGCAGCCAATCACTGAGCCTAGCGGATTTGCTTGTGTAAGTGCTACTAGCTGCTGAGTGCACTGATTGATTGCAGTCAGGGGCATAACAAGGGTGCAACTGGAGGGCGGTCTGCCGACACCAATTTCACCTGCATGTGCGTCCTCAGACACACATTCACATAAAATATATTGCCATGATGGCACGCAGATGTCAACTGCTGGCAACTGCACTGGCTATAGAGGAAAACGCTGTACATCATGGGAGAGGGGGAAAGTAAGAGTAATAATTATGTGTTTTTAAAATGTACTGAAGACGAATGGAAGGGGCGCAGGATGGGGAATATTATACCAGGATGGGGACATTGTACCAGGATGAGGGACATTATATCAGGATGGGGGACATACATACCAAGATGGGGGACATTATTACAGGGCAAGCACAGTATTACAGGATGGGGAATATTATGACAGTGTAGGAGGTGGTTGGATTCCCCCACTCCTACTGAATGTGTGTTATATGTAAGGTATTTTATTGCAAGGAGATATTGTATTTTATTATATAAAGTGTAAGTTGTCAGATGTGATTAAATGCATAATTGTACAGGAATGTAAAGCATAGGAGTGTTAGCCGATAGGTATTTGAGTAATGTGTAATGTTTTAGGCTAAGATATAGTGCAATGTAGAGACTGAGAGTGCAGTAGGGGATGAAGTGGTAGATAGCTAGAAAGTTTGTTAGTAATAGGGTGACTGATAGGCACTGGTGCAGCAGATCTAGATATAAATACTTTGGTAACCTGAGAGACTTGGAGCACAGAGGAGCGTTAGGGGGTTGGTAGCTGGATAGGGGAGAATGGAAATGCAGTTCTGCAGAGAGGTTTCTGGGGCTAACAAGTTCTGTTTTGGGGTCTTGGGGGTCTCCTTCATTGTGTCCTAAGGACATGGGTAGCCGCAGAGCCAAGAGACGGGAAGGACAGAAGTCAGATTTGGCAGCTGGGGGGATATTACCCAGTGCGAGGGCTAGACACAAAAGTACCCCACAGTAGCAGCAGAACGGGAACATAAAATGACAGTGGCCATGTCTGTCAGGGAGCTACCTGTCATGAAGATTGCTAATCAAATAAAACATTTGTGATTGAGTTGCAAAGAAACTGCATTTGTGATATGCTATCCAACTAAGTCTCCGATGGTGACCAGCAGCAGGGTGGCGGACGAGCCACAGAAATTGCAAGTAAGTGTCGCACCCCCCAGCTGGGTCCCACTGCCTGTCATCACCTTCCTCTCCCTTTCAAATGGAAGGTTGAAATTATTACAGTTTGGGGGCCCAGAACAAGGGACATTTTTATAGAATAGGGGCCCAGGATGGGAGACATCATTACAGGATGGGGCCAGGATGGTAGACATTATTATAGGACAGAGATCATTATTGCACAATAGGTGCCCAGTACAGGTGATATTATAAGAGAATTGGGGCCCAATAAAAGCACATTACTACAGGATGGAGGTAGGAAGGGGGACATTATTATAGGACATAGATCATTATTACAGAATGGGGCCCAGTACAGAGGATGCTATTACAAGATGGGAGGCATTATTGTGGGATGGAGGCCAGGATGGAGGACATTATTACAGAATAGGGGCCAGGAAGGGGAGACATTATTTCTGGAATCGGGGGTATTATTATAGTATTGGGACCAGTATGGATGACATTATAACAGGATTGGGGCCAGGATGGAGGATATTATTACATAATAGGGGCCAAGATAAAGGACATTACTACAGTATCATTCTCCATGTGACCAACATGATGGTGGGGTACTCAGGTCCAAACTTTGCAATTAGGCCTATAGGACAGTAATTAGGGCTAAGCCACACGGCGAGAAAATCGGTGCGAGTGGAGTGCAATAAAACATCGCATTCCCCTCGGACCAATTCTAGCCTGTGTGTCAGCACACATGGGCGATTATTTTCTCAGCCCTAATCGGACTGAGAAAACAATCGAAGCATGCTGCGATTGTAAGCTGAGTCTCTTTCTCTCGCACCCATTCAAGTGAATGTGGCGAGAGAAAAATCGCACTGCACTCGCGGTACACCGGTGTACTGCTAGTGCAGTGCGAGAATGACAATAGCCGGCTACACAATAGAGAGGGAGAGAAATCCCTCCCTCCTCTCCTGAGTGCCGGCCCGCCCCCCGCAGCTGAGGTCTGCTCGCACGAACGGACCTCAGTTGCAAGGACACAGGCATGACACTCGGCTCTGCTGTACTGCCAGCACGAGCCGAGTCTCATGCAAGTGGATCGCAGTAGTGCCCGTGTGGCCCCAGCCTTAGGGCTAAGCCACACGGCGAGAAAAACGGTGCGAGTGGAGTGCGATAAAACATCGCATTCCCCTCGGACCAATTCTAGCCTGTGTGTCAGCACACATGGGCGATTATTTTCTCAGCCCTAATCGGACCGAGAAAACAATCGCAGCATGCTGCGATTGTAAGCTGAGTCTCTTTCTCTCGCACCCATTCAAGTGAATGGGGCGAGAGAAAAATCGCACTGCACTCGCAGTACACCGGTGTACTGCTAGTGCAGTGCGAGAATGGCAATAGCTGACTACGCAGGAGAGAGGGAGAGAAATCCCTCCCTCCCCTCCTGAGTGCCGGCCCGCCCCCCGCAGCTGAGGTCTGCTCGCACGAACGGACCTCAGTTGCAAGGACACAGGCATGACACTCGGCTCTGCTGTACTGCCAGCACGAGCCGAGTCTCATGCAAGTGGATCGCAGTAGTGCCCGTGTGGCCCCAGCCTTACACTACAGATTGCAGTGCTTGTTGATGTGATGTCAGGCAGATAAACAGTGAGGCAGCAGAACCTCAGTACTGGGGCCCAGGAGAGTAAGTAAACTCAGTTTGCTTTTTATGACTACCTCCACCTTATAGAAGAAAATGATCTAGAATGGGACAACAAATAGTGACAAAATAACAATACTATCCTATTAATGAGAATCACTACACAACAGAATGGCTAAATGTGAGGACTGTATTCACAATTCACATCTTTATTTACTAAATTTATTTTTTTTATCATTTGGTAGTCACTTTCTACATTGATTCACAAGGACATTTTAGGGTGCAGCCTTGCTGTAATAATGAGCTATTTCGGTATGAACATAGTAATAATGGCCCCTTTTGTGCCTACCACACAGAACAAATGCGTACCTTTTGTGACCCCTCAAAAATTATAATGTCTTTGTTCATCTACAAAGTAGGCAGCTCTCAGTAAACAGTAAAAACCTGGTGGCACATTCAATTTTACATCTACAGTATATGTAAGTATTTATCTCTATGAAGGGCAGAGGTTTTTAGACAGAGAAAATTCTCTCATGCATAGCAGTGCAGCCTGTCTGCCTTTCACATCAAAGCTCATGAGTTTGAGCTGCTCTTGGAGAGGGATCTGCAAGAAAGGTGATTGAACACAGCATTATCCTGTGTAAGAAACAACTAAGGCTAGTTTCACACTTGCACTATTTTGACGCAAATGGAATCCGTCAGTAATGTAGTACAGTTCATTTATTTACAGTGGAAGCGCGACATCATGTGGACACAAGCGGGTACTGCATGACACACACACACGCGCCATAGTAACGCGCTTCCAATGTAAATAAATGAACTGTACTACATTAGTGACGGATGCCGTTTGCGTCAAAATAGCGCAAGTGTGAAACTAGCCAAAGAGGAGCAGTGCTGGCAAATCCATCTAATTCCTGGCTGCACAGGTTATTTATCTACCACTGCATCATAAGTAAAGGAGTTGTCATAGATGTATCCTAAGGCCTTGTGCGCACGCTGCGTTTTTTGCACGTTTTTTTGGGTGCAGTTTTGGTACCAAAACTGTATGCATTTCCTTCCCCCCAGCAAAGTCTATGAGATTTCATTTTTGCTGTCCACACGTTGCGGTTTTTGTTTGGCTGCATCTTTGTGGTGACGACAAAGATGTAGCATATCAATTCTTTTTGTGCTTTGTCCCAGCATTTCGAAGGACTGGCAGATTAAACCCCACTGACTCAGGTTCGGCGGGGGATTGATCCCTGGTATGTGGCCAGATGCCGGTCCCCATATAAAGCCTATGGGGACCAGAATGCGGCACAAAGCTTCATACTATTTTTTATTTGCTACATGTGGATTGAGGCTTTATCCTTTAAACTTTTGTATAAACAAAAGGAATAACCCAACCTCAGCACTGTAGCAGAAGAGAGAACTCACCACTCCTGAAGCGAGCTGTAATGGAGAGTGGATCCCAGATGGTGCTCAGCTGATAGTCCCAAGGTGCAGGGAAAACAATTTTCTTCAATTGGAAAGAATTCTGCAGGACTCACTGGTAAAAACATAATTTATTTTATATAGTTAAAAATGTCTCACCAAAGAGACTGCAGTAATGAGGGAGAGATGACAAAGTGCAGGTTTGCAAAAGATGTCAGATGACGGCCGTTTCGCGAATGCGTGCTCTTATACGGGTCTGACCCTTAGAAGCTTAGACATGCGCGAAACGGCTGTCGTCTGATGCTTTTTTCACCCTTGCACTTTATGTCCTCTCTCCCTCGATTCTATAGTCTCTATGGTTAGATTTTTTTTTTTAAATTTGAAATAAAGGATGTTTTTACCAGTGAGTGCCATGGATTCCTTTCCACCTGAAGATCCTTTAAATGTTTACCTGTTTATTTATGTAGACTGATAGGGGTTGATTTAAAAAGCTACTCTATATGTGCCAGAATTATAATTTGTACGAAGGAAACATACATTGTTTAGATGCCATCTATGACATTGCTGAATGTTTTTGACACACTTGAAAGGGGGCATAGACTTTTATAAAGTAAGTGTGAAAGGGTGACATAACCTTAATTGCAAAAATGTGCAATATTTACAGCACCAATTGTAGTAACTTAGGGAATCAAAGTAGAACTACTAATAAATGGTATAAAGTAAAGTCTGCTTTACACGCAGTGACATTGCTAGCGATGACGCTCGTGAAAGCACCCGCCCCTGTCGTTTGTGCGACACAGGCAAATCGCTGCCCGTGGCGCACAATATCGCTAGAATCCGTCACACGAACTTACCTGCCTAACGATGTTGCTGTGGCCGGCGAAGAGCCTCTTTTCTAAGGGGGCGGTTCGTGCGGCGTCACAGCGACGTCACACGGCAGGTGTCCAATAGAAGTGGAGGGGCGGAGAGCAGACGAATGAAAGTGACGCCCACCTCGTTGCCGGAGGATGCAGGTAAGGTGTTGTTCCTCGTTCCTGGGTGTCACACGTAGCGATGTGTGCTGCCTCAGGAACGACGAACAACCTGAGTCCTGCAACAGCAACGATATTTTGGATTCCCCGTCGGCACCTGCCCCTTGTCCCCCCCTTGGCCACGGGTGGCGTTCAAGGCCCCCCATCAGGTATTCCCCGGGCGCAGGGGGGGCAAGGAGGCCCAGTGAGAGCACCCCTCGGGACCCTCCGCGGCGGGGCGGGCAGCGGCTGCTTACAGCGTCTGCCCCGGCCGCAGGGAGGAATCTCCGGCGAGGCCGCGGCGGCCGCAATGGGGGCGTGGCCAGCCCGGGGCCTTCTTCTGATGTCGGGCCAAGGGCTGGAGTGAGGAGCCCAGCGGCGTCTCCCGGCTGGGAGCGAGCCCGGCGACGATCTGAGGCCAGCGGCGGCCTGGACGGAGACGGGCCCGGCCTGGGGCCTACTTCCGGTCCCAGGCGTCGGGCTCAATTTAACAGGCCAGCGGCAGCCCGGGACCGGGGGGCGTGCCCAGCGGAGATCGGAGACTTCGAGAGGGGGCGTACCCAGCCTGGGGCCTGCTCCTGGTGACGGGCACCCTGCGGTGGGACACGGCCCTGCGGCAGCTTCCAACTGGGAGCGGGCCCAGCAGTCGAATGAGGCCAGCAGTACCCCCCGTGGGCGGCGGGGGGGCCAGGCGCAGGCAGCCAGCGGGGGGACCGGTGTGTGCAGGCGGCACCCGGATACCCGTGAGGCTGCGGGGAGCGGGGGGGACGTCAGGAGCCCTGCGGTTCCCACCAGGTCCCTCAGGTCATCAGTACTGCGCCCGGCAGCAGCGGTCTCCCCCGAGCGGGGGAGGACCCAGCGGGATGCCACGGTTGGGGCCCCTGGTGGGCTGGAGGCGACGGTGGGGAGCCCCCTGAGCTCGGGGAGAGGCTCCTCCAGGAAGAGGATTCGGTCAGCGGTGGCCCGGGGGACAGGACGGTCTCGCGGGCTGTCGCCGTATAGGAAGAGAAGGACGCCCACCGCCAGTGCCCACGCGGCGGCCCAGGAGGGCGGCCGTGGTGGAGGGGATGCATCGGCTGCGTCCTCTGGAGCTGGAACGGTGGAGGACGACTACAGCGAGGAAGAAGAGGGAGCCCTCAGGTTGGGGGACGAATCTGACGAGCAGATGGCAGAGGACGTCGCGGTACCGATTTCCATTTCTGCGCCACGGTCGGGTGAGCTAGCCGTGGATTCAGCATTGCTTGAGGCGCAGAGTGCTGGTTTTGGGGAGGTGGCTGCGGGCACGGCAGCGCCGGAGGGGTCAGCATTGCTTAGTCAGTTGCTGGGCTTGTTGCAGGGTTTAGCGCGCGCGCCGGCGGCAGCAGCGGCTTGGACGGGTCGGCGGTGGATGGCGCAGCGTCAGTCAGCAGCGAGGCGGCGCCGGTAGGGACGGGTGCGGTTGGTGGAGTAGTGGAGCCCGCGGGTAAAACAGCGGTAGAAAAGGAGAAGGAAAAGGAGGATGAGGTGGTGCGTTTGGATGATAGGGCCAAGTTTACGTGTGCTTTGAGGGACCGTTAGGGGCTCATCTCAAGAAAGAGGTGAGGGACAAGATTTGGAAGGGGGAGTATGTGGAGATATTTTCCCTGCTACCCGTGGAAAAATTTAATCTGGACAGGGTGAAGCCGAGCGACTCCAAGAAGGAAAGGGAAGAGGAAGAAAAACGCCGTTATAGGCTCATTCCTCGTTCCTTTTCCAATTGGCTGCAGGCGTTCGCAATTTTGGCAAGTGTAATAGGGGAAAAGGAGCTGGAGCACTGCTCGGCTCTGTTTGGTTATCTGGATGCAATTGGGGAGGCGTATCGCACGTACGGGGGCTTGTCATGGCTGCGGTATGATGAGCAGTTTAGGCAGCGGAAGGCGTTGCGGCCCGGCATGCGGTGGGACCATAAGGACATTTCCTTATGGATGTGTTTAATGGCGGCCCCGAGCCAGCCCTTTCGTGGCGGCGTCGGGGGAACGGGAGCCGGGCCCTCGGGTACCCAGAAAAAGGGATTGTGCTGGCAATTTAACAACGGCCAGTGCAAATTTGGTGCAGCATGCAGGTTCGAGCATGAGTGCTCCGGCTGCGGGGGGGGGACATATTTTTTCCAAATGTTTTAAAAAAGGGAAAGGCAAGGCTGGGGACGGGTTTGGTAAAAGGGAGGACGCCGGTGAAAATCGGGGCGATGGTGCCGTTTTTAAATAGGTATCCGGACGGGGCAGCGGCGTCACTTTTGCGGTTTGGTTTTTATACAGTTTTCAGATTCCGTCGGCGGTTGAGGCATTGCCTCAGGTTTGTCGTAATTTACGGTCGGCAAGGGACCACCCTATGGTTGTGGGTGAGAAGTTGGGGAAAGAGGTTGAGTTGGGCAGGATGGGGGGTCCATTTGAGAGCCCGCCGTGCAGTAATCTGGTGGTGTCCATGTTGGGGGTGGTGCCAAAGAAGGAGCCGAATAAATTTCGGCTCATCCATCATCTTTCATTTCCGGAGGGGTCGTCAGTGAATGATGGCATCGCGCCAGAATTGTCAACAGTGTACTACGTCTCGTTTGACAAAGCGCTGGACTTGGTACGGGCGGCGGGACGCGGTGCATTGATGGCAAAGGTGGATGTAGAATCGGCGTTTCGTTTGCTGCCGGTGCATCCGGAGAGCCAGCACCTTTTGGGTTGCTGGTGGGGTGATAAGTTTATGTTGATCGTTGTTTGCCTACGGGCTGTTCAATTTCTTGTTCGTATTTTGAGGCGTTTAGTTCCTTTGTTGAGTGGGTGGTGCGGGACGTGTCTGGCTTGTCCTCCATTATCCACTATCTAGATGATTTTCTTTGTGTCGGTCCGGTGGGATCCATGGTTTGCGCTGGCTTGTTGTTCACCTTACAGAGAGTGGCGGATAGCTTTGGGATCCCTTTGGCACAGGATAAAACGGAGGGGCCGGCGCCGGTTATGCGGTTCTTGGGGATTGAGATTGACTCTTTGGCTATGGAATGCAGGCTGCCGGAGGGGAAGATGGTGGACTTGTGGTGCGCGGTAGCAGCAATGCTGGCAGCACGGAAAGTGCGGCTGAAGGTGGTGCAGTCTTTGCTCGGGAAGTTGAACTTTGCATGCAGGATTATGCCAATGGGGCGGGTGTTCGCCAGGAGTTTGGCTGCAGCTATGGCAGGCGTACGGTCCCCGGCGCACTTTGTGCGGGTCACGCGGGAGATCAAGGAGGATTTTCTGGTTTGGGATGTGTTCTTGCAACGTTTTAACGGCCGAGCCTTGTGGTTGAAGAAGGTGGTGCCCAATGGTGCGCTGGAACTGTACAGGGTCGCGGCCGGGTAGGCGGGTTTCGTCGCCCTTTTTCAGGGACATTGGTATGTGGGGAGGTGGCCTGAGGAATGGCGGCAGGTTGGTCTGGTAAGGAATCTGGCCTTGCTTTAGTTATTTCCGATCGTGGTGGCGGTGGAGTTGTGGGGGTCGCAATTTTCGGGACGTAAAGTGTGCTATCACTACGATAATCAGGCGGTTGTGCATGCGATAAACAGCTTGTCAGCAAAGTCCGGACCGGTAGTGGCTTATCTGCGGCATTTGGTGCTCAAGTGTTTACTGTGGAACATTCATGTGGTTGCAAAACATGTGGCGGGGGTTGATAACGGGGTGGCGGACGCTTTATCTTGTTTTCAGTTCCACAGGTTTCGGGAGTTAATGCCGGGGGCGGACGAGATCGGAGCGGTGTGTCCAGAGGACTTGTGGAGCCTGGTGAGGCATTGATTGCGGGTTTAATTAGGAATTAGGTGACCGAGGTGACTTGGTGCCGTTATGCTAAAGTGTGGGTTGAGTGGCAGGAGATGCTGGGAGTTATGTTTGGTGATGGGCGAGCAAATTACTTGCTGGCGCTACTGGCATTGGTGAGCGAGGATTTCAGGGCTGGGAAGTCAGCATCAGCAATGATACTTAGGGTGGCGGCTGTGGCCTTTTGGTTGAAGGTCAGGGGTGAGTGGGGCGTGTCGTGGGATTTCGGGTGCGGCAGGCCTTGAAGGGTTTTCGTAAAGGGGCGAAGGAGCGGGACACTAGGCGGCCCATTTCTTTGGTTTTGTTACGGCGATTGGTGGATGGTTTGCGGGAAATTTGTGTCTCAGTTTATGAGAGGGTGCTTTTTGAAACGGCTTTTGTGTTAGCCTTTTTTGGGGCGTTGGTGAGCCCTTCCAGGTTCAGGGGGGGTGGTCTGATGTCCGAGGATGTGGCAGTGGTGGGACGGAGAGTAGAGTGTCAGCTTAGGCGGTCCAAAACAGACCAGATGGGTCGAGGCAGGTTGGTTGTGATGTACGCGGTGCAAGGGGATGAGTTGTGCCCGGTGCAGATGGTGAGGAAGTTTTGCGGCCTGCGGGGCGGTCTTCCGGGCCCGCTGTTACGGCACGTGGATGGGACTTGGTTGTCTCGTTACCAGTTTGTGGCCGTACTGAGGAGTTGTTTGCACTGTGCGGGGGAATGCCCGGGAGATTACAGGTCTCATTCCTTCAGGATCGGGGCGGCTGCGGAGGCTTCGTGTTGGGGCCTGGGTGATGACATGGTGAGACGAATCGGTTGGTGGGAGTCTTATCGTTTTCGGGGTTATGTGCGCCCACAGTTGTTGTCCCAGTGAGGGCTTTATAGAGTTATTGGTTGTGGCTTTGTCGGGGTTCCTTGCTGCAAATTGGAGTTGGTGGGGTTTTTTGTTTGTTAAAGTTGTTTCTTTGGTTGTAGGAATCTGCCTGATATGGATTCTGGGGCACTCCTTCGTGTTCTGGGGGGCCCGTCGGGCCGACGCTCGCCCGAATGGTCGGCAGTTGGGTGTGGACAGATCGCTGGCATTGGTCAAGTGGATCGGTGTGCGGGGCATGGAATGGAGCAGGGTCGTGCCGGAGTTTGAATACTATTGCAGGGTGGATAGACCTCCGAACGTGTTGGTTTTGCACGTGGGGGGGAAATGACTTGGGAGCGCGGGCATCACGTGATTTGATCAGGGACATCAAGATGGATCTATTGCGTTTATGGACCAGGTATCCGGGTTTGATAGTGGTATGGTCGGATATTGTGGCCAGATTGGTGTGGAGGGGGGCACGGTCAGTTGAGAAGCTTAATCGCGCCCGGGCTCAAGTGAACAGGGTGGTTGCGCGTTTCGTGCAGAGAAACGGCGGTATTGTAGTGCGACATGCGGATCTGGAGTTGCCGAAGTGGCAGTTTCGGAGGGGTGATGGGGTTCACCTTAATGAGATTGGTTCTGATCTATGGGCCTTGGGTTTGCGTGATGGTGGAGCAAGCCTTGGGTGTGTGGCGGGTCCAGGCCACGTAAGGTGTCACGTGTCCTGTCCTGTGGCGGGGGTAGGTCTGGTCCAGAGGCGGTTGTAAGGGATTGGTGGCTGGACTGAGAGGCACTGTCTTGGTATGGTGTCTCCGGGTTCCGGTAAATTGCAGGCACGGGGTTCTGCAAAGTTTGGGGGGTATTAATCCACGGGGTGAGTAATACCTCATCTCTGGGTCGGAGTGTTGCGGCCAGGGATATTGGTGGAGGAAGTGGTTTCTGGACCGGGCCTACATGGGGTTACATGTACAGTTATTATTTATGTGTTACCTATTATTTGTTTGGGGTCGCCCGTTGGACGGCGCCCCCTTGTGTTAGAATGTTAATAATAGGTAATAAAGGCTGCTGTGGCCAATTTGTTTAACCAAGTCGCATGCAGTCGATGTGTTATTTATTAGGTTAAGTTGGGTATACTAACCATCACGACCGGAGAATCCTTCCTCAGTGGTCAAGCCCCCTTTAGACTGGACAGTTTAAAAGGCCCCAAAAGTATCAAAAAGCATGAACCACTTTGATAAGTTTGGCAAATTTTAAGTGTCTAATTTATGTTTGCATTGTGCAACTGCTTGGTAAATCAGTGGATGCAGAGCATCGTTTTGTAGGATATACAGCTCTGGCAAAAATTAAGTGACCACTGCAAAATGTTCAGTTTTTCTGTTTTTTCTCTTTATAGGTATATTTTTGAGTGAATGTAGATTGTTCCTTTATTCTATAAACTACTGACAACTAGAGTTGAGTGCGGTTCGCGGTTCGAGGTTCTCCAGTTCTAGGCTCGAGTGATTTTGGGGCCTGTTCTAGATCGAACTAGAACTCGAGCTTTTTGCAAAAGCTCGATAGTTCTAGAAACGTTCGAGAACGGTTCTAGCAGCAAAAAACCAGCTAATTCCTAGCTGGCTTTCCGCTGTAATAGTGTAAGTCACTCTGTGACTCACACTATTATGACATTTCAGTGTATAGTGTGCGTGAACAGCGCCTTCAGATCACTGCTGTTTGTATAATGGCGATCGCCAATTTTTTTTTTTTCCTTGTCTTCCTTCCCTAAGCGCGCGCGTCTTGTGGGGCGGGCCAGCATGTCAGCCAATCCCAGACACACACACAGCTAAGTGGACTTTTAGCCAGAGAAGCAACGGCATGTGTGATAGGATGTCCATGTCACATGTCCCTGCATTATAAAACCGGACATTTTCCTCCAGGACGCCATTATCTCTTCTGCATCCTTGGTGTCAGACATCACTGGCGCAGCTCCGTCCTGAGTCCTATCGCTGATACAGCTGTATGCGCTCCATACACAGCGCTGGACAGCATAGGGATAGCACTTTCCATCAGTCCTTTTAAGGGCTCGTACCAGCAGGGTCAGAGCCATAGGTGACAGGTCCTGAAAACAGCGACAGCGTCTGTGTAGCTAAGGTCAGGGATTTCGTCGCTGCATTTCCCCATTAGGAGGGAATAGAAAGGCAGGCTTCCTTTCCTCTACCCAGAGCCCCACAATCCTGGCACTGTACCCTCCTGTCCTCTGCACACTCCAACTCATTATAACTAAGCCATTATACTAGCAAACACTCAGTGTACCTAGTGGCATCCTAAACGTGGCTATTGGACTTTTGTCTAGTCCCACTAGTGCAAAGACATTTGCAGCACCTCTACCTGCATTGCACACTCCAACTCATTATAACTAAGCCATTATACTAGCAAACACTCAGTGTACCTAGTGGCATCCTAAACGTGGCTATTGGACTTTGCTATAGTCCCACTAGTGCAAAGACATTTGCAGCACCTCTGCCTACATTGCACACTCCAACTCATTATAACTAAGCCATTATACTAGCAAACACTCAGTGTACCTAGTGGCATCCTAAACGTGGCTATTGGACTTTGCTATAGTCCCACTAGTGCAAAGACATTTGCAGCACCTCCGCCTGCATTGCACACTCCAACTCATTATAACTAAGCCATTATACTAGCAAACACTCAGTGTACCTAGTGGCATCCTAAACGTGGTTATTGGACTTTTGTCTAGTCACTCTAGTGCAAAGACATTTGCAGCACCTCTACCTACATTGCACACTCCAACTCATTATAACTAAGCTATTATACTAGCAAACAGTGTACCTAGTGGCATCCTAAACGTGGCTATTGGACTTTTGTCTAGTCACACTAGTGCAAAGACATTTGCAGCACCTCTACCTGCATTGCACACTCCAACTCATTATAACTAAGCCATTATACTAGCAAACACTCAGTGTACCTAGTGGAATCCTAAACGTGGCTATTGGACTTTGCTATAGTCCCACTAGTGCAAAGACATTTGCAGCACCTCTGCCTGCATTACACACTCCAACTCATTATAACTAAGCCATTATACTAGCAAACACTCAGTGTACCTAGTGGCATCCTAAACTTGGCTATTGGACTTTTGTGTAGTCACACTAGTGGAAAGATATTTGCAGCACGTCTGCCTGCATTGCACACTCAAACTCTTTTTAACTAAGCCATTATACTAGCAAACAGTCAGTGTACCTAGTGGCATCCTAAACGTGGCTATTGGACTTTTGTGTAGTCACACTAGTGGAAAGATATTTGCAGCACGTCTGCCTGCATTGCACACTCAAACTCATTCTAACTAAGCCATTATACTAGCAAACACTCAGTGTACCTAGTGGCATCCTAAACGTGGCTATTGGACTTTTGTGTAGTCACACTAGTGGAAAGATATTTGCAGCACGTCTGCCTGCATTGCACACTCAAACTCTTTTTAACTAAGCCATTATACTAGCAAACAGTCAGTGTACCTAGTGGCATCCTAAACGTGGCTATTGGAATTTTGTGTAGTAACACTAGTGGAAAGATATTTGCAGCACATCTGCCTGCATTGCACACTCCAACTCATTATAACTAAGCCATTATACTAGCAAACACTCAGTGAACCTAGTGGCATCCTAAACGTGGCTATTGGACTTTGCTATAGTCCCACTAGTGCAAAGACATTTGCAGCACCTCTACCTGCATTGCACACTCCAACTCATTATAACTAAGCCATTATACTAGCAAACACTCAGTGTATCTAGTGGCATCCTAAACGTGGCTATTGGACTTTGCTATAGTCCCACTAGTGCAAAGACATTTGCAGCACGTCTGCCTGCATTGCACACTCCAACTCATTATAACTAAGCCATTATATTAGCAAACACTCAGTGTACCTTGTGGCATCCTAAACGTGGCTATTGGACTTTGCTATAGTCCCACTAGTGCAAAGACATTTGCAGCACCTCTGCCTGCATTGCACACTCCAACTCATTATAACTAAGCCATTATACTAGCAAACACTCAGTGTACCTAGTGGCATCCTAAACGTGGCTATTGGACTTTTGTCTAGTCACACTAGTGCAAAGACATTTGCAGCCCCTCTACCTGCATTGCACACTCCAACTCATTATAACTAAGCCATTATACTAGCAAACACTCAGTGTACCTAGTGGCATCCTAAACGTGGCTATTGGACTTTGCTATAGTCCCACTAGTGCAAAGACATTTGCAGCACCTCTACCTGCATTGCACACTCCAACTCATTATAAATAAGCCATTATACTAGCAAACACTCAGTGTACCTAGTGGCATCCTAAACGTGGCTATTGGACTTTGCTATAGTCCCACTAGTGCAAAGACATTTGCAGCACCTCTGCCTGCATTGCACACTCCAACTCATTATAACTAAGCCATTATACTAGCAAACAGTCAGTGTACCTAGTGGCATCCTAAACGTGACTATTGGACTCTTGTGTAGTCACACTAGTGCAAAGACATTTGCAGCACCTCTACCTGCATTGCACACTCCAACTCATTATAACTAAGCCATTATACTAGCAAACACTCAGTGTACCTAGTGGCATCCTAAACGTGGCTATTGGACTTTTGTCTAGTCCCACTAGTGCAAAGACATTTGCAGCACCTCTACCTGCATTGCACACTCCAACTCATTATAACTAAGCCATTATACTAGCAAACACTCAGTGTACCTAGTGGCATCCTAAACGTGGCTATTGGACTTTGCTATAGTCCCACTAGTGCAAAGACATTTGCAGCACCTCTGCCTACATTGCACACTCCAACTCATTATAACTAAGCCATTATACTAGCAAACACTCAGTGTACCTAGTGGCATCCTAAACGTGGCTATTGGACTTTGCTATAGTCCCACTAGTGCAAAGACATTTGCAGCACCTCCGTCTGCATTGCACACTCCAACTCATTATAACTAAGCCATTATACTAGCAAACACTCAGTGTACCTAGTGGCATCCTAAACGTGGTTATTGGACTTTTGTCTAGTCACTCTAGTGCAAAGACATTTGCAGCACCTCTACCTGCATTGCACACTCCAACTCATTATAACTAAGCCATTATACTAGCAATCACTCAGTGTACCTAGTGGCATCCTAAACGTGGCTATTGGACTTTGCTATAGTCCCACTAGTGCAAAGACATTTGCAGCACCTCTGCCTGCATTACACACTCCAACTCATTATAACTAAGCCATTATACTAGCAAACACTCAGTGTACCTAGTGGCATCCTAAACTTGGCTATTGGACTTTTGTGTAGTCACACTAGTGGAAAGATATTTGCAGCACGTCTGCCTGCATTGCACACTCAAACTCTTTTTAACTAAGCCATTATACTAGCAAACAGTCAGTGTACCTAGTGGCATCCTAAACGTGGCTATTGGACTTTTGTGTAGTCACACTAGTGGAAAGATATTTGCAGCACGTCTGCCTGCATTGCACACTCAAACTCATTCTAACTAAGCCATTATACTAGCAAACACTCAGTGTACCTAGTGGCATCCTAAACGTGGCTATTGGACTTTTGTGTAGTCACACTAGTGGAAAGATATTTGCAGCACGTCTGCCTGCATTGCACACTCAAACTCTTTTTAACTAAGCCATTATACTAGCAAACAGTCAGTGTACCTAGTGGCATCCTAAACGTGGCTATTGGACTTTTGTGTAGTAACACTAGTGGAAAGATATTTGCAGCACATCTGCCTGCATTGCACACTCCAACTCATTATAACTAAGCCATTATACTAGCAAACACTCAGTGTACCTAGTGGCATCCTAAACGTGGCTATTGGACTTTGCTATAGTCCCACTAGTGCAAAGACATTTGCAGCACCTCTACCTGCATTGCACACTCCAACTCATTATAACTAAGCCATTATACTAGCAAACACTCAGTGTATCTAGTGGCATCCTAAACGTGGCTATTGGACTTTGCTATAGTCCCACTAGTGCAAAGACATTTGCAGCACCTCCGCCTGCATTGCACACTCCAACTCATTATAACTAAGCCATTATACTAGCAAACACTCAGTGTACCTAGTGGCATCCTAAACGTGGTTATTGGACTTTTGTCTAGTCACTATAGTGCAAAGACATTTGCAGCACCTCTACCTACATTGCACACTCCAACTCATTATAACTAAGCTATTATACTAGCAAACAGTGTACCTAGTGGCATCCTAAACGTGGCTATTGGACTTTTGTCTAGTCACACTAGTGCAAAGACATTTGCAGCACCTCTACCTGCATTGCACACTCCAACTCATTATAACTAAGCCATTATACTAGCAAACACTCAGTGTACCTAGTGGCATCCTAAACGTGGCTATTGGACTTTTGTCTAGTCCCACTAGTGCAAAGACATTTGCAGCACCTCTATCTGCATTGCACACTCCAACTCATTATAACTAAGCCATTATACTAGCAAACACTCAGTGTACCTAGTGGCATCCTAAACGTGGCTATTGGACTTTGCTATAGTCCCACTAGTGCAAAGACATTTGCAGCACCTCTGCCTACATTGCACACTCCAACTCATTATAACTAAGCCATTATACTAGCAAACACTCAGTGTACCTAGTGGCATCCTAAACGTGGCTATTGGACTTTGCTATAGTCCCACTAGTGCAAAGACATTTGCAGCACCTCCGCCTGCATTGCACACTCCAACTCATTATAACTAAGCCATTATACTAGCAAACACTCAGTGTACCTAGTGGCATCCTAAACGTGGTTATTGGACTTTTGTCTAGTCACCCTAGTGCAAAGACATTTGCAGCACCTCTACCTACATTGCACACTCCAACTCATTATAACTAAGCCATTATACTAGCAAACACTCAGTGTACCTAGTGGCATCCTAAACGTGGCTATTGGACTTTGCTATAGTCCCACTAGTGCAAAGACATTTGCAGCACCTCCGCCTGCATTGCACACTCCAACTCATTATAACTAAGCCATTATACTAGCAAACACTCAGTGTACCTAGTGGCATCCTAAACGTGGTTATTGGACTTTTGTCTAGTCACTCTAGTGCAAAGACATTTGCAGCACCTCTACCTACATTGCACACTCCAACTCATTATAACTAAGCTATTATACTAGCAAACAGTGTACCTAGTGGCATCCTAAACGTGGCTATTGGACTTTTGTCTAGTCACACTAGTGCAAAGACATTTGCAGCACCTCTACCTGCATTGCACACTCCAACTCATTATAACTAAGCCATTATACTAGCAAACACTCAGTGTACCTAGTGGCATCCTAAACTTGGCTATTGGACTTTTGTGTAGTCACACTAGTGGAAAGATATTTGCAGCACGTCTGCCTGCATTGCACACTCAAACTCTTTTTAACTAAGCCATTATACTAGCAAACAGTCAGTGTACCTAGTGGCATCCTAAACGTGGCTATTGGACTTTTGTGTAGTCACACTAGTGGAAAGATATTTGCAGCACGTCTGCCTGCATTGCACACTCAAACTCATTCTAACTAAGCCATTATACTAGCAAACACTCAGTGTACCTAGTGGCATCCTAAACGTGGCTATTGGACTTTTGTGTAGTCGCACTAGTGGAAAGATATTTGCAGCACGTCTGCCTGCATTGCACACTCAAACTCTTTTTAACTAAGCCATTATACTAGCAAACAGTCAGTGTACCTAGTGGCATCCTAAACGTGGCTATTGGACTTTTGTGTAGTAACACTAGTGGAAAGATATTTGCAGCACATCTGCCTGCATTGCACACTCCAACTCATTATAACTAAGCCATTATACTAGCAAACACTCAGTGTACCTAGTGGCATCCTAAACGTGGCTATTGGACTTTTGTCTAGTCACACTAGTGCAAAGACATTTGCAGCACCTCTACCTGCATTGCACACTCCAACTCATTATAAATAAGCCATTATACTAGCAAACACTCAGTGTACCTAGTGGCATCCTAAACGTGGCTATTGGACTTTGCTATAGTCCCACTAGTGCAAAGACATTTGCAGCACCTCTGCCTGCATTGCACACTCCAACTCATTATAACTAAGCCATTATACTAGCAAACACTCAGTGTACCTAGTGGCATCCTAAACGTGGCTATTGGACTTTGCTATAGTCCCACTAGTGCAAAGACATTTGCAGCACCTCTGCCTGCATTGCACACTCCAACTCATTATAACTAAGCCATTATACTAGCAAACACTCAGTGTACCTAGTGGCATCCTAAACGTGGCTATTGGACTTTGCTATAGTCCCACTAGTGCAAAGACATTTGCAGCACCTCTACCTGCATTGCACACTCAAACTCATTATAACTAAGGCATTATACTAGCAAACACTCAGTGTACCTAGTGGCATCCTAAACGTGGCTATTGGACTTTGCTATAGTCCCACTAGTGCAAAGACATTTGCAGCACCTCTGCCTGCATTGCACACTCCAACTCATTATAACTAAGCCATTATACTAGCAAACACTCAGTGTACCTAGTGGCATCCTAAACGTGGTTATTGGACTTTTGTCTAGTCACACTAGTGCAAAGACATTTGCAGCACCTCTACCTGAATTGCACACTCCAACTCATTATAACTAAGCCATTATACTAGCAAACACTCAGTGTACCTAGTGGCATCCTAAACGTGGCTATTGGACTTTTCTCTAGTCACACTAGTGCAAAGACATTTGAAGCACCTCTACCGGCATTGCACACTCCAACTCATTATAACTAAGCCATTATACTAGCAAACACTCAGTGTACCCAGTGGCATCCTAAACGTGGCTATTGGACTTTGCTATAGTCCCACTAGTGCAAAGACATTTGCAGCACCTCTGCCTGCATTGCACACTCCAACTCATTCTAACTAAGCCATTATACTAGCAAACACTCAGTGTACCTAGTGGCATCCTAAACGTGGCTATTGGACTTTTGTGTAGTCACACTAGTGGAAAGATATTTGCAGCACGTCTGCCTGCATTGCACACTTAAACTCATTATAACTAAGCCATTATACTAGCAAACAGTCAGTGTACCTAGTGGCATCCTAAACGTGGCTATTGGACTTTTGTGTAGTCACACTAGTGGAAAGATTTTTGCAGCACGTCTGCCTGCATTGCACACTCCAACTCATTATAACTAAGCCATTATACTAGCAAACACTCAGTGTACCTAGTGGCATCCTAAACGTGGCTATTGGACTTTGCTATAGTCCCTCTAGTGCAAAGACATTTGCAGCACCTCTACCTGCATTGCACACTCCAACTCATTATAACTAAGCCATTATACTAGCAAACACTCAGTGTACCTAGTGGCATCCTAAACGTGGCTATTGGACTTTGCTATAGTCCCACTAGTGCAAAGACATTTGCAACACCTCTGCCTGCATTGCACACTCCAACTCATTATAACTAAGCCATTATACTAGTAAACTCTCAGTGTACCTAGTGGCATCCTAAACGTGACTATTGGACTTTGCTATAGTCCCACTAGTGCAAAGACATTTGCAGCACCTCCGCCTGCATTGCACACTCCAACTCATTATAACTAAGCCATTATACTAGCAAACACTTAGTGTACCTAGTGGCATCCTAAACGTGGTTATTGGACTTTTGTCTAGTCACACTAGCGCAAAGACATTTGCAGCACCTCTACCTGCATTGCACACTCCAACTCATTATAACTAAGCCATTATACTAGCAAACACTCAGTGTATCTAGTGGCATCCTAAACGTGGCTATTGGACTTTGCTATAGTCCCACTAGTGCAAAGACATTTGCAGCACGTCTGCCTGCATTGCACACTCCAACTCATTATAACTAAGCCATTATATTAGCAAACACTCAGTGTACCTTGTGGCATCCTAAACGTGGCTATTGGACTTTGCTATAGTCCCACTAGTGCAAAGACATTTGCAGCACCTCTGCCTGCATTGCACACTCCAACTCATTATAACTAAGCCATTATACTAGCAAACACTCAGTGTACCTAGTGGCATCCTAAACGTGGCTATTGGACTTTGCTATAGTCCCACTAGTGCAAAGACATTTGCAGCACCTTTACCTGCATTGCACACTCCAACTCATTATAACTAAGCCATTATACTAGCAAACACTCAGTGTACCTAGTGACATCCTAAACGTGGCTATTGGACTTTGCTATAGTCCCACTAGTGCAAAGACATTTGCAGCACCTCTGCCTGCATTGCACACTCCAACTCATTATAACTAAGCCATTATATTAGCAAACACTCAGTGTACCTAGTGGCATCCTAAACGTGGCTATTGGACTTTGCTATAGTCCCACTAGTGCAAAGACATTTGCAGCACCTCTGCCTGCATTGCACACTCCAACTCATTATAACTAAGCCATTATACTAGCAAACACTCAGTGTACCTAGTGGCATCCTAAACGTGGCTATTGGACTTTGCTATAGTCCCACTAGTGCAAAGACATTTGCAGCACCTCTACCTGCATTGCACACTCCAACTCATTATAACTAAGCCATTATACTAGCAATTTTTGCTGCCAGTTTAAGGGCCGTAGTTGCATTGTCAGGGATATTTATTCTTTATTATTCTGCTGTTAATAAAGCTAGACCACCACTGCAATCTACACCACCTCTCAATTTTTACTACCACATTTTCAGTGCACAATCTTGTCGCAATCAACATGAGTGGCAAAATGACAGATGCTGGTGGAAAGGGGAAGATTCGTGGTGGAAAAGGCAAAAAAGGTTTTGTCCGTGGGGAAGGTGGCAAAGCTCCATTATCATCTGCTGAAGATAGACCATCTACCAGCAAAAGTAAGATGTCTACTACTTACCGTGGACAATCCGATGTGCTCCCTTTTTTACGGACACGAACAACAGGAACAAAGGTAGATGATGGCCAAAAAAGGAAAATGCTTGAATGGATCTCAAGTGGTCCAACAAGTGCCCTCTCAGCCACTTCAAGTACCGCATCCAAAAAACACCAGTCCTCTGAGTTGTCATCCCAATCAAACTTGCTTTCTCCCAGCTCTGAAGTCTCCATCAGCCCTGCACAGTATGGTGGAACTAAGATGGCTGAGTCTGCAGAGCTGTTCAGTCACACTATAGCCTGGGAATCAGAGGTCTGCTCCCAAGCTACAGTGAGTACAGAACAGGAAATGGTCTGCAGTGATGCCCAGAACCTTTGTGACTCTGATTCAGGCCGTGAGGACCAAGTTTCTGAGCATAATGTTGACCCTTTGTCACAAACTGTAACACCTGTGGTTATAGACAATGAGGAACATACTGATGAAGATGAGACGCAGATAGCCGATTGGGATGACAACTTAAATATTCGGTCAGGTCAAGAAGAGGCTCGGTCTGAGGGGGAGGGGAGTGCAAACACAACAATTGATGATGAAGTTCTAGATCCCACCTACTGTCAACCCACAGTCAGGCACTCGAGGAGGTCAACAGAGGTGGTGGAGGAGGATGCAACTGATGACGAAGTTACCTTGCGCCTTCCTGGACACAGTCGGAGAACTGGTAGCACGTCTACAACTGCATCCTCAGCCACCACTCTGCCTCTGAGCATTATTCGGGGTGGATCAACAGGTCGCATGGCCTCTAAGCCTTGCCTAGCCTGGTCCTTTTTTGACATAGAAAAAGATCGCCCAAATTATGTGATCTGTAAAATTTGTCATGGTTCTCTTAGTAGAGGTCAAAACCTCAGCAGTTTGACAACTTCTTCCATGAATCGTCACATGAATAAATATCATATGGCCTGGTGGGAAGCTCACCGTGCTGCAATGCGGCCTAGCGGAGCGAACCATCCACCGCCTGCCCCTTCCAGTGCATCCGCACGCTCGTCATCTTCTAGGACTGTGGGGACAGCTGTCACACCTGTTTTTCCACCCACAACCTCCACCACTGTAACCGCAACAGGCAATTTGCTTGGTAGGTCGTCAGTTGGTTTGGAAGGGGAAACAAGTGAGTGTGTACAGCTCTCTCAGACATCGATAGCACCAACGTTGGATGAAGGCAACATCATGTCTCCGCCTGCACTTTCCTCACAAACCTGCATTTTTCCAGGGACACCCTACTCAACACCATCTACACACAGCAGCCAGATCTCTGTCCCTCAGATGTGGTCAAATAAAAGGCCACTTCCTGCGACCCATGACAAAGCTAAGAGGTTGACTCTATCCCTCTGTAAGCTGTTGGCTACCGAAATGCTGCCTTTCCGCCTAGTGGACACACAGGATTTTAGAGACCTTATGTCTGTCGCTGTGCCCCAGTACCAGATGCCTAGTCGCCACTACTTCTCTAAGAAAGGTGTGCCCGCGCTACACCAGCATGTCGCACACAACATCACCGCTTCCTTGAGAAACTCTGTGTGTGAACGGGTGCATTTCACCACCGATACTTGGACCAGTAAGCATGGACAGGGACGTTACATGTCGCTGACTGGGCACTGGGTAACTATGGTGATAGATGGTGAAGGGTCTGCTGCACAAGTCTTGCCGTCCCCACGACTTGTGTGTCAATCCTCTGTCTGTCCAAGTTCCGCCACTGCTTCTGCATCCTCCACCTCATCTGGCTCCTCCACCTCCGCCCCAAGCCTGCCTGGTCAGGCCACCAGCGTTCTCACTGCGCAGAAGGAATCACGCACCCCTCATTACTATGCTGGCAGTAGAGCGCAACGGCATCAGGCGGTCTTTAGCTTGACATGTCTTGGGAATAAGAGTCACACAGCTGAGGAGTTGTGGTCAGCTCTGCGGTCCGAGTTTAATAAATGGTTGTCTCCACAAAACCTGCAGCCTGGTAAGGCCGTGTGCGACAATGCTGCAAACCTGGGTGCGGCCTTTCGCCTGGGCAAGGTGACACACGTACCTTGTATGGCTCACGTGTTGAACCTTGTCGTCCAGCAATTTTTAACACACTATCCCGGCCTAGATGGCCTTCTGAACAGGGCACGAAAACTGTCTGCTCACTTCCGCCGTTCAAGCGCCGCAGCTGAGCGACTTGCATCGCTCCAGATGTCTTTCGGCCTGCCGGTTCATCGCCTGAAATGCGATGTGGCGACACGCTGGAATTCAACTCTCCACATGTTACAGCGACTGTGGCAGCACCGCCGAGCCCTGGTGCAATACGTCATGACGTATAGCCTGGGCCAACGAGATGCAGAGGTGGGGCAGATCACCCTGATGGAGTGGTCTCAGATCAAGGACCTATGCACCCTTCTGCACAGTTTCGACATGGCGACGAATATGTTTAGCGCTGACAATGCCATTATCAGCATGACGGTTCCAGTCATTTACATGCTGGAGCACACGCTAAACACTATTCGGAGTCAGGGGGTGGGACAACAGGAAGGGGATGAACTACAGGAGGATTCATATGCGCAAGACACAACAACATCACCAAGGTCCAGACGTTCATCATCACCAAGGCGCCAGGCATGGGACCATGGGGGACAGGGATCAACAAGGGCGCATGGTAGCAGGCGAGATGTTGAGGAAGGTGCAGGAGAACATGAAGAAATGGAGGACGAACTGTCCATGGACACGGAAGACTCAGCAGATGAGGGAGACCTTGGTCATATTTCAGTTGAAAGAGGTTGGGGGGAGATGTCAGAGGAAGAAAGAACGGTTAGCACCTCTATGCCACAAACACAGCGTGGACTTTGTCCGCATGGCTGCGCAAGACACATGAGTGCCTTCTTGTTGCACTACCTCCAACATGACCCTCGTATTGTCAAAAGTAGAAGTGATGATGACTACTGGCTTGCCACACTATTAGATCCCCGGTACAAGTCCAAATTTTGTGACATAATTCCAGCCATAGAAAGGGACGCACATATGCAGGAGTATCAGCAGAAGCTGTTACTCGATCTTAGATCGGCTTTTCCACCAAACAACCGTGCAGGTGCAGGGAGTGAATCTCCCAGTTGTAACTTGACAAACATGGGACGGTCTCGTCATCTTCAACAGTCTACCCGTACCAGTAGGACCGTATCTGGTGCTGGTAACAGCAATTTTATGGAATCTTTTCATAATTTTTTTAGACCCTCCTTTGCAAGGCCACCAGAGACAACAAGTCTGACACATAGTCAACGGCTGGAGAGGATGATACAGGAGTATCTCCAAATGAACATCGATGCCATGACTTTGCAAATGGAGCCTTGCTCCTTTTGGGCTTCAAATCTAGAAAAATGGCCAGAGCTATCCAGTTACGCCTTGGAGATTTTGTCGTGTCCGTCTCTGAATGTGTCTTCAGTGCTGCTGGGTGTGTGCTGACAGATAAGCGCACGCGTCTGTCCAGTGACAATGTGGACAGACTGACGTTCATCAAAATCAACAAGTCATGGATCCAGAAGGAATTTACTACCCCTGTGTCATCCTGGGGAGAGTAAATGCTTGTGGATTTGGAATGTGCTTGATGCAAATCTAGCTGTGAAGTGTACAACTAGGGCACAAGTGCTGCCACTGAATGGGTGGGTGTGTGTGGGGCCCAATTTTTGGAAAAAAGGGAGACTCCGCTTGGAGTAACCCTTGCTTGCTGTGTTTTTAAAAGAAGCCAAGATGAACAGAGCTGGGATCAGGAAAGACTTTGCTACCTACCCTGGTGTCATCCTGGGGACGGTTAATTATGGCGTATTTTTGAATGTGCTTGATGCAAATCTAGCTGTGAATTGTACAACTGGGGCACAACTGCTGCCACTGAAGGGGTGGGTGTGTGTGGGGCCCAATTTTTGGAAAAAAGGGAGACTCCGCTTGGAGTAACCCTTGCTTACATTGTTTTTAAAAGAAGCCAAGATGAACAGAGCTGGGATCAGGAAAGACTTTGCTACCTACCCCGGTGTCATCCTGGGGACGGATAAGAATGGCGTATTTTTGAATGTGCTTGATGCAAATCTAGCTGTGAAGTGTACAACTAGGGCACAAGTGCTGCCACTGAATGGGTGGGTGTGTGTGGGGCCCAATTTTTGGAAAAAAGGAAGACTCCGCTTGGAGTAACCCTTGCTTACATTGTTTTTAAAAGAAGCCAAGATGAACAGAGCTGGGATCAGGAAAGACTTTGCTACCTACCCCGGTGTCATCCTGGGGACGGTAAGAATAGCGTATTTTTGAATGTGCTTGATGCAAATCTAGCTGTGAAGTATACAACTGGGGCACAACTGCTGCCACTGAAGGGGTGGGTGTGTGTGGGGCCCAATTTTTGGAAAAAAGGGAGACTCCGCTTGGAGTAACCCTTGCTTGCTGTGTTTTTTAAAAATGATCCAAGATGAACAGAGCTGGGGTCAGGAAAGACTTTGCTACCTACCCCGGTGTCATCCTGGGGACGGTTAATTATGGCGTATTTTTGAATGTGCTTGATGCAAATCTAGCTGTGAATTGTACAACTGGGGCACAACTGCTGCCACTGAAGGGGTGGGTGTGTGTGGGGCCCAATTTTTGGAAAAAAGGGAGACTCCGCTTGGAGTAACCCTTGCTTGCTGTGTTTTTTAAAAATGATCCAAGATGAACAGAGCTGGGGTCAGGAAAGACTTTGCTACCTACCCCGGTGTCATCCTGGGGACGGATAAGAATGGCGTATTTTTGAATGTGCTTGATGCAAATCTAGCTGTGAAGTGTACAACTAGGGCACAAGTGCTGCCACTGAATGGGTGGGTGTGTGTGGGGCACAATTTTTGGAAAAAAAGGGAGACTCCGCTTGGAGTAACCCTTGCTTGCTGTGTTTTTTAAAAATGATCCAAGATGAACAGAGCTGGGGTCAGGAAAGACTTTGCTACCTACCCCGGTGTCATCCTGGGGACGGATAAGAATGGCGTATTTTTGAATGTGCTTGATGCAAATCAAAACATCATGTTTGCAACTAGGGCACAAGTGCTGCCACTGATGGGGGGTCTGTGTGGCCCAATTTTTGGAAAAAAGGGAGACTCCGCTTGGAGTAACCCTTGCTTGCTGTGTTTTTAAAAGAAGCCAAGATGAACAGAGCTGGGATCAGGAAAGACTTTGCTACCTACCCTGGTGTCATCCTGGGGACGGTTAATTAGGCCGTATTTTTGAATGTGCTTGATGCAAATCTAGCTGTGAAGTGCACAACTAGGGCACAAGTGCTGCCACTGAATGGGTGGGTGTGTGTGGGGTACAATTTTGGAAAAAAAGGGAGACTCCGCTTGGAGTAACCCTTGCTTGCTGTGTTTTTTAAAAAGAGCCAAGATGAACAAGTCATGGTTCAGCAAAGACTTTGCTACCTACCCCGGAGTCATCCTGGGGACGGTTAAGTATGGCGTATTTTTGAATGTGCTTGATGCAAATCTAGCTGTGAAGTGTACAACTAGGGCACAAGTGCTGCCACTGAATGGGTGGGTGTGTGTGGGGCCCAATTTTTGGAAAAAAAGGGAGACTACGCTTGGAGTCACCTTGCGGTGTTTTACATGATTTTAGAAGGGCGTGCCATGCCTATATCTGTGTGTCCTCCTCTTTTTCCTTGTCCAGCTGTTTTGTTTTCGCATGAGTATATGTCCTTGTCACTTTCCCATGTGTTTGTGTTGTGTTGTGAGTTGTTTGTCACCTTTTGGACACCTTTGAGGGTGTTTTCTAGGTGTTTTTATGTGTTTGTGATTGCCTGCCATTGTTTCCTATGCAGTTCGAGTTCGGTTCGTCGAACGTTCGACGAGCCGAACTCGAACGGGACCTCCGTTCGGCGAACCGACCTCGAGCCGAACCGGGACCGGTTCGCTCATCTCTACTGACAACGTCTCTGAATTTCCAAGGAATACATTTTGTACTTATTTTCTGAAAATGAGAAATGGTCAAATTAACAAAAATTGCAGTGCTTTCAGACCTCAAATAATGCAAAGAAAACAAGTTCATAATCATTTAGAAACAACAATACTAATGTTTTAATTCAGGAATAGTTCAGAAATCAATATTTTGTGGAATAACCATGATTTTTAATCACAGCTTTAATGTGTGGATGAAGGACCATCACATCAAAACCCTGTCATGGCCAGCCCAATCTCCAGACCTGAACCTCATTGAAAACCTCTGTAATTTAATCAAGAGGAAGATGGATCGTCACAAGCCATCAAACAAAGAAGAACTGCTTACATTTTTGCCTCAGGAGTGGCATAAGGTCACCCAAAAGCAGTGTGACAGACTGGTGGAAAGCATGCCAAGAAGCATGAAAGTGTGATTAAAAATCATCGTTATTCCACAATATATTGATTTCTGAACTCTTCCTGAGTTAAAACATTAGTATTATTGTTTTTAAATGATTATGAACTTGTTTTCTTTGCATTATTTGATGTCTGAAAGCAATGCATTTTTTTGTTATTTTGACCATTTCTCATTTTCAGAAAATAAATACAAAATTTATTGCTTGGAAATTTGGAGACGTGTTGTCAGTAGTTTATAGAATAAAAGAAAAAATTACATTTTACTCAAAAATATACCTATAAAGAGAAAAATCAGAAAAACGGAAAATTTTACAGTGGTCTCTTAATTTTTGCCAGAGTTGTATATTGTTCAGTGCTGACTGGTGGCCAGATTGGTTTGACATTTTGGTCGGTCTTTATTGGTGCTATATTAGTGACCTCTTTTGGTACAATTTTAAATAGGTACTGATGTGACACCCCTGGACTATCAGGTCATCACAGGGTACTGTATGCTCTTTCTCTTTAAGTGCAGTATCCAAATCCCTCATGGTTCTTGGTTCCCATCTTACAGTGCTGCCTCCAGCAGCAAATCAAATCCTAGATACAGCCTGCACCACACCCACCAGGCACACCACCGGGCGGCTTGAGCGGAATAGGGCCGCCCACATAGGGGTCAGGAAGGGGAGGTGAGGAGTGTTGAGTAGTTGTTGAGGAGAGTTGTAGAAAGGAGTAAGGTGGAGGAGGTTGGGAGTAGTGGCTCCCAGGAGAAGCTTACTAGGTTGCAGATGGTGGTCTGGACCTAGAGGAGTCGGACCCCCGGTCGCAAGGGATGAGGCTAGGTACCTGGGACCTGTCAAAGAAGACGGTCAGCAGCCTAGTCCTATCACCAGTCCAGAACCAAAGGCACGTCGGGGTACACGGACCCTAGGTTGGGGAGAAGCTTCAGGCAACCCGGCAATTATCCTGAGGAGAACGGAACCTTTATGGACTGTTCCCACCAGCTCCAGAATCGGGGTACTATAGCAACCAGGGGGATAGGGCCTTCCATACAAGCGGCCCACTAAAATCCCAAGCGTGAGCCCTGAGAGAAGGCTCCCACACTTAGCCATAGTGGGGTGCGGGGCCCAGCAAGTTCCAGACTACTGGGCCACTATGGTGAATTTACACTTTGTGCCAGGAGGCAGGTCACAGATCACCAGGCAGCACTGCAGGGGACGGGACCCGGATGAGCTCCCCTTTGAGAGGCAGCAGCACCCAGAGACTTGGTTTACCCGGTTGTCAGCGTCTGCTTATTGGTTGAGTGAGTACCTGAATGATTTCCTCTTCACGGCACCCAATAGCACCATCCAGAGTCTCAGGGCCTACCCCTTCCCATGGAGGGTAACGACACCTTACTGCCCCAATCCATCGCCCCGGGTACTCCCAACGGCAGCAGCGGTACTCCCAATTACCGCGCACCAAGGGTGGCGTCACGAACTATAACTCCCCTGTAAATATCCCCTTTTACTTTAAAGTGTGGACCCTAAGCCCCCGGGTCCGGAGACCCTCGAGCCACGAACGGACACTACCCCCGGATCCGAGCGGTCCGATCCGCTGCTGGGGCGGCACACTGACACTAGAGAAGATGGAGACATTGTTTTCTTTGTCTTCTCCTCATCCAAGAGAATCGGATCATATTATGCTCACACTTTGATTAGTTTGATCAGAGTGTGATTTTGATATTTGACCCGATTCTCTTAGATGAGAGAATGCACCTAACCTTAGAAAAGATAAAAAATCTAAACATTTTAACTAAAAGGAAAACATAAATACAAGTGCAAGTAACACCACACACAAGTTAATTTAGTAATAATAAATTATAGGACAAAATAGTTTCTTTAGGCATATTAAAGTATTTTCTGCAATATTACAGCTGACCGCCACATTTCCAAGGTTGGTATTCTCATCTACATGATTAATAAGACCGCAGACTAAATCTTAATTATCTGACTGATATTATGACAGAATGAATTACAATGATTTCACTAATGACCTAATGACAGACCAGATCATAATTATATTTCTGACAATATGACAGCACCACAATGATGGAGGTGTTTGACTATTCCAATTTCATGCATTTTTTCATGTTGAACACATAATAATATATCGAGGAAGTTGAGTACCACTTTTAGTTACAAGGGCTCACAGAGAGCCTTAAATTGTTGACTTATTTGTAGAATGGTCATCAATATCAGATTGGCGGAGGTCTGACTCCCAACATGGGCACAAATCAACTGATTGAAGGGGATTATGAAACACATGAACTGGTAGGGCGCAGTATATGGTATTGTGGCCCTAAATGGCACTGCAGCAGGCTACTATTTATTGAGCTGGATAGAGCTACAATACCATTAACGGCAATTCAATTTCCACTGAGGATTGGATAAAAAAAATAAAACAAATGTTTTGTAGCTTGTCTGATTTTAATATTTTGCAGATTTTAAAACTACTACAACAGCTGTTGCAAAGCTCTGTATCCATATCCTCAGATGACAACCTTTTGTCTGACGAAACACATAGTTGAATTTTATCTATTGCCCATATGTGTTTAAAGAGGCACCATATTTGATAGACTTTAAAGAAGATTATACTTACCGTATTTTTCACTTTATAAGACGCACCGGATTATAAGACGCACCCCAAACTTAGACATAAAAAGGTAAAAAAAAAGAAAAATGGGGTCCGTCTTATAATCCGGTGTTCTCTTACCGGAGGGGGGCAGCAGTGGTGGTGAAGCGGGGTCACAGGAGGCAGAGGTTGCGCTGGCAGGCACGGCGGGTCAGTGGCAGTGGGGTCCGTGGTGGCAGGTGGCGTCCGGGGTGGCAGGAGCCGGAGGACCTGTAGTGGCAGGAGCCGCGGGGCCCGTGGTGGTGGCGGCAGCAGCAGCGTCGGCGTCGGCGACGGCGTGTGAGTCATGCAGCAGGCCAGTGCAGTGAGTGTCCCAGTGTCCGCGGTCCCGGTTCAAATAATGGCGCCTGCGCAGATGGAGCTCTCATCCAAGGGCTCCATCTGCGCATGCGCTGACTCCCAGGGGAGCGCGTGCACAGATGGAGCTCTCATTCAAGAGCTCCATCTGCGCACGCGCCCGCTGCCATCATTTGAAACTGGGACATCGGACAAACTGGGTAACTTGCTGCACAGCTGCCTGCCCTGCACGCACAGAGTGGCAGCCAGCAGGCTGCCCGCCCACCCTGCATGCAAGCGGCCGGGTACCTGTGCTTGCGTGCGGGCGGCAGCCATCTGCCGCCCGCACAGGCACCCGACCGCCGCCCGCACACAGCACCCGGCCGCCGGCCGCTGCCCGCACACATCACCCAGCCGCCGACCGCACACAGCACCCGGCCACCGCCCGCACACAGCATCCGTCCGCTGCCCGCACACAGCACCCGTCCGCCGGCCGCAGCCCGCACATAGCACCCGACTGCCGCCCGCACGTAGCCACGGGTACCCGGCTGCCACCGCACGCAAGCACAGGTACCCGGCCGCTTGCACGCAGCCACAGGCACCTGGCCGCCCGATCACCGCACAGACAGGACCCCCAGGTACCGCTATAATTGCTTTATAAGACGCACCCCCCATTTTTCTCTCAAATTTTTGGGAGGAAAAGTGCGTCTTATAAAGCGAAAAATACGGTACACTTAATGCAGTAAAGTGAACTATATACCATGGGCAAAATAAGTATTTGATACACTGCTGATTTTGCAAGTTTTCCCATCTACAAAGAATGGAGAGGTCTGTAACTTTTATCAAAGGTACACTTCAACTGTGACAGACAGAATTCCACCCCCCCAAAAAAAAAAAAAATTCAACAAAATCACATTGTTTGATACTTAAATAATTAATTTGCATTTCATTACATAAAATAAATTTTTGATACCATAAAAAACAGTTAAAACCACAAAAGAACACCACTACTATGACTACTCTCATAAAAATATTTTATTCAATTTCATAAATATTAAAACAGAACAGTTGTAGTGTCCTAATTTCTTCAAAACAGTTAATATTAAAGAGACATACATATAAAGTGCAGGTGTCAACCAAGGTTAGACCCACGCCAGAGCTCGGCGTAGATGGTTGATATAGCGGAGGATAGAGTGTGGTAGCTCCTAGGTCACTGTCAGGCTGATACTGGTTCAATGTACTGTATCTACCTTTTTGCTAGTGGATAGATGTCCTAACTGCCATTGACCCTCTCTCTACTTGAGGTATATGTGAACCTCACTGTCCTTGCTGACCTCTAGCGGGGGTAACCACCACCAAAAAAGTGATAGGGTGCATAAAACAGAACCATAGACAAACAATTAAAGAATGCGTTAGATGTCCAGGGTTCTTATGTTAGGTAAAGTATCCCTAAAATAGATATGCTGGATTAGTTAGGTAGGAGCCCGGAGTTCCACTTAGCTTATGGACCCCCCAGCTCTCCCGACGCGTTTCACCCCCCCTAACGCAGTAAAAGGGGATCATCAGGGGATATGATATGAGTCACTTCTTTAGAAAGAACACAGGGAAAACAATATATGGATCAAATGAGAGGACTATTGTGTCTATTGTGACTCCTGTGAGAAAAAATAGCGGTGTGCACACAATGAATAAGGGAAGGTGCCCTGTCATAGGACTGGTGAGTCATCCTAGATAAACATATTTCCTTGCCTATATAGGAGGTAGGGAATGCTACAAGGTTCCTGGACAGTGGGATCACTCCAAATATGTATGTGTATCCTATAACTGGACGGCAGCCACATACAGGAGACGTGTACGGGTACCAGGATTCCGGTGGGAGCTTCCAGCGTGTTAGAGTGCTGACACTCGGGACCTATAGTCCTTGCTGGTACAGCTCCAGCTATAGGATACACATACATATTTGGAGTGATCCCACTGTCCAGGAACCTTGTAGCATTCCTTACCTCCTATATAGGCAAGGAAATATGTTTATCTAGGACGACTCACCAGTCCTATGACAGGGCACCTTCCCTTATTCATTGTGTGCACACCGCTATTTTTTCTCACAGGAGTCACTTCCATACCTTGAGTGATGTGATGGTTGCCACACCTCGCTAGAAAATTCATTTTGCTATCAGCCAAGAGGAATGGTACACAAACCACGCTATAGGAGTGCGAGGAAAGACTATACATCCCCCTGAGACTCAGAGTGGATACAAGAACCTGCTTTCTCACAAACGAGTGCACATACAACCACGCCCAATATCCAGGGACTAGACTCTGACAACCATAACCATCCCGGACACAATAGTCCTCTCATTTGACCCATATATTGAAAGGGAACGGGCATCATTTCCTGAACAAGAGGACCCCTGTTTTCCCTGTGTCCTTTCTAAAGAAGTGACTCATATCATATCCCCTGATGATCCCCTTTTACTGCGTTAGGGGGGGTGAAACGCGTCGGGAGAGCTGGGGGGTCCATAAGCTAAGTGGAACTCCGGGCTCCTACCTAACTAATCCAGCATATCTATATTAGGAATACTTTACCTAACATAAGAACCCTGGACATCTAACGCATTCTTTAATTGTTTGTCTATGGTTCTGTTTTATGCACCCTATCACTTTTTTGGTGGTGGTTACCCCCGCTAGAGGTCAGCAAGGACAGTGAGGTTCACATATACCTCAAGTAGAGAGAGGGTCAATGGCAGTTAGGACATCTATCCACTAGCAAAAAGGTAGATACAGTACATTGAACCAGTATCAGCCTGACAGTGACCTAGGAGCTACCACACTCTATCCTCCGCTATATCAACCATCTACGCCGAGCTCTGGCGTGGGTCTAACCTTGGTTGACACTTGCACTTTATATGTATGTCTCTTTGATATTAACTGTTTTGAAGAAATTAGGACACTACAACTGTTCTGTTTTAATATTTATGAAATTGAATAAAATATTTTTATGAGAGTAGTCATAGTAGTGGTGTTCTACCATAAAAAACAGACCTTAATATTGGGTACAAAAACCTTTGCTTTCAATTACAGAGGCCAGAGATTAAGCACTTGACCAAGTTTGCATTTATCTCCTCACATGGTCATCTCTATCCCTTTATCTCCTCACAAGGTCATCTCTATCCCTTTATCTCCTCACAAGGTCATCTCTATCCCTTTATCTCCTCACATGGTCATCTCTATCCCTTTATCTGCTCACATGGTCATCTCTATCCCTTTGTCACGCTCCCCGGGTCCTCGGCTCCCCTCCCCGGGTCCTCTGCTCCGCTCCCCGGGTCCTCAGCTCCGCTCCCCGGCTCACCTGCCATGCTCCCCGCTCTCCAACCTCCGGTGCCCGTCCTTCCCAGGCCCCCTGGTCTCCGTTCCCGGCGCCCGACGGCTTCCCAGGTCCTGGCCGGCTCCCCTGCGTCCTCCTCTCAGCTTCCTTCCCTGGCTTCTGGCACCCGCGCCGCGCGCATGCGCATTAGGGCGCGCGCGCGGTCACTGACCCTTTCTTAAAGGGCCAGTGTCTAATTACAGGAAATGATGCACATAGGTACAGGGTATATAGGGGGTTAATGTCCAAGGGAGCGGGGCCTGTTCTTCGTGTTTTCCCAAGCTAGGAGTCAGGTCTCCTTGTGTTTTGTGAGATACTTACCTCTCTATCTTCTAGAGCCGATCCTGCATCGCCATCCGGTTCTGCGGTACCTCGAACCCCGAACGCTGTCCATCTGCCATCCTGACAGTCCGTACCATCTCGGATCCCTGCGGTGACCCGTCATCTCGCTCCAACGGTTCCGGACCCCGCCTGACACCATCACGGCTTCCGAACCTGAGCTCCGTCACCCGGACCACCATCAGTGACCTCGTGGTCCCAGGGACTTCTCCATTTTCTCCCAGTGCACGGACTGTCCTGCTACCTACAGTGCTCCGGCTACCGAACTCCTTTCCCTCATCCGGGAGTTCGGCCCAGTGGATCCACCTCCAGGGTCTACCCGTCCATCTGGCCCTAACAGTAAGAACAGGCCATGGATCCCGCCGAAGCACTAGCGGCCTTGCATGAGGAACTCCAACGCCAGCGTGAAGTTCAGACCCGCATGCTGAACTTTATGACTTCCGTGGACACCCGCCTGACCACGCTACAAGCGGCAGTCACGTCTTCAACATCCCGAGCCTCCACTAGTCAAGCCACGACCCCCGCTCCCGTGGCTGCCTCTTCGGATGCTTCCAGACTGCGTTTGGCCACACCACCCCGGTACGCCGGAGATCCCAAGACCTGCAGGGGGTTTATAAACCAATGCTCCCTCCATTTCACGCAGCTGCCACATCTGTTTGCCTCCGACCAAGCCAAGGTCGCCTTCATCATGTCTCACCTAGAGGGCGAGGCACTGGCGTGGATGAACCCCTTGTGGGAGAAGGAGGAACCTATGACCAAGAACCTCCAGGAGTTCCTGCAGGCCTTTCGCAGCACCTTTGACGAACCCGGACGCGCCTCCGCGTCTGCGTCATCACTTCTCCGGTTACGTCAGGGAACACTGACGGTGGGTCAATACGCCATCCATTTCCGCACCTTGGCTTCAGAACTCGGGTGGAATAACGAGGCCCTAACCGCCGCCTTCTGGGAAGGACTATCGGGTCGAATTAAAGATGAGCTGGCTGGACGTGATGTACCGTCCACCCTGGACGCCCTGATTACCCTAGCGACTCGAGTGGACATACGCTTTCAGGAGCGGTCCAAAGAGGTATCCCGTGAGAGACGTCCGGTACGGCATTCCTCTCCTCCACGGAAGCCCGCCGTACTCCAGTCAACGGCCTCTGGTGTCTCCGTCCATGAGCCCATGCAGATCGACCGTGTGCGACAGTCTGAACAACGTCGAGCAGAGCGGCTCGCCAAGGGTCTCTGCTTTTACTGCGGAGAGGGCACACACCTGCTACGCGCCTGTCCAGAGAGGCCGGGAAACTCCAAAGCCTAGGGTTGGTAGGAGAGGCCACCCTAGGTGCTGGGACTCTCTCAGACCCAGTCACATGGACTGTGCAAGTAACAACGGGAGAGACGCGGTTTACGGCTGAGGCGTACCTCGATTCTGGGGCAGCAGGCAATTTCATCCAGCAGGCCACGGTGGACAAGTACCAGGTGCCTGTTACTCCACTCGACAAGCCCCTCGTGATTGCCTCTGTGGATGGGAGACCTCTCTCTGACACCATCTCCTGGATCACCAAGCCGCTTGAACTGCGTATCGGTGCTCTGCACACCGAGAACATCGCTCTCTACGTCCTCCCACATATGTCACATCAAATTCTGCTGGGTCTTCCCTGGTTGCGGACACACGAGCCTTCAGTCAGCTGGGGCACTGGTGATATTACTCGATGGGGGCCTTCTTGCCATGAGAGGTGTCTGAAGACCATACAACCCATCCGGCGACCTCCGGTTCCCGAGTCCCTACCGGGACTGCCCTCAGCCTATTGGTCCTTCGTGGACGTCTTTGACAAGAAGGAGTCCGAAGTACTTCCGCCACATCGTCCTTACGATTGTGCCATTGACCTGCTTCCGGGAACTACACCACCTCGAGGACGGATATATCCACTGTCTCCAGCCGAAACAAGGGCCATGTCTACGTACATCACAGAGAGCCTGGCTAAGGGATTCATCCGGAGATTAGTGATGAGCGAGTACTAAAAAGCTCGGGTGCTCGAAGCTCGGGCCGAGCCTCCCAAGATACTCGTGTACTCGGCCCGAGCAACGAGCCCAATGTTATCCTATGGGAGACCCGAGTATTTTTGTGAAATGACCCCCCGGCAGCATGGAGAAACCCTAAAAATGTCACAAAAGTCTCAGAAGAGTGCTCAAATGACATGGCAACAGCATGGGGAAGACCCCTTGAAGCATTTATCACTGAAAAGTCACAGCTGTGAACAATTTTGTCCGCGTTTTACGCTATTTTTACGGACTCACCAGAAAACCTTCCAAAATGACCCCAAAATGATTTTTCATGGCGGAAATGTTAAGGGCACATACCCAATAGTGAGATAGAGCTGGTGTATGTTATTTTTTGAGATTAATACATGAAAGATTTTACGTGAAAACATTGTGTGGCACTCCGATGTCCCTGAGAAGAGACGTACATGAAGGCCTCTTGAGTCTAATGTGCCCATTTTGAGGAAGTGAGTCTTTGTAGTATTTTCCTTTGCCAGGGCAGTCCAAAATTGTGAGGTTCACCAATGCCCCTGCATACAGACGTGCATGAGGGCCTGTAAACCTGAAGTGCCCATTGTAAGGAAGTGGGTCTATTGTAGTATAGCCCTTAGGCAGGGCAGCCAAAAATTGGGAGGCTCCACGTTGTCCCTGGGTAGAGACGTGCATGAGGGCCTGTAAACCTGAAGTGCCCATTGGAAGGAAGTGGGTCTATTGTAGTATAGCCCTTTGGCAGGGCAGCCAAAAATTGGGAGGCTCCACGTTGTCCCTGGATAGAGACGTGCATGAGGGCCTCAAAACATTAAGTGTCCATTGTCAGGAAGTGGGTGTATTATAGTATAGCCCTTAGGCAGGGCAGCCAAAAATTGGGAGGCTCCACGTTGTCCCTGGGTAGAGACGTGCATGAGGGCCTCAAAACATTGTTCCCATTGCAAAGGAGCGGGTCTCCTGTCGTTGTAATGTCCATTCTGCAAAGAATGGGCGAAAAAATTTACCACTGGGGGTATACCTGAAACAAAGGCCTAAGTATTGCAATTTGTAACGGTCATCATCATGGTGGCGCATGAGGAGAAGGAGGAGCAGTCCAGCGATTATCCAAAGTCCAGAAGTGTGTACCCATGGGTGAGTGGAGGTACATGGCAAACTTTAAATTCCGCTCTCATTTGCTGGTGGTGTGGTGAAGTCTGGCCCAATCCAACCCTTGTTCATCTTGATCAGAGTCAGCCTGTCAGCATTTTCAGTTGACAGGCGGGTGCGTTTATCTGTAATGATTCCACCTGCGGCACTAAAAACACGCTCTGACAAAACGCTAGCAGCAGGGCAGGCCAGGACTTCCAAGGCGTAGAGAGCCAATTCATGCCACGTGTCCAGCTTGGATACCCAATAATTGTAAGGCACAGAGGAATGTCGGAGTACAGTTGTTCGATCTGCAAGGTACTCCTTCAGCATCTGGGCAAACTTAGGATTTCTTGTGGCACTACCCCGCACCTCAGGGGCTGTGGTACGTGAGGGGCTGAGAAAACTGTCCCACATCTTAAAGACTGTTCCCCTACCTCTGGCGGATTGGACTTGTGCCTCTCTCGGCTGTACGCCTCGGTTGTCCACTGATTCATGACCTATGCCGCTAGCGTTTTGTGAGGGGAATGCTTTGCCTACTTCCGTGACTATGGCCTTCCGGAACTGCTGCATTTTGGTTGACCTCTCCTCCACGGGAATAAGAGACAAAAAGTTCTCCTTGTAGCGTGGGTCTAACAGTGTTACCAACCAGTAATGATTGTCGGCCAAGATGTTCTTAACGCGAGGGTCACGAGACAGGCAGCTTACCATAAAGTCAGCCATGTGCGCCAGACTCTTAACAGCCAGGACTTCAGTAGCCTGACCAACAAGATGACTGAACATGCTGTCCTCCTCCTCCTCCTCCTCCTCCTCCTCATCTACCCTGTCCTCTGGCCAGCCACGCTGCACCGAGGATATGACTGGTGTGCATGTCATATCCTCAATTTGGCCGGAGAGTTGCTCCATGTCTTCATCCTCCTCCTCGTCATAGTCCTCCACTGCACGTTGTGATGAGACGAGGCTGGGCTGTGTGTTATCATCACCCACACCCACTACTGTTTCTTGCTGCAACTCATTGCGCTCCGCCTGCAATGCATCATGTTTGTTTTTCAGCAGAGACCATTTTAGAAGGCAGAGTAGCGGTATGGTGACGCTAATAATGGCGTCATCACCACTCACCATCTTGGTGGAGTCCTCAAAGTTTTGGAGGATGGTACATAGGTCTGACATCCATCTCCACTCCTCAGGTGTTATGTGTGGAGTTTGACCCATTTCCCGACGGCTTAGGTGATGCAGGTACTCAACAACTGCCCTCTTCTGCTCACATATCCTGACCAACATGTGCAGAGTTGAATTCCAACGCGTGGGGACATCACACACCAGTCTGTGAGCCGGAAGATGCAAACTGCGCTGAAAGCCGGCAAGGCCGGCTGAAGCAGTAGGTGACTTTCGAAAATGTGCAGACAGGCGGCGAACTTTTACCAGCAGATCAGACAGCTCTGGGTATGACTTTAGAAACCGCTGAACCACGAGGTTGAGAACATGGGCCACGCATGGAACATGTGTCAGCTGGCCTCGCCTCAAAGCCGCCACCAGGTTCCGGCCATTGTCACACACGACCTTTCCTGGCTTTAGGTTCAGAGGTGTGAGCCAGTGATCTGCCTGCTGTTTCAGAGCTGTCCACAGCTCTTCTGCATTGTGGGGTTTGTCACCTATGCAGATTAGCTTCAGCACAGCCTGTTGCCGCTTCGCCGAGGCAGTGCTGCAGTGCTTCCAGCTTGTGACTGGTGTGGAGGGTACAGTGGATGAGGATGCGCAGGAGGAGGAGGAGGCTGAAGAGCATGACATTCCGGAGCTGTAGAGTGTGGGTGAAACCCTGACTGAGGTAGGGCCTGCAAACCTTGGTGTGGGAAGGACGTGTTCCGTCCCTCGCTCAGACTGGGTCCCAGCTTCCACAATATTAACCCAGTGTGCCGTCAACGAGATGTAGCGGCCTTGCCCACAAGCACTTGTCCACGTGTCTGTGGTTAGGTGGACCTTGGGTGAAACAGCGTTGTTCAGGGCACGTGTGATGTTTTGTGACACGTGGTTATGCAACGCGGGGACGGCACACCGGGAGAAATAGTGGCGGCTGGGGACCGAGTAACGTGGGACAGCTGCCGCCATCAGGTCACGGAATGCTTCTGTCTCCACCAGCCTAAAAGGCAACATTTCCAGCGCAAGCAGTCGCGAAATGTTAGCATTTAGAACTGTGGCATGTGGGGTGTTGGCAGTGTATTTGCGCCTGCGTTCAAAGGTTTGCTGAATGGATAACTGAACGCTGCGCTGGGACAAGGACGTGCTTGATGATGGTGTTCTTTCTGCGTAGGCAACTGCAGGTGCAGGAGTGGAGGAGGCTTGTTCGCAGGCAGCATGGACAGGGGATTGGCTCGCATGCACAACCAGCGAAGACGTAGCAGTGACATCAGCAAGCACTGCTCCTCGACTCTGTTGTACTTCCCACAAAGTCGGGTGCTTGGCTGACATGTGCCTGATCATGCTGGTGGTGGTCAGGCTGCTAGTTTTGGTACCCCTGCTGATGCTGGCACGGCAGGTGTTGCAAATGGCCTTTTTTTAATCATCTGGATCCAACTTAAAAAACTGCCAGACTCGGGAAGACCTAACATTTGTACAGACACCTTGTGTCGTCGTGTTGTTCCGGGGAACGGTTGCCTGACTTCTGCCTGGGGCCACCACCCTGCTTCTTACTGCCTGTTGTGATGCTACGCCTCCCTCCCCCTGTGCACTGCTGTCCTCGCTCTGCATATCCTCCTGCCAGGTTGGGTCAGTTACTGGATCATCCACCACGTCGTCTTCCTCTTCCGCACCCTGCTCCTCCTCCTGACTTCCTGACAATTGTGTCTCATCATCGTCCACCACTTGTTGAGACACGTTGCCAACTTCGTGAGAACGTGGCTGCTCAAATATTTGGCCATCTGTACAGACGATCTCCTCATGACCCACTTCAATATGAGCTGGCGAGAGGCCAGAATGTGTGAATGGAAATGTGAACAGCTCTTCCGAGTGTCCAAGTGTGGGATCATTAATGTCCGAGGAGGACGTGTACTCAGCCTGGTGGTAGGAAGGAGGATCAGGTTCAGAAATGTGCGGTGCAGTATCACGGCTACTGACACTTGACCGTGTGGAAGACAGAGTGTTTGTGGTGGTGCCAATCTGACTGGAAGCATTATCTGCTATCCAACTAACAACCTGTTGACACTGGTCTTGGTTCAAGAGCGGTGTACTGCTGCGGTCCCCAAGAATTTGGGACAGGACGTGCGAGCGACTAGATGTGGCCCTTTGTTGTGGCGAAATTAGAGCTTGCCCACGACCTCGGCCTCTGCCTGCACCACCATCACGTCCACTTCCTTGTTCCTTGCCAATGCCCTTGCGCATTTTGCAATGCTGTGCACTGCTGACGTGTATATTCACTACTTGTGCGTTATATCAAAGTTTGTGGAAATTGCACACAAGTGCACCTGTACGCTGCCACCAACAGGCACACACGTGCGGTTTTAAAAACCAAGCACGGACGCAATAAGAACCTAACAGGTTTTTTTGGGGAGCGACAATTACAGACAAGTCAGACACTATCTGGACTGTTTTACACTGTGTACACCAGCCCCAGATATGATGAAGGCTGGTATACGGTCACCACTAGGAATGGCTATATATACCCTGCCTGCCTGCCTGCCTGTATACTGGTACAATAGTCCTGACAAGGACTCTTCTGGTCACTAGCCTGTATTCAGACCTGGCTATACCCTGCCTGTATATAGCAACAATAGTCCTGAGAAGGACTCTGCTACTGTACTCCGACCTGGCTATACCCTGCCTGCCTGTATACAACTAGAATAGTCCTGAGAAGGACTTTTGGTCACACTGTTTGCAGCCCTGCAACTGAAAAAGCTATAAAGGGCCGCAAAGCTTTCCCTGAATCAGCGACACTCTCCCTGCACTGACTGTCTGGATAGCTGTGAGCAGAGCACAGCGCGCCGGCCGGTATAAAGGCTCGGTCACGCTGTGCAGGCCGGCCAATCACTGCAATTCCACAACTAACAGGGCTGTGGCATTGCAGTGGTCTGCCAGCCAATCCCTGCATGAGGGCTGGCTCTCAAAAGAGCGCCAACATGCAGAAATGAAGACCACGAGTACAGCATGAGTATCGCGAGATTACTCGGTCCCCGCCGAGCAGCCCGAGTACAGCGATACTCGTGCGAGTACCGAGTAGTTACAAGCATGCTCGCTCATCACTACCGGAGATCCTCCTCTCCTGCTGGAGCAGGCTTCTTCTTCGTAAAGAAGAAAGAGGGTGACCTACGCCCATGTATAGACTACCGGGGATTGAACCAAATCACCGTGAAAAACAAGTACCCCCTGCCGCTCATCCCCGAATTGTTTGATCGGCTCAGAGGAGCTCGTGTGTTCACCAAGTTGGATCTTCGGGGTGCCTACAACCTGGTCCGTATCCGCTCAGGGGATGAATGGAAGACCGCGTTCAACACTCGCGATGGGCACTATGAATACTGCGTGATGCCCTTCGGCCTGTGTAACGCACCAGCTGTCTTCCAAGAATTAGTGAACGATGTGTTTCGGGACCTTCTCTACGTCTGTGTGGTGGTATATCTGGACGACATCCTTGTCTTCTCTCCGGACCTCCAGACCCACCGAGAGAACGTGCAACTGGTTCTACAACGACTGAGAGAGAATCGTCTGTACGCCAAGTACGAGAAGTGCGTCTTCGAACAGTCTTCTCTCCCCTTCCTGGGGTACCTCATCACCGATACCGGACTGCAGATGGATCCCAAGAAGGTCTCCTCCATTCTCAACTGGCCTCCTCCTTCTGGACTGAAGGCAATCCAACGCTTTCTCGGATTCGCTAACTATTACCGCCAGTTCATTCCTCACTTCTCGGCTCTGACTGCTCCTCTCTCCGCTTTGACCAAGAAGGGGGCTAATCCAAAGGACTGGTCACCTGCGGCCGACGCCGCGTTTGGCGCTCTAAAACGAGCCTTTGCCTCCTCTCCCGTACTCCACCGTCCAGAGTTAAACCGCCAGTTCACCTTGGAGGTGGATGCCTCCTCCTCGGGAGCCGGAGCAGTGCTCATGCAGAAGTCCTCCTCCGGGAAGATGGTGACGTGCGGTTTCTTCTCCAAGAGCTTCTCCGCGCCTGAACGCAATTACACCATCGGTGACCGAGAGCTATTGGCGGTCAAACTGGCTCTGGAGGAATGGCGCTATCTTCTGGAAGGAGCAGTGTACCCTGTCATTGTTTACACGGACCACAAAAACCTGGAATACCTGCGGACTGCTCAGCGACTGAACCCACGGCAAGCCAGGTGGTCCTTGTTCTTTGCCCGGTTCGACTTCCAGCTTCATTTCCGACCCGCAAACAAGAATGTACGCGCTGATGCCTTGTCTAGGTCTTTCGTGCCCATGGAACAGGAGGAAGAGACATCTCAACCCATCATCTGTCCAAGCAAGATTATTCCGGTGGCTCCTGTCACTCTGGCCCAGATACCGCCCGGGAAGACCTATGTCTCTGAGACTGACAGGCAAAAAGTGTTACACTGGGGCCATGCCTCGAAAATAGCCGGTCATGCAGGTCAGAAGAAAACATGGAGCGCTATTGTACGTCATTACTGGTGGCCATCCCAGTGCACGGACGTCGCCTCTTTTGTCTCTGCCTGCTCCTCCTGTGCCAGGAACAAGACACCCAAACACCTGCCATACGGCCGTCTTCTGCCTCTGCCCATACCCTCAGTTCCCTGGCAGCACATAGCGATGGACTTTATTACGGACTTGCCATTGTCCTCCGGACACACAGTCATATGGGTCGTGGTGGATCGATTCTCTAAAATGGCCCATTTCGTTCCTATGGCTGGACTGCCCTCTGCTCAGGAACTCGCGGACGCCTATATACATCACATCTTCCGCTTGCATGGCTTTCCATCACACATAGTGTCCGACAGAGGAACTCAGTTCACCTCCCGCTTCTGGAGGGCTCTCTGCAAACATCTGGGAGTGACTCTAGACTTTTCATCTGCCTACCATCCTCAGTCTAATGGCCAAGTGGAGAGGGTCAATCAGATATTGACCTCTTTCTTACGTCACTACGTGAACGCCCATCATGACGATTGGTCCACGCTTCTTCCTTGGGCAGAATTCTCCCATAATCACCACGTCAGTGAGTCCTCCTCCAGTTCTCCCTTCCATGTCGTCTACAGACTTCAGCCGTCTGTCCCATTGCCTGTATCCTCGTCCTCGGACATCCCTGCTGCTGATGCAGTACTCCGTGACTTTACTACCATTTGGGACTCAGTTAAGGCGTCCCTTGCACGGGCAACCCTGCGGATGAAGAGACACGCGGACAAGAGACGCCTAGATCCTCCGTGTTTCTCTCCGGGAGATCTCGTCTGGCTTGCTTCCAAGTACATCCGACTGAAGATACCATCCTACAAGCTGGGACCTCGCTACATCGGGCCGTTTAAAGTCCTCGGCAAGATCAATGAGGTTTCCTACAAACTACAGCTCCCGGCCACAATGAGAATACCCAACTCCTTCCACGTCTCTCTGCTCAAGCCGGTTGTCCTTGGTCCCTTCTCCGCTGCCGCCAGCCCGGCTCCTCCTCCTATTGCTGAGGACGACATCTATGCGGTAAGGGATATCGTGGCCATGAAGACCGTACGTGGTCGGCAGTTCTTCCTGGTGGACTGGGAGGGGTATGGTCCTGAGGATAGGTCCTGGGAGCCCAGGGAGAACGTGGGCACTCCTCTGATCCGTGCCTTCATGTCCCGGTTGCGGGGAGGGGGGCGTGGGGGGGGGGGGTACTGTCACGCTCCCCGGGTCCTCGGCTCCCCTCCCCGGGTCCTCTGCTCCGCTCCCCGGGTCCTCAGCTCCGCTCCCCGGCTCACCTGCCATGCTCCCCGCTCTCCAACCTCCGGTGCCCGTCCTTCCCAGGCCCCCTGGTCTCCGCTCCCGGCGCCCGATGGCTTCCCAGGTCCTGGCCGGCTCCCCTGCGTCCTCCTCTCAGCTTCCTTCCCTGGCTTCTGGCACCCGCGCCGCGCGCATGCGCATTAGGGCGCGCGCGCGGTCACTGACCCTTTCTTAAAGGGCCAGTGTCTAATTACAGGAAATGATGCACATAGGTACAGGGTATATAGGGGGTTAATGTCCAAGGGAGCGGGGCCTGTTCTTCGTGTTTTCCCAAGCTAGGAGTCAGGTCTCCTTGTGTTTTGTGAGATACTTACCTCTCTATCTTCTAGAGCCGATCCTGCATCGCCATCCGGTTCTGCGGTACCTCGAACCCCGAACGCTGTCCATCTGCCATCCTGACAGTCCGTACCATCTCGGATCCCTGCGGTGACCCGTCATCTCGCTCCAACGGTTCCGGACCCCGCCTGACACCATCACGGCTTCCGAACCTGAGCTCCGTCACCCGGACCACAATCAGTGACCTCGTGGTCCCAGGGACTTCTCCATTTTCTCCCAGTGCACGGACTGTCCTGCTACCTACAGTGCTCCGGCTACCGAACTCCTTTCCCTCATCCGGGAGTTCGGCCCAGTGGATCCACCTCCAGGGTCTACCCGTCCATCTGGCCCTAACACCCTTTATCTCCTCACATGGTCATCTCTATCCCTTTATCTGTTCACATGGTCGAGATGACCATGTGAGCAGATAAAGGGATAGAGATATCCCTTTATCTGCTCACATGGTCATCTCTATCTCTTTATCTCCTCACATGGTCATCTCTATCACTTTATCTGCTCACATGGTCATCTCTATCCCTTTATCTCCTCACAGGGTCATCTCTATCCCTTTATCTGCTCACATGGTCATCTCTATCCCTTTATCTCCTCACAGGGTCATCTCTATCCCTTTATCTCCTCACATGGTCATCTCTATCCCTTTATCTGCTCACATGGTCATCTCTATCCCTTTATCTCCTCACAGGGTCATCTCTATCCCTTTATCTCCTCACATGGTCATCTCTATCACTTTATCTGCTCACATGGTCATCTCTATCCCTTTATCTCCTCACAGGGTCATCTCTATCCCTTTATCTCCTCACAGGGTCATCTCTATCCCTTTATCTCCTCACATGGTTATCTCTATCACTTTATCTCCTAACAGGGTCATCTCTATCCCTTTATCTGCTCACATGGTCATCTCTATCCCTTTATCTCCTCACAGGGTCATCTCTATCCCTTTATCTCCTCACATGGTCATCTCTATCACTTTATCTGCTCACCTGGTCATCTCTATCCCTTTATCTCCTCACAGGGTCATCTCTATCCCTTTATCTGCTCACATGGTCATCTCTATCCCTTTATCTCCTCACATGGTCATCTCTATCCCTTTATCTCCTAACAGGGTCATCTCTATCCCTTTATCTCCTCACATGGTCATCTCTATCCCTTTATCTCCTCACATGGTTATCTCTATCACTTTATCTCCTAACAGGGTCATCTCTATCCCTTTATCTGCTCACATGGTCATCTCTATCCCTTTATCTCCTCACAGGGTCATCTCTATCCCTTTATCTCCTCACATGGTCATCTCTATCACTTTATCTCCTCACAGGGTCATCTCTATCCCTTTATCTCCTCACAGGGTCATCTCTATCCCTTTATCTCCTCACATGGTTATCTCTATCACTTTATCTCCTAACAGGGTCATCTCTATCCCTTTATCTGCTCACATGGTCATCTCTATCCCTTTATCTCCTCACAGGGTCATCTCTATCCCTTTATCTCCTCACATCGTCATCTCTATCCATTTATCTGCTCACATGGTAATCTCTATCCCTTTATCTCCTCACATGGTCATCTCTATCCCTTTATCTGCTCACATGGTCGAGATGACCATGTGAGCAGATAAAGGGATAGAGATATCCCTTTATCTGCTCACATGGTCATCTCTATCTCTTTATCTCCTCACATGGTCATCTCTATCCCTTTATCTGCTCACATGGTCATCTCTATCCCTTTATCTCCTCACAGGGTCATCTCTATCCCTTTATCTCCTCACATGGTCATCTCTATCACTTTATCTGCTCACATGGTCATCTCTATCCCTTTATCTCCTCACAGGGTCATCTCTATCCCTTTATCTCCTCACATGGTCATCTCTATCACTTTATCTCCTCACAGGGTCATCTCTATCCCTTTATCTCCTCACAGGGTCATCTCTATCCCTTTATCTCCTCACATGGTTATCTCTATAACTTTATCTCCTAACAGGGTCATCTCTATCCCTTTATCTGCTCACATGGTCATCTCTATCCCTTTATCTCCTCACAGGGTCATCTCTATCCCTTTATCTCCTCACATGGTCATCTCTATCACTTTATCTGCTCACATGGTCATCTCTATCCCTTTATCTCCTCACAGGGTCATCTCTATCCCTTTATCTCCTCACATGGTTATCTCTATCACTTTATCTCCTAACAGGGTCATCTCTATCCCTTTATCTGCTCACATGGTCATCTCTATCCCTTTATCTCCTCACAGGGTCATCTCTATCCCTTTATCTCCTCACATGGTCATCTCTATCACTTTATCTCCTCACAGGGTCATCTCTATCCCTTTATCTCCTCACAGGGTCATCTCTATCCCTTTATCTGCTCACATGGTCATCTCTATCCCTTTATCTCCTCACAGGGTCATCTCTATCCCTTTATCTCCTCACATGGTCATCTCTATCCCTTTATCTGTGTTATTTTGGGATAGATACATACATGGGCAAAATTGTTGGTGCCTTTCTTAAAGGGAACAAGTCACATGGAAAAATTCTATTAACCTGCGGATATGGGGTTAATACCTTTCTATTCTTGCCTGGTGCCTGAACATTAAACCCCGCTGCTGGGAAGAAAAGTACTTTAGCGGAGCAGATGCGGGTTCTGTCACCTCTCTGTGTATGGAGAGCGACAGATATAACCGCACCCCCACACTGACTGACAGCAGGTTCTAATGTTGAGTGGCTGTCTGTCAGTGAGGGGGACGTGGCTACAGCCACCACTCTCTGTTTACAGAGTGGTGACTAAACCCATGCCGGTGACGCCTCCATGACTGAAACTGGAACAGTGACGGGAGGATTAAAGTTCTTTTCCTCTAGGCAGCAGGTTTAATGTGCAGGTGATGGGCAGGTGCAGAATGGAATACTGTTAACCTGCAGATTATCACAGTATCTGTAGGTTAATAGCATTTTTCCATACAGGGACGCAGGCGTTACACTCCTCAATGTTTTACAGTAGCTACATTGTTTTTTTCTTTATATAGCATCTGTGAACATAAAGCTGATATGACTTGCCAAAAAGCTCTAATTGTGTCTCATCTGTCCGAAGGGCCTTCTCCCAGAATCTTTGTGGCTTGTCAATATGCGTTTTGGCAAATTACAGTCTGACTTTTTTATGATTTCAATAGTGATTTTCTCCTTGGTCATCTTCCATGAAATCCACTTTGGCCAAGACAGTGACAAATGGTGCGACCTGACAATGATGTACCTTGGAGTTCACCTCTAATCTCTTTGGAAGTTGTTCTGGGACTTTGGTTACCATTTGTATTATCCATCTTTGTTATGAATTTTCCTCTTGCGGCGATGTGCAGGGAGGATGGCTAGAGTCCCATAGACCATACATTTCTGAATAATATGTGGAATTATAGTAACAGGAATCACAAGCTGTTTTGAGCTTGTCTTATAGCTTTTACCTTAAACCAGTCTATCTATAATTTTCTTTCTAATCTACTGTGACAACTCACTTTAGCTTTCTTTGGTCATTGTTCAGTGTGGTACACACCATGATACCAAACAGCACAGTGACTACTTTTCACCCTTTAAATAGGCAGAATGGCTGATTACAAGCTTGCTTATTAGAGGACATACTGCAGTTTAACATGTTCCTGTGGTGAAATTTTCAATTTTTTCTAAGGGGTACTTTGCACACTACGACATCGCAAGCCGATGCTGCGATGCCGAGCGCGATAGTCCCTGCCCCCGTTGCAGCAGCGATATCTTGTGATTGCTGCCGTAGCAAACATTATTGCTATGGCAGCTTCACATGCACTTACCTGCCCTGCAACGTCGCTCTGGCCGGCGAACCGCCTCCTTCCTAAGGGGGCGGGTCGTGCGGCGTCACAGCGATTGTCACATGGCAGGCGGCCAATAGGAGCCAAGGGGTGGAGATGAACGGGACGTAAACATCCCGCCCACCTTCTAACTTCCGCATTGCAGCCGGGATGCAGGTAAGGTGATGTTCCTCGCTCCTGCGGCTTCATACACAGCGATGTGTGCTGCCTGCTGGAACGACGAACAACATCGTACCGTCGCTGCTGCGAAATTATGGAAATGTCGGACCCTACACCGATCATACGATAACGAAGCTTTTGCGCTCGTTAATCGTATGTAAAATGATTCACATACTGCGATGTCGACAGCTACTCCGAATGTACGTCACTTTTGATTTGACCCCACCGACATCGCACCTGCGATGTCGTAGTGTGCAAAGTACCCCTAAGGGTACCATAGTTTTTGTCTAGGCAAATTTCATTACTTTTTTTTCTATGAAAGCACAATTCAAAAGCAATGTCTGATTTTCATTAGTTGATCAGTAAATAAAAATTGAAACTTACTTTTGTCAGTTTCAAGCTATTTTAGTGACTTTTATTGTGGCCTTTTCTTACTTTATCAGAAATGTACCAACAATTTCGCACATGTGTGTATAATTTATTGAGTAGACTTTAAAAATCTATTTTTTTTTATAGGTTGATACAATTGATAACATTAATTCTTCATTTTTTATTTTATTTTTTTTAGTATTTTACTTTAAGACATTCACCACAGCTTACAAATGACAATTCTACTTGAAATAAAGAAAATTTATTGTGCATGGCAGCACAATTGAGACAATACCAAATTTATAATTATTTAGAAATGTAATTACTTTTGCACAATATAGATAATAGTGATGAAAATCCGGTCTTTGAGCGCTAATAATGGATTTGAATCTGGAGGTTCTTTTGAAGATAAGGCTTTATTATTAAATAAATAAATAAAGCTCTTGTTATCACTTCACAACGCGTTTCAGCAAGATCCCCTTGCTTTCCTCAGGTGTCTTGCTGAAACGCGTTGTGAAGTGATAACAAGAGCTTTATTTATTTATTTAATAATAAAGCCTTATCTTCAAAAGAACCTCCAGATTCAAATCCATTATTAGCGCTCAAAGACCGGATTTTCATCACTATTATCTACATTGTCCACTCCCGAAAGGGATTCCGGCAAAGAGCTGCTGAGGATCACAGAATCTATCAGTTCACCCTGATCAATCCAGCGGGAGGACGGAGAGCCGACCTGAAGCTTCAGGATCAAAGGAGTCGGTGAACCAGGAGCTATCAGCGGTAAACCTCCGGCTCCATCCAGCCAAAAAGGATCGGATAACATCAGTTACTACAGCCCCTTAATTCTAGAGGAATTACACGCTCATCACCGGGGTTGTGCGAGGGCGCACAACAAAACCAGGTGAGCAGCTTCCAACTACAAATCTATGTGTGTTCTACGTGTGCTATCCGTGATAGCACACGTAGAATCGGTAATTATTATACTCACCTGGTCCTTCCTGATGTCCGCGCTGCTGTCTGTGGTGCTGATCCTCGGTCTCCAGCCCTCCCGTCTCCCCGCTGCTGCTGCTGCCAGGCAGTGAAGTGAATATTCAATGAGAATAATGAGCGTCGGTCGGCAGCAAGAGGCAGCAGCGGCAGAGACAGGAGGGCTGGAGAAGGTGAGTTAATGTTTTTTTTTTTTTCACTGACATGTGTGTTTTCTCCGGCGCGTGTCACACGGGACCGCATCCACACTACACCCGTGTGGTACGGGTGCGGGCCGTGTGACACCCGTGCTGCGGGAGAAATCACTGACATGTCAGCACTTTGGAAAACGCACACACGTACAAACGCACACGGACACACGTTCCGTGTGGTTTTACGTGTGTGTGCCTGCTACAATAGCATAGCATTGGTTAACGTGTCTCCGTGCCGCCGGTACGTGTAAAAAATGACAAACACGTGCCGGCAGCACGGATGTGTGTCGCAGGCCTTAGGGCGTGTTTTTTTGTGGGGTGAGCTTATGTGTTTATTGGTATCATTTTCGGATGTATATGACATGTTAATCACTTTTTATTCCAGTCTTTGTTGGATGAGTTAATCTAAAATAAAATAAAAGTCTGCTTTTATGGATTAAATGGCTCAGGTAATTACAGACATGATACCAATTATGTGTCCCTTTGACCTACATTCTATTTAAAATATAGGGACAAAAAGTTTGTATTTGGCTTTTTAGTATTTTTTTCGACTTCGATGAAGTGAAGCAGTGGAACACGTTAGTCTTTCTCTCTGGATCTTGTCAGCAATCCCCAACTTGAAAGCATCACAAGATGTGGCATGATAAGGAGACGGCATCCTAAAATAAGCAAAAACATATACAGTTGTAAGATGGTGAAAGGATGGGTACTGTTAGAATACAGGACCAACCAACACTTTCTAACATCATGTATACTTGAACTATAAACTTCTGATGAAGTAACTGACAGAGGCAGAACAATCGTTGTTGCAGGGGTTGCAACCGCAACTGGACTCGGGGTACAGAGGGCCCAATGACTCCAGCACCTACTTCAGCTGGAAGTGCATATGAGGACGTGCATCCAGCTGAAATGCACTGCAGCCCCTGTCGGGTTCCTGCACTGCAAACTGCAGAGGTGAGGGGGGTCACAGGAGGCAGCAACCAATGCTGAGGCTTACACTGGTGTCGGCTGCTTAAGAAAATGCATATTCACTGCTCTCCATGCTCAACTCAATGCACTGTAGTTGGTGCTGAGAGGTGGGCAGGATTAAGGCTGTGGGGAGCTGTGTTTAATAGCAGCACACGTGATCACCCAGCTGATGACTTCCTGCAGCTGTTAGACGATCATGTGCTGGTATTAAAGAGAATGATTATTCACTGCTCTCCATGCTCATAATACTGGGCATGGGGAACAGCGAATATGCCGGCAGCTGATGCAGGTGAAAGTGGGCACGTATAGCAGTAATGTCATGTGCCGCTCCACTTACACGCTGAAGTCAGTTGCTAGCATCAGAGGAGGACACCGGGAGAACGGAGGAAAGTTGAGTATAATCGGTATTTTTTTTCCTGTGTGACGTGTGATGGGGCCATATAATACCAGAATTGGGCCATATAAAACCAGTATGGGGACCTGTAATAGCAGAATAGGGCCCTGTATAGTAGGATGGGGTCCTATAATACCAGGATGGGGGGAATGTAATACCAGGGTCGGGGCCATGTAATACTAGGATGGGAGCCATGTAATACTGTAATACTAGGATGGGGACCATGTAATACCAGGATTGTGGGCTATCCAATACCAGGATAGGGGGGACATGTAATTCCAAGATTGGGGCCATGCAATACCAGGAAGTAGGCCATGTAATACCAGGATGGAAGGCCATGTAATACCAGCATTGGAGGCCATGTAATACCAGGATGGGGGCCATGTAATACCAGGATGGGGGGGCATGTAATACTAGGATGGGGGCCATGTAATAAAGGATGGGAGGCCATGTAATACCAAGATGGGGGCCATGTAATACGAGGATGGGGGCCATATAATACCAGGATAGGGTCATATACCAGGATGAGGATGTAGCACCCCTGAGGTCTCAGGTGCCACAAATAAATGTGACCTGTGGAAACCCAAACCCAGGAATATCCATGCCAGTCAACACACCAGCACCCTCAGGCCACATACATAACCCCAATTCCAAACTGGGAGACTGCCTAGCAACAGGTAAAATCAATGGGCACTTATTGGCTAATTGCCACCCAATCTGTAGGGAGAGACCCAGCAACGGGAGGAGCCAGTGGTCAGTTGGGAAGTTGGCGGGAGGAAGTGAAGAGGAGAAGTGAAGGAGTGAGGAGAGTTGGAAGTGGAGTGAGGAAAGTGAGGAGTGAGAGAGTGAGAGGAGTGAAGTAAAGAAGAAAAGGTGTAAAGACCTAAAGTAAGAACGGGACACTGTAAAGGAGAAAAGGACGGTGGAGTAAGGAACTGGGACTCCAGGAACCGTGGGTTACCTGTGGAAGTATAATACTCCAGGAACCGCGGGGCACCTGTGGAAGTACGGAACCAAGGCTCACAGAACCCAGCACAAGGCGGGGTGCAGACCCTAGGACAGCGGGATACTTTATGGTCAACTGTTAAATCTGTCAGTTGAGGGGATCTCCAGGGTCCCTCACCAACCAAAGAGTCTGAGGCATCAGCAGCAAAGAGGGAACCTGGGACAAGGGACAGAAGTCCATCCATTAAATAGTCTAGGCTGCCTGCAATAGGACCAAGACTGAACCGGAGGGGATCCCCAGAAGCTCTAAGCCACGGGAGCCAAATACCAACAAGTGTGCATGGAGGACAGCTACCTCAGGTAACATCTGGCACAGAGAACAAGGGCAGCAGGAACACCTGAAACCGGCACCAGCGGGTCCAGGTACCAAGCCAAAGTAAAAAGGCAAGTTGAAAGTGCAATACCGGTGTGGACTGTTTCCTTCTCACCTCCGTACAGATACACTGACTGTTCCCTACTATAGCCCCCTCATCATCCACTGCTGGGGCCTAGCTCTGCTTGCGGAGGGTCCAAAACACCTAAGCTGCATAACTCCACCAGCCCCAGCAGGACCCTGCAGCGGCAGCTTCAATAACCTGGCTGCACACCGCAAGTGGTGTAGTCAAAACTTTTATTTTCTTTTCTTTTATTTTTCCAATTTTTCACCCCATTTTATCGGAACGACCACAAGGGTCACGGAATCGGGCATCGACTGCGACCATGACTGTTCCCCCCTGCACACCACACACAAATGCATGTGTAGCATGGTGTGTTTTGACTATTCTTGTGGCCATTCATGTGTGTGTGTGTGTGCGCGTGCGTGCATGTATGTGTGTGATCCGTGCACCATCCATATAACACATACCTGAAAGAAAAGCATTCAAGAAATTAATGATTTTTATGTTTTATAGATATGCAAAGATGATAGATAGATAGAGATTGTATAGCTTTCTAACAACCAAAAAAAAATAAATAAGTAAATGGAAAAACCAATGTGGGGTCCCCTCCATTTTTGATAGCCAGCAAAGGTAAAGCAGACAACTGTGAGCTGATATTATCAGGCTGGGAAGGTCCTGGACTACGGTGCACCTGCCACGGATTATTTTTAAATAAAGTATTTAACAATGGAATGTTTTAGGATGTGTTTAATTCAATAAAGTATTTTGTGTCTGTATATTTTTTTTATAACTGGATTAGTAATGGGGGTGTCTGATAGACACCTTTTTATTACTAACACCAGGGCTTGATGCCAGCCAGCTGTGTTTTTGACATTGCACAGCTGACATCGACCCCAAAAAACATTATTCCAATTGCCAAACCACCAGGGCAAATGGAAAGAGCCAAGGCAAAGCACAAGAATTGGAGCATCTTGTGATGCTCCATTTCTGGAGTAACTGTGGGTTTGTATAAGTTGGGAAGGGCTCAATAACCATGGACCTTCCTAGCCTGATAATATCAGCTCACAGCTGTCTGCTTTACCTTTGCTGGCTATCTATCTATCTATCTATCTATCTATCTATCTATCTATCTATCTATCGATCGATCTATCCTTTTTACACATCTTTAACACAAAAATCCTTAATTTCTTAAATGCATTTAATTCAGGTGCATGTGGCACATGGATGTAACAATGATGTCATCCATATTTTTCATGAAACCATAGACCTCCATTGGCTCGTCACCCATGCTGCAGGTAAAAACCGGACATGTCTCCTTGTGGTTCTCACGGACATGTAAGCAGAGCAAGTAATTTTAATGGCTGTGCATGTTTATATGTCTCTGGTAAGTGTGAAAATGGAAGCCACATGTACCGTAACCACTGAAGTGTGAAGGAGGCCAAAGGAAGACCATGTCCAGCCTGATCTGTTAAGATACTAACCATTTACTTATCAGGACTCTGTAAAGGTATATATTTGATATTTAGCACAGAATAATTATGTCGCCCAGGGTTATGGGGTACTCGGTTCTGGGCGGTGTATAACTGGGTAATGTCACTTAGTGGCCATTGCCCGGTTCCGTGCCCGGGGTACTTTTTGAAAAAGGGGTATATTTATAGGGAGATTAAATAAAACTTTATCACGTGACACCGCTTGCGGTTTGCGGCTATGTGGATGAAACCACCGCTGCACAGTTTTCACTACTGGGGCTGGTGTTAGTGGCAGCCTGAATGATAGGCCCTCCACAAGCAGGGCCAGGCCCCAGAGGATAGGTGATGTAGATGGGTGTTGAAAGAAAACAGGCCACACAAGGGGTTGGAGTGTAACTGATTCCTTTACTCATGGCAAGATTTAAACTGGTCACCCGAGGAAGACTGGTGTTGACCACAGGTCCCCATAGTCCCAGTGCCGGTGTAGTGACCTGGTGGCTTCTTTCCCCTGCACCTCTCTTTGGTTGGTGGGTCCCCGTGGCTTGGAGCATCTGGGGGTCCCCTCCTGGTAGTCTCTTAACGGCAGTCCGTATGACGGCGGCGTGAACCATGTGAGGTCGGAGTCTCTGGTCCTGTTCCCCGATTCTCCCGTTGCTACTGTGTCCCGAACTTCAAGGTCAGTGAGGTCCTTGATGGTCCCCTCACTGTGCAGATTTTATCAGGTCTGCTTGGAGCGTTTGCCTGACCTGATTGTGTACCCAGTCAGTGCTGTGGTTCCGGGAGTACTCCAACGTACTACTCCGGCAACCAACCGCCTGGGCCCTCAAGTCACTGTTTCACTCTTGTCAGTGCATCTGCTTGCTTCCTCTCGCTGTCACCGACTCCTACCGTAGTAATGTGTCAGTCGCGAACGATCCGACACAAAAATCCGGCTCCCCGCTGAGACTGACAGGAGCCGGATCACCAAAGTGAGGCACTAAAATCGCCGCTGAAACCCCACCCACCCACGTCTAAACCCCGCCCACTCTGTGATCTAATTAGAGCCTTGTAAGTGGGCGGGGTTTAGCCGCGGGTGGGCGTGGTTTCAGCGGTGTCACTATAATCTTAAATATGTGTTCACCTGGGGTGAACACATATTTAATAAGGAAAAAGAGAACAAGAGTTTTTAGAGTGCACAAGTAACAAAATTTTATTAATACACACAGGTGGGGGGAATCCAAACAGTCATTTAAAAACATGTAAAAACATTAATGGCGGTTATCCCCTACATTGGGACATAGTGCAAAAATGCATCGTCAGTACATGAAACAAATATACAGCACGTGTTAAATGGTGCGGAGGTGACACCTGGGTATTGTTTAGACAGGCCGCAAAAAAATGGCGCTTTGTCAGGTCATATTACAAAAAGGTTCCCTATTTAACACCAGACCTCGGGACGTGTCAGTACATGGCATAACATGATAACACACTTATTTATACATACAAGGGTACTACATTGGATATCAATTAATGTGTTGCCACGACACTCCCAGGACATTCTGCTGAGGAAACATACTGCATTAAATAAATGCGGCCATGAATAAGTGAAGATCCCAGTCATTAACCACACACATAAAAAACACTGCAAGGTCGCCCATTACCAGTATAACCAAGTGAGGGGGAGCGAACCGCCAGTAGCTGCAGCCTCAAAGGGACCTACGTACGTTTCGATATTGAATGTCTCAAATCTTCATCAGGGAAGAGGCGTACGGTGCCGTCATTCCCCTGTCACTGGCTTTTAAATATACCGTAGTGATTGCCGCGGACCCGGAAGTCTCGCTCGCGGCAATCGCACCTGGTGCCGGACGAAATCCCGCGAGATGACGGCCATCACGTCATCTTCGCGCATGCGCGGGAGCGGGGACGCGTCACCAAGACTCCCGCGCATGCGCGCGACGTGCAGATGGCCCCAGCTACGCGAGCACGAACGGCCACAGATGCGATCGCACCAAGACAACCGGATATCGTGGCAAGTGTAAACAAATCACCCTGCAATATACAGTAACAAAATAACATGCATGGTTTTACAAAAAGATGAGACCACATCATACAAGGGAATCCAAAATTAGTTGTTCATATGATTGAGGAAACGTGATGAATTCCAAACGGCAGGCATGTGATCATTTTCTAAGTCCTATTGAAAAAGGACATGCATAAATCAATAGATGAGCCAGAACAATGGGGAGAGATGCACACAATAGAGGCAGATTAAAAACAGTTAAAAACATAAATAAAAAGGACAAAGGATACAGGTGAGAGAGCAAATGGCAAAATCAGAATGAACAATAGGTATGATCCCGAAATGGGACATGAAATATAAATATATATATATAATATGTATGATCCATTATGTACATAACGGTGACCACAAGAGTAGCAACAGCGGAAATTCAAGAAGTCAAACGCTTAACTAGGGGGCGGATTATGTAGGATCAAGGATACATCAGCACTACAGGAAAGGGGCATAGCTTACTGATTCGTTTAGGCCCTTAGGGGTCAGTGTGTCCAGGGTCACTATCCATTTGGTCTCACACTGCGCCAGGCGTTTCTTGAGATCACCACCTCTGATCCCCCCCACTACCACATCAATCCCCCTTATCTTCAATTTTGAGGGGTCGCAGGAGTGGTGTGATCTGAAGTGCCTGGGCAGTGTTTTAAGTGTTGTAGGGTCCACCTCCGTTTTGGCCGCAGCAATGTCTCTCACATGCTCCCTGACCCTAATGCGGAGCTCCCTAGAGGTGAGTCCCACATAGGTCAGGGGGCATGTACAAGTTGCAAAATACACCACATGTGTGGTTGCACACGTGATGTAATGTTTGATGTTATAAATTTTTTGTCCATCAGATGAACAAAACGTCTGACTACGAAGGACATTGCAACATGCCACACAGTGGCCGCAGGGAAAACAACCCTGTAAAGGACCATGAGAACCAAAGTGATTGACACGAGGTGGAACATAGTGGCTCTGGACCAACATGTCCCTCAAATTCCTAGCTCTCCTAGATGTCATAAGGGGATTCTGGGTGAGCACACTAGCCAAGATAGGGTCGGTCATTAAAACCGGCCAGTGTTTTTTTAAAATCCGGCGTATAGTCTCCCATTCCTGACTGTGTGTTCCAATGAACCGCACCGCGGTGTCACGTTCTGCCGGTTTCTTCGGGGCACCAGTGAGTAATTGCAATCGGGGGGTTGTTTTGGCCCGATTATAACCCGCCCTGATGCTCCTACCACTGTACCCCCTCTCGCGGAAACGATCCCTAAGATCAGCCGACTGGGCCTCAAAGCTATCATTGGAAGAGCAAATTCGCCTCATCCTCAGATATTGCCCGGTGGGAATGGCACGAATTGTAGATGGATTGTGATCAGATGTAGCATGTAGCAGAGCATTGACGGAAGTCGTCTTCCGAAAGATGTCCGTCTGGATCACTCCCCTCTGATCCACCTTAATCAAGATGTCAAGGAAGTCTATCCATTGTCTACTACTTTTATACGTGAGCTTAATATTGAGGTAATTGATGTTTAACTGTCTCATGAATGAATCAAGCTGCTCGGCTGTGCCCTGCCACACAAATAATACATCATCTATGTATCTAAGCCAACACTGCACATGGGCGCTAAGCCCGGGGCCCTCGTCCGCAAAAATCTGCCTCTCCCAGTAGCCCAGGAAGAGACCTGCGTACGAAGGCGCACAGGCCGCGCCCATAGCAGTGCCGCGCTGCTGTAAATAATAGATGTCTTTAAAGACGAAGAAGTTGTGTGACAGCACAAACTCCAGCAGCTCGATAATCAGCTCACTCAATTCTCCATTCCGACCTGACATCTCGAGAAAGAAGCGGACAGCCCGTATTCCATCCGTATGAGAGATGCAGGTGTATAAGCTCTCAACGTCGGCTGTGACAAGGATCATATCCTCTTCCAGAGAGATGCCGTCAATGCGCCTAAGGACGTCCGTGGTGTCCCGGACATAAGAGGGTAGCGTTTCAACCAAGGTTTTTAAATGATAGTCTATAAACCGACAGATGGGATCACATAAACCCTCTATGCCCGACACAATCGGACGACCAGGCGGATTGACGGCATCTTTATGGACTTTAGGCAGTATATAAAATGTAGGGACTCTGGGATATTTTTTACACAGTCCGTCAAACATTTTCTTGTTGATCAGGCCGGTATCCAGAGCCCTACGAAGTATGCCGGTAAGTTCAGTGGAAAAGACAGTCAAAGGATTGGAGGGTAATTTCCTATAAGTGCTTTTATCCCGAAGTTGTCTAAGAACTTCCTGTTCATACTTAGCGCAAGACATCACCACAATGTTACCCCCTTTGTCAGCAGGTTTTATCACAATATCATGGAAACCCTGCAACTCAATCAGGGCCTTCCTTTGGGAGTGAGTCAGATTGTCCTTTTTCCGACTAGTCCGAATATTTTTGAGATCCTCACTCACCATCTTAGTGAAGATCTCAATTGCAGGGCTAATAGCCAAAGGGGGAAACTTAGTTGACTTTGGTAGGAGAGATTCTGGGAACATACCTGTTGCTGGGATCTCCTGTTCCTGGAGTAAGTCCTCAAGATTACGTATGGCCTCACGTTCCACCACACTGTCGGACCCGTCATTCCGCTTATAAAAAAGTTTTTTGAGAATTAGTTTTCGTGAGAACAGGTTTAGGTCCCTCAAAGTTGAGAACAAGTGGAAAGTATTAGAAGGAGAAAAAGACAGACCACGTGAGAGGACCTCCACCTGAGCCCCAGTGAGTACCCGTTGAGATAAATTAAGTACCTGGAGTTTATTCCCCTGACGTTTGTTCTTATTGTATGTCACTGGTGGTCGGGTTCGCTGTTTAACACGTGCCCCGACAGTATCTCCAGGGTCCATGGAGCTCACTGAGGCCCCGGAAGAGGAACCACCTGCTGAGGTCACAGATACTAATGACGAGGATCTTGAACGGGGGTTCTTGTTAGTAGTATCCCCAGTACGTCCTCTAATAGTGTTATTTCTCCATCTATATGCCCTCCGTAGGGTATAATCCTGGATATCCCTATTCAATTTCTTCAATTTGAAGGTCCTAATTTCCTGCTCCCATTTCTCCAACTCCTTATCAATCTCGGCGTAAAAACGGGTAACGACAGTTGGTGTACACGCCTCTGTTAAGTTTTTCTCCAGTGTCTCTAATTCCGCTTCAATTGAGGCCAATGAAGCGGAATTATGATCCCACAACAGACCCAGGAAGCCCCGAGAACATGTTTGTGCAAGTTCTTCCCATTTTGTTTTAAAAGTTTCATCTTCCAAAGGGAAGGAAGGGAAAACCTGCACCCGGAGACCCCTGGGTACTAAATCTTTCTCCAAGTACTTTCCCAGAAAAGCTTTGTTCCACCAAAGTCTGGTGCGTTTTTTGAGTAGTTCTTTATATTTGGTCATGATCGCCTCATCAGACTGATTGCCATTGCTCACATCACCTGTGACCCCACCGGTCTTAAGGACGTCGTCCAACTGTGACTGCCAGGTGCTATCCCTGGCCCGAAAGGTCATGGCGGCTGGAGATAGATCTGTGGTGAACAGAACAAATATAGTTAGGAGAAGAATGCTCCAAAATACCATCATAACAGTAAGGTTGAGCCCAGATTCTTCTGGGACACAACCCAATTAGCACAAACTCATAAACTTATTAGAAAAAGAGAACAAGAGTTTTTAGAGTGCACAAGTAACAAAATTTTATTAATACACACAGGTGGGGGGAATCCAAACAGTCATTTAAAAACATGTAAAAACATTAATGGCGGTTATCCCCTACATTGGGACATAGTGCAAAAATGCATCGTCAGTACATGAAACAAATATACAGCACGTGTTAAATGGTGCGGAGGTGACACCTGGGTATTGTTTAGACAGGCCGCAAAAAAATGGCGCTTTGTCAGGTCATATTACAAAAAGGTTCCCTATTTAACACCAGACCTCGGGACGTGTCAGTACATGGCATAACATGATAACACACTTATTTATACATACAAGGGTACTACATTGGATATCAATTAATGTGTTGCCACGACACTCCCAGGACATTCTGCTGAGGAAACATACTGCATTAAATAAATGCGGCCATGAATAAGTGAAGATCCCAGTCATTAACCACACACATAAAAAACACTGCAAGGTCGCCCATTACCAGTATAACCAAGTGAGGGGGAGCGAACCGCCAGTAGCTGCAGCCTCAAAGGGACCTACGTACGTACGTAGGTCCCTTTGAGGCTGCAGCTACTGGCGGTTCGCTCCCCCTCACTTGGTTATACTGGTAATGGGCGACCTTGCAGTGTTTTTTATGTGTGTGGTTAATGACTGGGATCTTCACTTATTCATGGCCGCATTTATTTAATGCAGTATGTTTCCTCAGCAGAATGTCCTGGGAGTGTCGTGGCAACACATTAATTGATATCCAATGTAGTACCCTTGTATGTATAAATAAGTGTGTTATCATGTTATGCCATGTACTGACACGTCCCGAGGTCTGGTGTTAAATAGGGAACCTTTTTGTAATATGACCTGACAAAGCGCCATTTTTTTGCGGCCTGTCTAAACAATACCCAGGTGTCACCTCCGCACCATTTAACACGTGCTGTATATTTGTTTCATGTACTGACGATGCATTTTTGCACTATGTCCCAATGTAGGGGATAACCGCCATTAATGTTTTTACATGTTTTTAAATGACTGTTTGGATTCCCCCCACCTGTGTGTATTAATAAAATTTTGTTACTTGTGCACTCTAAAAACTCTTGTTCTCTTTTTCTAATAAGTTTATGAGTTTGTGCTAATTGGGTTGTGTCCCAGAAGAATCTGGGCTCAACCTTACTGTTATGATGGTATTTTGGAGCATTCTTCTCCTAACTATATTTGTTCTGTTCACCACAGATCTATCTCCAGCCGCCATGACCTTTCGGGCCAGGGATAGCACCTGGCAGTCACAGTTGGACGACGTCCTTAAGACCGGTGGGGTCACAGGTGATGTGAGCAATGGCAATCAGTCTGATGAGGCGATCATGACCAAATATAAAGAACTACTCAAAAAACGCACCAGACTTTGGTGGAACAAAGCTTTTCTGGGAAAGTACTTGGAGAAAGATTTAGTACCCAGGGGTCTCCGGGTGCAGGTTTTCCCTTCCTTCCCTTTGGAAGATGAAACTTTTAAAACAAAATGGGAAGAACTTGCACAAACATGTTCTCGGGGCTTCCTGGGTCTGTTGTGGGATCATAATTCCGCTTCATTGGCCTCAATTGAAGCGGAATTAGAGACACTGGAGAAAAACTTAACAGAGGCGTGTACACCAACTGTCGTTACCCGTTTTTACGCCGAGATTGATAAGGAGTTGGAGAAATGGGAGCAGGAAATTAGGACCTTCAAATTGAAGAAATTGAATAGGGATATCCAGGATTATACCCTACGGAGGGCATATAGATGGAGAAATAACACTATTAGAGGACGTACTGGGGATACTACTAACAAGAACCCCCGTTCAAGATCCTCGTCATTAGTATCTGTGACCTCAGCAGGTGGTTCCTCTTCCGGGGCCTCAGTGAGCTCCATGGACCCTGGAGATACTGTCGGGGCACGTGTTAAACAGCGAACCCGACCACCAGTGACATACAATAAGAACAAACGTCAGGGGAATAAACTCCAGGTACTTAATTTATCTCAACGGGTACTCACTGGGGCTCAGGTGGAGGTCCTCTCACGTGGTCTGTCTTTTTCTCCTTCTAATACTTTCCACTTGTTCTCAACTTTGAGGGACCTAAACCTGTTCTCACGAAAACTAATTCTCAAAAAACTTTTTTATAAGCGGAATGACGGGTCCGACAGTGTGGTGGAACGTGAGGCCATACGTAATCTTGAGGACTTACTCCAGGAACAGGAGATCCCAGCAACAGGTATGTTCCCAGAATCTCTCCTACCAAAGTCAACTAAGTTTCCCCCTTTGGCTATTAGCCCTGCAATTGAGATCTTCACTAAGATGGTGAGTGAGGATCTCAAAAATATTCGGACTAGTCGGAAAAAGGACAATCTGACTCACTCCCAAAGGAAGGCCCTGATTGAGTTGCAGGGTTTCCATGATATTGTGATAAAACCTGCTGACAAAGGGGGTAACATTGTGGTGATGTCTTGCGCTAAGTATGAACAGGAAGTTCTTAGACAACTTCGGGATAAAAGCACTTATAGGAAATTACCCTCCAATCCTTTGACTGTCTTTTCCACTGAACTTACCGGCATACTTCGTAGGGCTCTGGATACCGGCCTGATCAACAAGAAAATGTTTGACGGACTGTGTAAAAAATATCCCAGAGTCCCTACATTTTATATACTGCCTAAAGTCCATAAAGATGCCGTCAATCCGCCTGGTCGTCCGATTGTGTCGGGCATAGAGGGTTTATGTGATCCCATCTGTCGGTTTATAGACTATCATTTAAAAACCTTGGTTGAAACGCTACCCTCTTATGTCCGGGACACCACGGACGTCCTTAGGCGCATTGACGGCATCTCTCTGGAAGAGGATATGATCCTTGTCACAGCCGACGTTGAGAGCTTATACACCTGCATCTCTCATACGGATGGAATACGGGCTGTCCGCTTCTTTCTCGAGATGTCAGGTCGGAATGGAGAATTGAGTGAGCTGATTATCGAGCTGCTGGAGTTTGTGCTGTCACACAACTTCTTCGTCTTTAAAGACATCTATTATTTACAGCAGCGCGGCACTGCTATGGGCGCGGCCTGTGCGCCTTCGTACGCAGGTCTCTTCCTGGGCTACTGGGAGAGGCAGATTTTTGCGGACGAGGGCCCCGGGCTTAGCGCCCATGTGCAGTGTTGGCTTAGATACATAGATGATGTATTATTTGTGTGGCAGGGCACAGCCGAGCAGCTTGATTCATTTATGAGACAGTTAAACATCAATGACCTCAATATTAAGCTCACGTATAAAAGTAGTAGACAATGGATAGACTTCCTTGACATCTTGATTAAGGTGGATCAGAGGGGAGTGATCCAGACGGACATCTTTCGGAAGACGACTTCCGTCAATGCTCTGCTACATGCTACATCTGATCACAATCCATCTACAATTCGTGCCATTCCCACCGGGCAATATCTGAGGATGAGGCGAATTTGCTCTTCCAATGATAGCTTTGAGGCCCAGTCGGCTGATCTTAGGGATCGTTTCCGCGAGAGGGGGTACAGTGGTAGGAGCATCAGGGCGGGTTATAATCGGGCCAAAACAACCCCCCGATTGCAATTACTCACTGGTGCCCCGAAGAAACCGGCAGAACGTGACACCGCGGTGCGGTTCATTGGAACACACAGTCAGGAATGGGAGACTATACGCCGGATTTTAAAAAAACACTGGCCGGTTTTAATGACCGACCCTATCTTGGCTAGTGTGCTCACCCAGAATCCCCTTATGACATCTAGGAGAGCTAGGAATTTGAGGGACATGTTGGTCCAGAGCCACTATGTTCCACCTCGTGTCAATCACTTTGGTTCTCATGGTCCTTTACAGGGTTGTTTTCCCTGCGGCCACTGTGTGGCATGTTGCAATGTCCTTCGTAGTCAGACGTTTTGTTCATCTGATGGACAAAAAATTTATAACATCAAACATTACATCACGTGTGCAACCACACATGTGGTGTATTTTGCAACTTGTACATGCCCCCTGACCTATGTGGGACTCACCTCTAGGGAGCTCCGCATTAGGGTCAGGGAGCATGTGAGAGACATTGCTGCGGCCAAAACGGAGGTGGACCCTACAACACTTAAAACACTGCCCAGGCACTTCAGATCACACCACTCCTGCGACCCCTCAAAATTGAAGATAAGGGGGATTGATGTGGTAGTGGGGGGGATCAGAGGTGGTGATCTCAAGAAACGCCTGGCGCAGTGTGAGACCAAATGGATAGTGACCCTGGACACACTGACCCCTAAGGGCCTAAACGAATCAGTAAGCTATGCCCCTTTCCTGTAGTGCTGATGTATCCTTGATCCTACATAATCCGCCCCCTAGTTAAGCGTTTGACTTCTTGAATTTCCGCTGTTGCTACTCTTGTGGTCACCGTTATGTACATAATGGATCATACATATTATATATATATATTTATATTTCATGTCCCATTTCGGGATCATACCTATTGTTCATTCTGATTTTGCCATTTGCTCTCTCACCTGTATCCTTTGTCCTTTTTATTTATGTTTTTAACTGTTTTTAATCTGCCTCTATTGTGTGCATCTCTCCCCATTGTTCTGGCTCATCTATTGATTTATGCATGTCCTTTTTCAATAGGACTTAGAAAATGATCACATGCCTGCCGTTTGGAATTCATCACGTTTCCTCAATCATATGAACAACTAATTTTGGATTCCCTTGTTTGATGTGGTCTCATCTTTTTGTAAAACCATGCATGTTATTTTGTTACTGTATATTGCAGGGTGATTTGTTTACACTTGCCACGATATCCGGTTGTCTTGGTGCGATCGCATCTGTGGCCGTTCGTGCTCGCGTAGCTGGGGCCATCTGCACGTCGCGCGCATGCGCGGGAGTCTTGGTGACGCGTCCCCGCTCCCGCGCATGCGCGAAGATGACGTGATGGCCGTCATCTCGCGGGATTTCGTCCGGCACCAGGTGCGATTGCCGCGAGCGAGACTTCCGGGTCCGCGGCAATCACTACGGTATATTTAAAAGCCAGTGACAGGGGAATGACGGCACCGTACGCCTCTTCCCTGATGAAGATTTGAGACATTCAATATCGAAACGTACGTAGGTCCCTTTGAGGCTGCAGCTACTGGCGGTTCGCTCCCCCTCACTTGGTTATACTGGTAATGGGCGACCTTGCAGTGTTTTTTATGTGTGTGGTTAATGACTGGGATCTTCACTTATTCATGGCCGCATTTATTTAATGCAGTATGTTTCCTCAGCAGAATGTCCTGGGAGTGTCGTGGCAACACATTAATTGATATCCAATGTAGTACCCTTGTATGTATAAATAAGTGTGTTATCATGTTATGCCATGTACTGACACGTCCCGAGGTCTGGTGTTAAATAGGGAACCTTTTTGTAATATGACCTGACAAAGCGCCATTTTTTTGCGGCCTGTCTAAACAATACCCAGGTGTCACCTCCGCACCATTTAACACGTGCTGTATATTTGTTTCATGTACTGACGATGCATTTTTGCACTATGTCCCAATGTAGGGGATAACCGCCATTAATGTTTTTACATGTTTTTAAATGACTGTTTGGATTCCCCCCACCTGTGTGTATTAATAAAATTTTGTTACTTGTGCACTCTAAAAACTCTTGTTCTCTTTTTCTAATAAGTTTATGAGTTTGTGCTAATTGGGTTGTGTCCCAGAAGAATCTGGGCTCAACCTTACTGTTATGATGGTATTTTGGAGCATTCTTCTCCTAACTATATTTAATAAGGAGCCAAGAACGATCCGAATGAGCCGACTCTTTTTGGTGAGCGTAGCCATGGGAACCGGATCACCATAAAGAGCCGGACTGCCCATCACTATCCTACCGACTCCTGTCTGACTGTCCACTGTCTGCCCCTCCCACCTGGTCATCTAGTGGACTGGACTGGCTCCACCTCTAGGTGGCCATCCATTGGTCCAACCCTAGCCTGGTACCATTCCTGGAGGTAGGCCCTGCATCCTGGTGGGGATGTGTGTCGCCCTGGGCAAGCCAGGGGACACAGGTCACACACCACCACACCCTACATCCCAGGTAGAAACATCTAAGCTAACCAAAAATCCTTGTTGCCTTCCTCCTGAGGCTGATGATTCACACTGGGGGGTGGGCCAGGCGGTTGGCTCCGCCCACCAAGGAGATCACAGCTCTGGAGGCGGGAAGTACCAGGCAGTCTAGAGTTGAAGAGAGTTGAGTCAGGGAGGAGGAAGTGGAAGGAGTGGAGGAGTAGCCCAGACAGGGCTAAAGTAAAGAGCTAAGTGAAAGTAAAGGAAGAAAAGTAGTAAAGGAGGAAAGCAAGAGTGGTGACAGAACAGAAGGAGTGTGCAAAGCCTGAAGAGTCCAGCTAAGTGCAGGGCAGGTCAGCAAGGTCAGCAACGGCGGTGACTGTCTGAAGGGGGACCGTTTGGAAGTTTCTGGAAGGACCCCGTAGGCTGTGTGCCCGGTGGTCTGGAGCAGTGTTCCGAAGGACAGTCAGCACCAGGGCAGGGGCCTCTCGGACCCCGGCAAGGCTTGGAGTCGCCGTCATTTGCTGAATCCATCAGTGAAGGGGACGTAGATTCCCCAACAACCAAGTCCCAATTGAAGGCAACAGTCCAGCCAGTGTAAGAGAGACACCGCCACCGCCAAGGCACCAGTTTCTTAGGGACAGCGCCTGCAGGCAAAGAGTAGAGCTCCTCCGGTCCAGCTTGAAGCCGGGGAGCGGGTTACCGGTGGGGACCCATCGCAACCAACAAGTACACCAAGGTGCTAGGAAAAGGGACATCACCGTCACCTACCGGGAGAGCAAGTGCAGCCGTCCGTCTGGTTTACCGTAAAAACTGTGTCAACGTCTCAGGCTGAGTGAGTACCACAGTGCCGCAAGGCACAGCGCTGCCCCCGCGTCCCTGCGCCCACCAGGCCCTGCACCCCCCAAACCATCACCGGGCCCCGGGATCACCAACCCCTACCCACGGAGGGGCAACACAACACCTGGCTGCTCCGCATCACCATCCCCGGGATCCCCATATAGAGCAGCGGTGGTGCAATCACCACAACCGTGGGTGGCGTCACGGACAATAAACAATCCCCACACCCAACAAACCCCTTTCACTCACGGGCGAGGAGTGCCGCTCGAGAAACCCCCGGGATCCGGCCTACAGCTCGAGCCACCAAAGAGCAGCGACCGCCGGACCCGAGCAGAAGGGGGTGAGCGTAGTGTGCTGACACCCTCCTCCCCGCCCGCGACAACTTGGCGTCACGAACAGGATCTTACCGCTCTGCCGTCTGGTAGAGGTGCGCCTTGTTACCGCCGGAGGTATCCGGCAGAAAAATTTCAGAAGCCGCCATCTTTGGCGCGAAAAGTTCCCGCTCGAGCGTCTTCTCGAGCAGTAGAGGCGCGAAGGCCAAAACCCCGCCCCGAGAGAGGAGGGGCCGGAAAGAGCTAAGGGGGACGGAAACAAGATGTCTGCGCCCGACGGAGCCGCTGGAGGAGCGGTGGTCGCAGCCGCAGCGGCACCCGCGGATGGGAATGGACCTGCCCAGGTCCCGGCCGTACCGGCGGGAGGTGCCGCGGCCCCCACGCTCGCTCAGGTCATGCCGTTCTCCTTTCCCTATGTGCCCGGAGCTGCCTGGCTACCGCAGTATGACGGGAAACCGGATGCCCTACAGGCCTTCCGGAAAAAGCTTAACCCGTTGCTAGAGCTGTACCCCCTGACTGATAAGCAACGTGCAGCGATAGTGCTAGGCCAGTTAACCGGTGCGGCGGAGCAGGAAGCGGAGACCTGGGCCGAGGGGGACCGGCTCTCTGTAGCCACCATCTTTGAGAAGCTACAGACTGCCTTCGAGACCCGGACTGAAGCTGAGGATGCAGTTTTACCAGTGCCGGCAACAAGCTGGGGATAGCATTCGGGACTATGCTCTACGTCTGCAGACCGCCCTCCGCACGCTGAAGCGGGTGAACCCTATTAATGAGGCGGATAGCAACAAGATGTTAGTGGAGCAATTTGCGCAGGGGATGAGGTCCCCTGAGGATCGTAAACAACTCCGGCTGTGGGCCCTGGAACACCCTGATGTGGACTTTGCTGTGTTAAAGGAGCGGGCCATTAAAGCACTACAGCCCCCAGCAACCGAAGTTCTGGAACCCGCCCCGTGGCCCGTCGAGACGGCTCCCGTTGTGGCAGCCTCAGCCAAATCAACCTCTCCCACACCTGCAGCCCCGAGCAGCACAGTGGAAGAACTGGCAGCCCAGGTCCGTCGCATGGACGGAGACCTTGCCAAAATCCTGGCTGCACTACAACCTCTGACCAGACCTCAGCCTCCGGCGCAGATACAGCTTGCTGACAGTCCCGAGGATATTCCCTGGATGCAGCGGAAAAGTGCTAACAACCCGCGGAGCAGACCCCCAATCTGCTACAAGTGCCGTAAGCCGGGTCATTACTACCGACAGTGCCCGTTAAACGAGCAACCCCTGGGGCCCCGGGCCAATCCTCAGGAGTAGAACATCGTGGCCCCCCGGACTGGCGGGACCGATATATCGGGACCCGCCCTATCATCCCCGTGGCTGTGGACGGCATACCAGTGATGGCTCTCTTGGACACTGGATCACAGGTAACTACCATACCGTACACGTTGTACCAGCGGTATTGGGCCGTAGACGAACTGGCGCCCCCAGACAATAGTATAACATTGATTGCCGCTAATGGACTCCCATTGACCCAGGTGGGGTATAAACAAGTGGCTATGACAGTGGGGCAAGCCGAACTGCAACACCAGGGTATGATTGTGATCATGAATGAGCCCAGTGATCATAACCCGAAAATAGTGCTGGGAACCAATGTGATGGAGCACTGCATGGCTGATGTGTTAACCCTATTACAACAGCTAGCCGCCACAGCGGCAGGGAGCCAGCAGAGGGCTGTGCAGCGTGAGATCCGAGCCCTGATGTACCGCCAGCATGTAAGCTCAACAGGAGGGGAGATTGGTGGAGTGAGAGTGATGGATGTTGCTCCATTGACTGTGCCCCCTAGGAGTGAGATGATGATCTGGTGTAGGGCAGCAGTAGGGCCTCAGGGGCGTGACTACCCTGCGATGATGGAGCCCATGCCTTCCGAGCACTGGCCCACTGTAATGGCCGCCCGAGGGGTGGTGGATGTGAAGAAAGGGAGAGTGCCTGTGAGAGTGCTGAACTGTGGAGAGGAAGAAGTCAGGCTTCCCCGGTATGCCACCATTGCCAAGCTGCTCACCCTGGACCCTCACACTATCCATGAAGCCAGTCCATCCACACTCCCACCTACCACCGGCACTTCCCCACCCCAGGGGGAGACAAAGGAGTGGCATCAACAGCTACATGTAGGCACTGATGATACCCCTACACATCACAGGGCAGGGGTATACAGGGTGGTGCAGGAGTACGAACAGGTTTTTAGTAAGCACCCCCTAGACTTTGGGCAGATCAAGGGGGTCCAACACCACATCCCCACCGGTGAACATCCCCCTATCAAAGAGAGGTATAGACCTACTCCCCCTGCACATTACCAGTGTGCCAAGGATATGTTGAGGAATATGAAGGAGGCAGGGGTTATTCGGGACAGCTGTAGTCCCTGGGCCGCTCCGTTGGTACTGGTCAAGAAGAAGGATGGTACCATGCGGATGTGTGTGGACTACCGGAAGATCAACCAGATAACCCATAAAGACGCCTATCCATTACCTCGTATTGAAGAGTCTTTGGCTGCACTGAGAACTGCAAACTACTTCTCGACCCTTGACCTCACCAGCGGATACTGGCAAGTGGCCGTGGCCCCAGAGGACCGGGAGAAGACCGCCTTCACCACCCCGATGGGGCTTTGTGAATTCAATAGCATGCCGTTTGGGCTGTGCAATGCCCCCGGAACCTTCCAACGGCTGATGGAGTGCTGTCTGGGACATTTAAACTTCGAGACCGTCCTGCTGTACTTGGATGATGTGATTGTTTATTCCCAGACGTATGAGGCCCATCTGGAGCACCTGGCCGAGGTGTTCGCGTCCCTTGCCAAGTACGGGATGAAATTGAAGCCCTCTAAATGCCACCTGCTGAAACCCAGGGTGCAGTATCTAGGGCATGTGGTGAGTGCGGATGGTGTCGCCCCCGACCCTGAGAAGATTACTGCCATCCAGAGCTGGCCGAGACCAACTACAGTAAAGGAAGTAAGGCAGTTTCTGGGTCTGGTGGGGTACTATCGGCGCTTCATAAAGGGGTATACGAAGATGGCTGCCCCCATGCAAGACCTCCTTGAGGGACAGACCAAAGGTGGTAGACCCATTGGAGCCCCACTGTCGTGGGAGGACAAGCATGAAGAGTCCTTTTGTCAGTTGAAGGCGGCCTTGACCAGAGAAGAGGTCCTGGCGTACCCTGATTATGGGCGCCCGTTCATCCTCCACACGGACGCTAGTAACGTGGGGCTAGGAGCGGTCCTATCCCAGGTCCAGGATGGAAGGGAGAAGGTGATTGCCTATGCTAGCCGAAAACTCCGGCCGACTGAAAGGAACCCTGAGAACTATAGCTCCTTCAAGCTCGAGCTATTGGCGTTGGTGTGGGCTATCACGGAGCGGTTCCGCCACTACTTGGCGGCAGCAACATTCACCGCGTTTACGGACAACAATCCGCTGACTCACCTGAACACGGCCAAGTTGGGCGCGTTGGCGCAGCGGTGGGTAGCCCGGCTAGCCAACTATGATTTCACCATAAAGTACCGAGCCGGTCGCGTCAACATAAATGCGGATGCACTCTCCCGAATGCCCCATTTGTCAGAAGAAGGGTGCGAGGACGACGACCTCGAGGAGATTGAGTTGCCTGCGTTTCACCAGCCGCCTACTGAGAGGGTACAAGTACATCAGCAACGAGTGGATCTGGACCCACGGCCCAGTCAAGAGTGGCAGGAAGTTCAGGACCAAGCGCCGGCTGTTCGCCTTGTCAAGACTCTGGTGGAACAAGGTGCTACGGGGATAGACCCTGCCGCCCCAGCCGAAGCCCAACGCTTGTGAAAGGAACGGAAATGGCTTTACCTACACCAAGGGAGGCTGTACCGTGAGCTGATCAACCCGAAGACCCATGAGAAAATATGCCAGTTGGTCATTCCTCAAGCTGACGTCGCTACTGTCCTGCGGGCATACCATGATGGTGCTGGCCACTTCGGGTGGAAGAAGCTGGAGATGCTGTTGAGGGAGCGGTTCTATTGGAGTGGGATGCGTGAATCAGTGGAAGCCTGGTGCCGAGAGTGCGGTCCTTGTACGCTGAGGAGAAAGGACGAGACTAGCCAGAGGGCACCCTTACATCCAATAGTCACCCATCAGCCGCTGGAGTTGGTCGCCCTAGACCATGTCAAGCTCACCCCTAGCCGAAGTGGGTACACCTACGCATTGACCATTGTAGACCACTACTCAAGATTTATGGTGGTAGTCCCCGTTAAGGACCTGACTGGTCGAACTGCTGCTCGAGCGTTCCAGGCTTATTTTTGCCGACCTCATGGGTACCCCGAAAAGGTGCTGACTGACCAAGGCCCGGCCTTTGAAGCAGAGGTGTTCCACGAATTCTGCTAGTTGTACGGCTGCAAGAAAATCCGGACCACTCCGTACCACGCCCAAACCAACGGCATGTGCGAGAAGATGAACCACTTGGTCCTGGGGCTTCTCAAGACGCTACCGCTGGAAGAACGGAACCTGTGGCCGGAAAAGTTACCCGACTTGGTCGACATGTACAATAATATCCCCTCTAGCTCGACGAAGTGCACCCCAGCGCATCTGATGAGGGCTCGGCCTGGCCGCCTGCCGGTGGACCTGGAGATGGGGTTGGAGGCCCCAGAAGCACTCCCTTCGACGGCGGAGTGGGAAAGTCGGAGGAGAGCACAATACCAGCAAATCCAGGAGTATGTGGAGAAAAACCTCAGTCGAAGTCGAGAACAGCAGGAGCACCGGTTCAATCAGAAGGCGTCCGCGGGTCCTTTCCAGCCAGGAGATGTAGTGTTGAAACGGAAGAGGAAGGCCCACAAGCTGGATGATCAGTGGGAGCAAGTCCCTTACGTCATACAACCCACAGAATGGGAAGATGGGAAGGCCTACCAGATCAGTCGTGACCAAGGGGGCACCCTGGCCACAGTTTCCCGGGACCATCTAAAAAGGTGCCCCCCAGCGTTGAAGGCAGAGGCTGAAGTACCGGTTCCTCCACCAGCGGAGAAGGCAGCAGAGGTAATCCACACGGTAATGGGTGACTTCCCAGCAAACTGGCCTACACAGAACGGCGCGGTGATTCTTCCAGTGATACTGTTCCCACAACCCGTGGATGAAGAAGTAGTGGAAGCGGTTAACCGTGAGCCAGAACCAGTGCCAGTGCCCAGGGATGAACCTGTACCCAGCTCCCCTACGCCCCCGCCTGCCCCACACTATAGCCGGGAGGAGGAGCCGATTGTTCCCTCTACCCCACTGTCTAGCACCACTGACACCGGTCCCCGAAGGTCCACCCGTTCCAACCTAGGTAGACCTCCACTTAGGTACAGGGAGACCGTTCTGTGAGTACAAGGGGGCAGGGAATGTAAAGAGTGTTTGTTGTTTAAAAAGTTTTGAAAGAATGATAAGAAAAAGATAATTACCGAAGTTTAACTTGATTTGCTTTGTGATTTGCAACCGGCTGGAGCCGGCACCGTTGTCCCCGTGGGAACCGTTTAAAAAGTTATTTTGCATGGGAACTTTCCATGGACAAGCCCGTGAACTTGCAGGGCACCCACAAACGTTAAGTGGCTTGTAAATATGTTGTTTGCCGTTACCGTTTCCGCAATGCCGTCTCCGGAGAGGCAGGTTGGAGGGAGGGCCCTGAGCAGAGCAGGCTGTGGCCCAGCCACCAAAGGAACCGGTGGCTACCCTCTGGAGGGAAGGACAGATCCCGCTCGGGTACCGTGTGCTGGACTGTGGGTCAAGGGGTGCTGCCTGGGCTTTAGGGGCAGCATCAGGGCCAGGTTGCTTGGGTGGGAGAGAGCGGGAACCGTAACCATAAACCGTTATGCAACGTTAAAGAAATGTGCCTCCCGTTAAGGGAAGAGTTATTAAAAATGTACATATGTTATTTTACCATGTTATATTTTACAGAAAAATAAATCCGGTGTTGGACGGCAGCCCGCGGACGGTCTGCATTTTGCTAAGGGGGAATGTGTCGCCCTGGGCAAGCCAAGGGACACAGGTCACACACCACCACACCCTACATCCCAGGTAGAAACATCTAAGCTAACCAAAAATCCTTGTTGCCTTCCTCCAGAGGCTGATGATTCACACCGGGGGGTGGGCCAGGCGGTTGGCTCCGCCCACCGAGGAGATCACAGCTCTGGAGGCGGGAAGTACCAGGCAGTCTAAAGTTGAAGAGAGTTGAGTCAGGGAGGAGGAAGTGGAAGGAGTGGAGGAGTAGCCCAGACAGGGCTAAAGTAAAGAGCTAAGTGAAAGTAAAGGAAGAAAAGTAGTAAAGGAGGAAAGCAAGAGTGGTGACAGAACAGAAGGAGTGTGCAAAGCCTGAAGAGTCCAGCTAAGTGCAGGGCAGGTCAGCAAGGTCAGCAACGGCGGTGACTGTCTGAAGGGGGACCGTTTGGAAGTTCCTGGAAGGACCCCGTAGGCTGTGTGCCCGGTGGTCTGGAGCAGTGTTCCGAAGGACAGTCAGCACCAGGGCAGGGGCCTCTCGGACCCCGGCAAGGCTTGGAGTCGCCGTAATTTGCCGAATCCGTCAGTGAAGGGGACGTAGATCCTCCAACAACCAAGTCCCGATTGAAGGCAACAGTCCAGCCAGTGTAAGAGAGACACCGCCACCGCCAAGGCACCAGTTTCTTAGGGCCAGCGCCTGCGGGCAAATAGTAGAGCTCCTCCGGTCCAGCCTGAAGCCGGGGAGCGGGTTACCGGTGGGGACCCATCGCAACCAACAAGTACACCAAGGTGCTAGGAAAAGGGACATCACCGTCACCTACCGGGAGAGCAAGTGCAGCCGTCCGTGGGACCGTCTTACCAGCCGTCTGGTTTACCGTAAAAACTGTGTCAACGTCTCAGGCTGAGTGAGTACCACAGTGCCGCAAGGCACAGCGCTGCCCCCGTGTCCCTGCGCCCACCAGGCCCTGCACCCCCCAAACCATCACCGGGCCCCGGGATCACCAACCCCTACCCACGGAGGGGCAACACAACACCTGGCTGCTCCGCATCACCATCCCCGGGATCCCCATATAGAGCAGCGGTGGTGCAATCACCACAACCGTGGGTGGCGTCACGGACAATAAACAATCCCCACACCCAACAAACCCCTTTCACTCACGGGCGAGGAGTGCCGCTCGAGAAACCCCCGGGATCCGGCCTACAGCTCGAGCCACCAAAAAGCAGCGACCGCCGGACCCGAGCAGAAGGGGGTGAGCGTAGTGTGCTGACACCCTCCTCCCCGCCCGCGACAGATGCAGTACCTTGTAGCTCCCTTATGACCTCAGGGGCGCTACAATTACATAGTTGTAATAGATTTGATGCTCAAAAAGTTGACTTTGATTTAAGCATTGCTAATAAAACAAATATAGATTTACTATAGCAGCAAAGAACATGATACAAATAGATTCTTATAGGAGCTACAGTATAATGTTAGCAGGTGCTGCCTCTTACCTCTTTCTTGGTGCAGAAAGCCTTTTAAAAACATCATCTTTACAGCATTTCTTTTTTATTGATTTTGGAGGCTGTGGATCAGCTAAAGTGAAAAAGTTTTTTAAAAACGTTTTAAGTTTTCAGAGTTTTCAATAAAAAAACACACAAAACCCAAAAACAAACAAAAAACAGTTGATAATGTACCGGTATGTTTCAGGATCTAAGTATGGCATATAAACGTTCACACCTACTTGTTAAAACTCTCATGCAGAAGTGTAATTACAGCCATAATAGGTTCTGTGCTGCTGATCCTTGTACAAGCAATGCAGGTAAGTACTTGGAGGCAGGGGCAGACAAACCATTACTGCAACCTGTGCTGCTGCACAGAGGCCCAAGCGGTAAGGGAGCCACCTCCACCTCCAAAGCTGCAAACAGCTCCTGTCATTGACACAGTATTAGACTGGAAAGGGCCTATATGCTGCTCTTGCACAGGGGCCCTCTTCTATCTGTGTCCACCCCTGCTTAGAGGATTACAGATTTTTAATATAAATGCTACATTTTCCCTATATTGGCAAGCCACAAGTTAGCTTCATAGTCATGTTTATATAAAGGGAATCTGTCACCAGGTTTTTGCCACCTAATCTGAGATCAGCATAAGGTAGGGGCAGAGATCCGGATTCCATCGATGTGTCACTTACTGGGCTGTTTAGTCTAGTTTTGATAAAATCACTGATTAATCAGCAAGCAGTAGATCATCATTAGAGGATTACTTGGCATGCTGCAGGTAGTCCAGCATATTCATGAGCTCTGTATAACTGCTAGATCTGCAGCAGAGAAAACATTGATTTTATCAAAATGACAGCAAACAGCTCAGTAAGTGACACATCGCTAAATCAGGGTCTCTGTCTCTACATTATGCTGCTCTCAGATGGGGGAGCAAAAACCTGGTGACAGGAGGTGTGCCGCCCCTGCAGCGGTCGAACCGCTCGGATCCGGAGTTTGCTGGGGCTCGAGGGTCTCTGGACCCGGGGGCTCGCGGCCACTTCCAATGAAAAAGGGGTATTTACAGGGGATAAGAGTTTGTGACGCCACCCGTGGTTCACGGTAAGGGGAGTACTGCCGCTGCCAATGGGAGTACCCAGGGGAGATGGAGTGGGGCAGCCAGATGACGTTCCCTCCACAGGTAGGGGAGGCTCTGGGACTCTGGATGATGGTGGAGCAGGGGAGCGCAGGGACGGTTGGAAGCAAATGGAGGTACTCACTCAGGCAGTGTTGGTGATGATGCGGCCGCAAAGCAGACTCTGACAACAAGGTAAACCGAGTCCCTTGGTGCCGCTGTCCTCTTGGGGGAGCTCGTCCGGGTATCCGTCCCCTCTGGTACTGCCGGGTGATCCGGAGCCTGCTTCCGTGCACAAGTTAGAAGTGTTCTGGTGGCCCGTTGTCTTAAAGCTGTCCGGGCCCCGCTCCCTACTTGTTGGTAGTGAAGCTGCGCTCTCAAGAGCTCACGCTTGGGATTTCTGTGGGCTGCATGGGTTCGAAAGCCCTATCCCCCTTGTTGAGCTAATGCCCCTGATCTCTGAGCTTCTTGAGGACAGTCCATAAAGTCACTATCCTCCGCAGGTTAATTGCCGGATTGCCTGAAGCTACTCCCCGACCTAGGTTCCTGTACCCCGCCGTGCTTTCGGTCCCAGACTGGTTATTAGACTCAGATGCCTCCCGTCCTTCAAGACTAGGTCTAAGCACCCAGCCGGAATACCCTGCGACCGGGTCTCCGTCTCCTCCGGGCCCAGACCACCATCTGCGACCCAACTTGCCACAAACAGGGAGCCACTACTCCCCAGCTCCTCACTTCTCGAGGGCTAACTATACTCTCTTTACTTCCCTCCCACCAGTCTGCCTGACCTCTAGGTGGGCGGACCTATTCCAGCTAGGCAGCCCACTGGTGTGCCTGACAGGGTGTGGTGTGAGGTGTGGTTGGGATTTTGGATGCTGATGGAGGCAGTACCATAGGTTGGGAACCCAGAACCACGAGGGGTTGAATCCTGCACCAAAGAATAGGAAGTGCAGTACCCTGTGACGCCCTGACTAGTCCAGGGGTGTCACATTTCCCCTTGGTTAAACATAGCTTGTGCCCGAGCTACAGGACACCCAGAGGTTTATTTTTGTTTAACTGGAAGAAAACAGAACACCAATTTTAATTTACAATTTCTCTTCCCGCACAGGGGAGGTACATCACTTAAACGTTACATAACCAAAGTCTTAGAGTTCATTTTTATTTTAAGGATCATGGAAATGCTACCGGTTGTAGCGGTAGTCGGTGGTTCAGCCTACTCTGCTGCAGCCCCTTCCTGCCACAGTCCATTCCCATTGTCCCTCTCCCTTCAACCCACCACCCAAACAACCTGGATCCCCCGGTTCCTTGTGACGTTGATGAAGTCCTGGAGGCTTAAAAGATGACTCTGGTGGGCGCACTAGGCACAACTATATACAAAAGCACAAGTTTGTGCTGGCTGCTACCAGTCCCGCAGCCATGGTCCATATTTATAATAAAACAAAACAGGGTCCTTGCACAAAGTGCAAACTGCAAATTAAGTGAGGTACTCGTTTGATTTGAGGCAAGTAAATCAACATTTTTCCATTGAACACATTCTTATTAGCAACATTGCATCAACATTAGCAGCAGAAAAACTTGAACTTTAAGGCCAGATTCACACTTGCGAGTGCCTCGTGTGTAACTCGCGCGAGTCTCTCATTGAATCTCCCGGCATGGACTCACACTCTCTGGACAGGAGCGTCTCAGCTGCATTGACATACATACAACCGAGCTGCTCCTGTCAGGAGAGTGCGAGTCCGTGCCGGATGATTCAATGAGAGAAACGCGCGAGATACACGCGAGACACTCGCAAGTGTGACTCTGGCCTAACAGTAAAATTTTAAAACTTATCAGAGTAGCCAGGTTCCGCTACCATCACTCCCAGAAATGTACCGCAGAGGCTGGCATGAGCTTCTCATTGATCATCATGTGCTTATTTACTTCCAAGACGTACCAGCCCCGCTCACCACAATGCCGGCAGTAGGACACCATATCTCCCAGCTTCACATCCTGGTCAGGGTGCCCCCTGGGGAGGTGTTCTGCCACATCCCTTCTCTACACAAAGATCCCATCAGCGAGGTCCGGCTCCGCAATGAACCCCCACCTGTTGTGAATGCTGTCTGGATGGGTTCCGCTCTTGGGCTCCCTCCGGTGGTCGCTGGTGTTGGTGCATTGAGGTCTGTGACTGGAGGGTTGCACAGCTGATTTTCAGTGCTGGCTTGATTTGGATATAGTTGTGTTTGGACCTCATGCTGTTGCCAGTCGTCTGATAGCTTTAGGCCAGAGTGCTTCTGCTCTCCTGCCCTCCACTAAGATAAGACCATCAGTTTTGTTTCATACATTTTGTATGTTTTGTGATTCTTGCGTTTGCAAATTATTTCTGAAGGTATTTGTGTTTTACTGAGAAGTGTTTGTACCTTCAGAAAGGGGGAAATTTCTCCCTGGTAATCCATGTTAGAGATCTTAATTGCAGGGTTTTTTGTTAGCCATTTTTCTGCAGTGTTACCCGAGCATTGTAGGGACCCCTTTTTGAATACTCCATGTAGGATATTAGGATTTTTATGCGGACTGCAGAGTTCACTATCCTGTCCTTTTTGTATCCTAGAAATTAGCATATGGCCTCACTTTGATCAATCTAGCTCTGACTGTGTGCGTCCTTTCATCTTGCTAACCGTTATTATATGTGGTGGTCCTTCTATCTCTTGGGGAAAATCTGCTCTGAGGCAAGTTAGCTTTTCCACTTTCTGCCTTTAGGTTTACGTAGTTCTCCAGCTGGGTTTGAGGTACAAAGGGAGCGTTAGGTTTACTTCCTGGCTGCTTCTAGTTGGCGTTAGGTTCAGGGCTCCAGTCAGCATTAGGGCCCTACGGCTCGGGTAAACTGCTTATGGTAGTTGTTGAATATCGTATCATAACACCCACCCCTTAATGGGGTCAAAGCGCTCAACCAGGCCACGATACTGTGGCCCTCTGACCCGGAAAGTGGCTTTTCTCAGATGGTCCTTCTGTCGATTAGTGCGGGCAGCAATCTCCCGTCGTCACTGTTCTTCCTAGTAGGGGGCGTCAGCGGCCGGCTTCGCCTCCTCTACAGGAACAGGTTCTAAGTAGACTCCTACGGCCCCGGCAGCCACCAGGATGTCGCGCGGTAGCGGAACCGACATCTCTTCAGGCTCCGCCTCCGCTGTGCTGGGTACAAGCTCCGACTGGTCTGCAGCCAGGGTTGCAGAGTCCAGGTGCTCCGTACCGTAGTACGAGCTCGGTGATGCGGCCGGGTCTGGTCAGGCCGGTGCTGGGACGAACTGTGTCACGGCCTGGTCTGGTGATAAGGCCAGAGGGGTTGCAGCCTGCGTTGCATAGACGGGGACTGGAGGTTCCGCTGCCGGTGTCAGGGGTAGCGGCTCGGCGTCTGCCAAGGGCGAGGGTGACGGTGCCTGGATGCTTGCAATGGTTCGGGGGCAGACCGGATACCGCGGCCGGGTAGGCTGGGTCAACCGAGACTGGGTAGCTGCTTACCCACTCTTCTCGTGGGATCTCCATTTCACGTGCCCTGCACCGCCACAGCCAGACTCCACATCTCTTCCCTCCAATGGTCGAGGATGTACACAAACTGCATCCGCCTGCAGATCTGCTTAGTCTCTTGCTCTATCCAGGTCGCGGTCCCAGGAGCAGCGCGCTCCGGTGACCAGTCTCTTGTTGCTGCCATCTTGCCTCTGCGGTGTCCAGGAACTTTATCGCAGAGTCCTGGCGTCCCTGCTCCACTTCTGCTGCTACATCCCGTCACGCCCCCTTGGTTTTCGTCAGCCAATCACTCTCGCGCAGGGGAACCCTGGGAGCTTCCGGTTCCGGCCACGCTCTCAGTACAAGGGGTAAAGCTTCAGCTCTCTTCAGTGCTCTTTTGGTCGGGAAGATGGCATTTTTGGCACCAAAGATGGCGGAAAATGGCGGGAATGAGATTTTGACTCTGCAGCTTGGATTTTCAAGGCGCACGTCACCCAGGTTAGTGGGCCCAGTCCGAATCCTGTTTGTGATGCCAGAAATTTGAGGTGTGCCGCCCCTGCAGTGGTCGAACTGCTCGGATCCGGGGTCTGCTGTGGGTCTAGGGTCTCCAGACCCGAAGGCTCGTGGCCACTTTCAATGAAAAAGGGTTATTTGCAGGGGATAAGAGTTTGTGACACCACCTGTGGTTCGCAGTAAGGAGAATACCGCCGCTGCCGATGGGAGTACCCAGGGGAGATGGAGTGGGGCAGCCAGATGACGTTCCCTCCACGGGTAGGGGAGGCCCCGTGACTCTGGATGATGGTGGAGCAGGGGAGCGCAGGGCTGGTTGGAAGCAGGGGAGGACCACGTACTCACTCAGGCAGTGTTGGTGATGCGGCTGCAAAGCAGACTCTGACAACAAGGTAAACCAAGTCCCTGGGTGCCGTTGCCTCTTGGGGGAGCTCGTCCGGGTATCCGTCCCCTCTGGTCCTGCCGGGTGATCCGGAGCCTGCCTCCGTGCACAAGTTAGAAGTGTTATGGTGGCCCGTTGTCTTAAAGCTGTCCGGGCCCCGCTCCCTACTTGTTGGTAGTGAAGCTGCGCTCTCAAGGGCTCACGCTTGGGATTTTTGTGGGCTGCATGGGTTCGAAAGCCCTATCCCCCTTGTTGCGCTAATGCCCCTGATCTCTGAGCTTCTTGGGGACAGTCCATAAAGTCACTATCCTCCGTAGGTTAATTGCCGGGTTGCCTGAAGCTACTCCCCAACCTAGGGTCCTGTACCCCGCTGTGCTTTCGGTCCCGGACCGGTTATTAAACTCAGATGCCTCCTGTCCTCCAAGACAAGGTCTAGGCACCCAGCCTCAATACGCTGCGACCGGGTCTCCGACTCCTACGGGCCCAGACCACCGTCTGCGACCAAACCTGCCACAAACAGAGAGCCACCACTCCCCAGATCCTCACTTCTCAAGGGCTAACTCTAGTCTCTCTATATCCCTCCCACCGGTCTGCCTGACCCCCAGATGGGCTGCCCTATTCCAGCTAGGCAGCCCACTGGTGTGCCTGACATGGTGTGGTTTGAGGTGTGGTTGGGATTTTGGATGCTGATGGAGGCAGTACCATAGGTTGGGAACCCAGAACCATGAGGGGTTGAATCCTGCACCAAAGAATAGGAAGTGCATTACCCTGTGACGCCCTGCCTAGTCCAGGGGTGTCACAATTTCCCTTAACTTAAAATAATATTTTTGATGTACTTTTGGGAGTCATTTCTGAATTTGCCTCTCAGCTACTGATGATGCACTGTTACTATGTTGATTTATTATACTATTAAAATTCCAGTTAGGTAAAATCATGACTGCGCCTCCTATTGTTAGGCTTAGTTCACACACATTCCGCTGAGCACTTCATTGAAATTTCTATATAGATCTGCATTGCATACCATTATGAAATTCCAGGACAGTCCATAAAAATAAGGCGCTTTTTTGCCCTGTCCGGAAAAAAAATTAAAGGCAGCCATGATTTTTTTTGAACCTGAAGAAACTTAAATAGAAAATTTTGACTGTAATTATCATCATTTTACACTTTACAGTGAATGCAGCCGATGTCTTACTATCAGACTTATTAGCTGTAGACATGTATTACTTATAATCATAATGATTTATGTTTTTTCAACGTATTCGTAAAACTATTGTGTGTCTGTGATTTTATTGATAAGCTGTCCAGAAAAAATAAAAAGTGAAGTTGGTAACCCTAGTCGGGATCCTCAAAAAGCAGGATTCAAATGGGAACACCAAAAGAGCCCCTCACATCAATAAATCTGATGAAGTCACTTTGGACACTATCTGGCAAAATTCATCTTGTTCAGATATGCACAAAAACATGGCAGACCAGTGTGTAGTGCATGTCTGAAAAAGATGAATACTGCAGGACGGAGGCCAGAAAGTGTCCAACGTGACTGCATTAGCTTCATTGATGAGAGAGGCTCCATCTCAGTGGAGAACAGTGTATGAGAATCAGCTTTACTTTTATAAAAATGCATGGAATTCATAAAAGCCGAACTTTGGCAATCACCCATTAAGCCTGCAGCCACTACTGGGGAGGGCTACTGGCATCTTACATCTTGAAATCAGAGAGAGATACAAGAATCCACAAGCAGTGAGCTACACCTAGTGGTGCCTGCAAGCAGCTAAAACCTATCAATGAATATTCCTATATCGAAAGTCCCCCATACACAATAGCTAGCTGTCAGCAGAATGAACATTTGGCCGATTACTCTCTTCCAAGATTAGATAGTAAGTGCTCTGACAGTGGATTTCTCCTGGACAAAAAAAGGATTGGCTATCGGTACCATGCCAGAGCGTTCTTTTCTTGACATCATCTTTGGGGTGATAGTAGCAACTGCACACATTAGACTGAAAGAACAATCCTTTGAATATTGGCAGTTTGGCCGGAATTTGTCTGATGTGTATCATTAAGGACAGGTCGATTTTCTGTTTTTCATTTTTTGCTCCCCTCTTCTGAGAGCCGTAACTTTTTTTTATTTTTCCATTAATCTTGCCAAATAAGGGCATGTTTTTTGCAAGATGAGTTGTACTTTTAAATAAAATATATATTTTTTTTCATTTTTGTGAGATTATTTCTTTTTCAAAATTCTGGTTTTAGTTAAATTACTTAATGTATTAAATATTTATTATATCTATGACCTGTATCGGTTTTCTGTGTATAATTTATCCTTGTTGGTTCCGATGATCGCTGTGGTGATGTTCTTATCACACCCCCTACACACTTTTTTAATTAACTAGAATTATTATATTTAAACCTTCTGTGGTGGGGTTTCTGTTTTGCTCATTTTTCATATTTGACATATAGTGTACTGGAAAATAGCAAAATAATTCCAAGTGCGGAAAAATTGCAAATAATAGTGCGATTGCACAATTGTTTTGGGGGTATTTTATTCACTGTGTTTACTATATGGTAAAACTGATGTGTGGGTGTGATGCCTCAGGTCGGTACAAGTTTGTAGATACCAAACATGTATAGGTTTACTTTTATCAAATGGGTGAAAACAAATTCAGAATTTTTTCAAAAAAAGTGGCACACTTTTTGCACCATTTTCTGTGACCCATAGAGTATTTATGTTTTGGGATCTGGGGCTCAGGCATGACTTATTTTTTTAAGTCTCGGGCTGACATTTTTAATGGTACCATTTTTGCGCAGAAATGCCATTTTGATCACCTGTTATCACATTTTGTGCAAAAATTTGCAACGACCAAAAAAAACGTAATTTTGGCATTTGAATTTTTTTTGCCGCTACACCATTTACCGATCAGGTAAATTGATTTTATATTTTGATAGATCAGGCATTTCTGAACACAGTGATACCAAATGTGTGTACAGTATATTTTTAATTGTTTTTATTGTTTAATTTTCAATGGGGCAAAAGGGGATGTTTTGAACTTTTAGGTTTTTTTATTTTTTTTAAACTTTTTATTTTACATTTTTTATTTTACTAGTCCTCCTTGCGCACTATAAGGATCAGCAGTATGATCGCGGATTAATTTCTGTTGATGAGAGTTGCACAGCTCTGATCAGCAGAAATGCAGTATTCCTGTTAGAGCCGGCGCTCTGTTGGCTCTAACAGGAAATACGTTATGATAACGACAGGAGTCATCACATGACCCGTCGCTAACATAACTATTGGCTCCCTGTCATCGTGTCATGGGGCCTCCAATGGCGGCGGGGAAAGGGCCTGGCCATTTAAATTGCACTGTCACATTTTGACAGCGGAATCTAAGGGGTTAACAGGTGCGGGTGAATCTTAGATCCACCCACACCTGTTAACCCGCACCTGTTAGCCGCACATGTCTGCTGTTCAAATCAGCAGACATGTGCATGGATCACCTCCAGCTCACCGCAGTAGCCGGCGGTGATTACCCCAACATGATCTAGGATGTACCATAATGTCCTTGGTCGTAAAGGGGTTAAGGAAGCAGAGGACTGAATTTCATTTCATACATGCTGCAAAATATATTGATGATTTATATTGAATAATTAAGATAATCTATTTATTTCCTGAGACATTTTCTTCCATTATATTAAAGGATCTGGCATGCTCAAATTCGATGTGTTTGACCCTTCTTTTGCTACAACATCTATCATCGGTCAAGATTCAAGGACAAAACATTGTCATGAAAATAACCCACCTGGTATACGATTAGTTGCAGAACGTTCTCTGTAACCAGGCAAATAGTAATCTAGTTTCCAGTTGAGATCCCACTGAGTTCTCTCACCCTGGAAATGTAAAGACATGCAATGTCATTCAACATATATATGATAACAATGGGTTTTACCGTAGCGTGGCACAGGTATTTGTGGGAGAGGTGTAGTTCTCGTATTCCTCAGCAGACTGCATGAAAGTTGAGATCCTGGCTAGATGTGTGACCTTGTGTTGTGAGGGGAATACGCCCATGTCGGCAGCATGTTGCCAATGGCTTGGGCTGGCCATAACCAGTTGTTAACCAGTAAACTAAAAGAGACCACCAGTTCTTTAAAAACAGTGTTTTACTTAACAGTAACTTCATAACAACTGTACACATCACCCAGCTCAGCACCACATTACAGTCCATGAGAGTCGTACTTTCCCTGCTGCGATTCTGTGTCCTGTTCTCCTTGTAAAGGAGCTGTATTGCCAATATGACCAGACTTTATCTTCTTCATTACAGGCAACCTATAATAACGTCCGCTCAGGGCACCTCCTTCATCTCACTTTCTATTCTGTAAGGGCCAGTTACTACAGATGAGCGAACCTGTCAAAGTTCGGTTTGGTTCGTGTTTGCTGAGTTTCCCAGTGTTCACCAAAGAACTTGACAAACATATTCAAACACCACTGAATTCAATGGGAAGCAAAACTTATATGTTAGTAAGGGCTAGGGAGGCTGGTGTTAGTAAGGGCTGGGGGAAAAAGAAAGAAAGTAAAAAGCAAGACCGTTATACTTACCGAGTCCCATTAACCCTCATACATCTTTACTGCTTCTGATTGGATACAGTGAGACTGTGCCCCCAAGCTGTATGACAGTATTTGAGATTGGTTGGAATCACACATGCTGTCTGGGTCCCCTAATGGAGTGTAAAAATAAATAATTTGCGTACGGTCCCCTGTATATTGATACCCAGCGCAAATAAAGCAGACGGCTAAAGGCTGCAGCCTGAAGCAGTGTACTGATCTTGGCTGTGTGTCAAAACACAAGGAACCCCATGTGGCATTTTTTAAATTATTTAAATAAATAATTTAAAAAATGGCGTGTGTTCCCTCCCGCCCAATTTTCAAATTGAGCCAAGATAAAGCCGACAGCTGGGGGCTGGTATTCTCAGGCTGAGGAGACTCATGGTTATTGGGTCCCCCAGCCTAAAAATAGCAGTCCACAGCCGCCAGAATTGTTGCTCTTTACCCAGATCATCCCGATTGCCCTGTGGCAATGGTGGCAATAGTGGTAATATAAGAGTTTAATGACAGCTCACAGCTGCCAATAAGACCTAGATTAGATTAGTAATGGGAGGCATCTATGAGACCTCCGTATTATTGATCTGTAAGTGAAAAGAAGTAAACACAAACACTCAAAAAATCCTTTATTTAAAATAAAATACAAAAACCCACACTTTCACCCTTTTATTAACCCCAAAACACCCAGGTCCAACGCAATCCACACAACGTGAGACAGCATTTTCAAGATGGAGAGGCACATCTTCATCACATCATCACATCTCCCTCAGATGATTCATTTTGGTGATTCTTATTCATGTTTTTAATTGTCTATTGTGGTTTTTTCATAAAAAATAAAAATTGTCCTTTTTGCACATATACTCCTTGTTCTCTTGTTCTTATACATCCTGCAGTCGCAGCATGTGGACACAGTACATGACCGCTCACTGCGGCCTCAGGCAGAGACTGATTGAACTGCAGCTGTTTTTTTAAATCATCTATATATAAGTGGGACCCTACGCCAATTTTATAAATTTATTTTTACACTCTATTAGGGGACTCAGACAGTGTGTGTGATTCCAACCAATCACAGACACTGTCATATAGGGTGGGGGCGAGGTCTGACACCAACAAATCATAGATGCGAGGACTGCCGCTGGGTGGGGGAAATAGTGAAGATGATGAGGGTTAATGAGTGGACCTGGAAGTAGTGTCACAGCCACGTGAAAACTGCTATTTCCTGATTTAACCATTTTGCTTTCCCTGGCCAATCATAGCCATGCCAATACTTGACATGGCTGGAAATGGATGGTTTCTACAATCATGTAAACACAAACAGTTACCAAACAAGCTTTGCCGATTTTTGAGAAAAATGTTTGTGAATCTGATCCCAACCCGAACAATCCACGGCTCTTGCCAAATTTGAGATTGGCGATCCTTAGGACCTGTCTCAGTCACTCGTTCTCTCGGTTAACACACTAATCTGACTGTACTGAAATATGAGGTTTTTGTTGGTATTTATGGCCATAAAAACGTAAGCCTACACCCTCGTCACGGGACCTCATGTCTGTAGGTCCCTACACTAAATATAAAAATAGCAACAAAAAGAGGATAATGTCCTCCAAAAATCAAGTATTACTCACAGCAAGTTGGGCTGCAGTGTGTACATCGCCCAGGCCAAAAACTAATGCTCTACCAGGATACAGCTAAACCCCCACTAATGTGGAAGCATCACAGGTGCAGATGAAGCAGATCACACACACACCTCCATGGAATGGAGGGGAGGCGAATGCTAGATGATAAAACTGCACACTGGTGACTTGCATAGAGCGCTGTTCACATGCAGATGACACAGTCACAAACCCGCAGCCTATTAGGTGACGCCCTTCTATTAGATCAGGCGGGCTGCCAAGCCGTACCCCACTGTGTTCCATGGAGGTGTGTGTGTGATCTGCTTCTCCTGCACCTGTGATGCTTCCACATTAGTGGGGGTTTAGCTGTATCCTGGTAGAGCATTAGTTTTTGGCCTGGGCGATGTACACACTGCAGCCCAACTTGCTGTGAGTAATACTTGATTTTTGGAGGACATTATCCTCTTTTTGTTGCTATTTTTATATCTCTGACTCTACTGTCAACATAGCACATACAATACTACTACATATCACAAGTCACATGACACATTAGTTCCACAATAAGGTATGGCATAATTCACATAGCTTTACACGACAATAACATGATTGGTGTTTTCAGGGATGAACGCAACAAGTCCATCTCCTTACATACCGTAAAGGTAAGGTTGTTTTCAACTGTTTAGAGAGTAGTCAACCAAAATATTCTACACTGAAGCATACAAAAAAAGGCCAAAAAACGTATACTGAGCATTATATTTTTCTTTACTGGGGTGTACAGTCCTGTTCATCATATTGTCACCTATGCAGTTTAAGTACATAATGTGGAATATCTCCTGAAATCAATCAATCAAGAGAAACAGCTTTTTTATATAGACCACTCTTGTTAAATCCAAAAGAGCAAATGATAAACAATAACTTAAAATAAAAAACAATGGGAGGTGAAAATAGAAAAACTTAAAGCTTGCTGTGACTCTGGTATTGGCCAAACATCCAGAAGGCAATCCGGCTCTACTCACATGCAGTTGGTAATGGTGAAACAAACATCACCACGGACTCTTCAGGACTCCTAGGTGCTAAACTCCAGAACCAGATAAATTCAAAATCCACAGAAACAGGAAAAAGGAGTAAAGGCCCTGTCACACACAGAGATAAATCTGCGGCAGATCTGTGATTGCAGTGAAGTTGTGGACAATCAGTGCCAGGTTTGTGGCTGTGTACAAATGGAACAATTTGTCCTTGATTTCTCTGCAACCACAGATCTGCCAAACGTTTATCTCTGTGTGTGACGGGGCCTTAACACTCACCATCCTTATAAATAAACAATTGTTGGTTTTTTTTTATTGCACCATTCATCTTAAACCCCCCCCCACCCCCCGAACAAACGGGAGTAGGTGGAGCAGAGAACAGACGACGGCTGTTTTGTGTGCACACTTCAACAGGTCCCTCCTCTACGGGGGGCCTCAGCCAACAAAGCTGTTCCAGGAAGCAACATTTTTCTGTTGGTTGAGACTCTGCCCCTTCTAGTCACATGGACTAACTATGAATACCCCCCCAGATATTATCTGATCCTCAGCTGCTGTTACTCAAGAAGCTTGTGATTTTATAAACTTTACTTTCTTGGATTTCAAAACCTAAATATCCAAGCTGACTACTACAGGTATGTAGAGAATCAGCCTTGTAGAGCCAGTATAGCACTGGCATTAGGTTATATACGAAAATCCTGGCGATTGGTTTCCTTTAAAAAGCCACATGGTCGGCCCTGTTCCTTTGTCACAATGGTGAAGACAAAGGAGCTGTCGGAAGACATAAAGACTGCAATCATTAGCAAACACAAGACTTCCAAAAGGTATAAGGCCATCTCCAAAGACCTTGGTATCCCAGTTTCAACAGTGTGCAATGTTAGTAAGAAGTTTGCCAAGCATGGAACTGTCAAGAACCCTCCTGGATGTGGGGAGTGAGGAAAATTGACAAGAGATGTCTTCGAAGGTTGGTGCGCATGGTGTAAAAAAACACCATGTCAAAAATCCAAAGACCTGAATGCCAACCTGGAACAGTCTGAGGTCATGGTTTCAACAAGAACCATACACCGCACACTAAACCAAGCAGAGCTTTATGCAAAAAGGCCAAGAAAGAATCAATTTCTGAAGAAAAGACATAAAAAGGAAAAACTGATGTTTGCCAAAGAGTACCTTGACAAACCACAATCCTTCTGGGAAAATGTTCTGTTGACAGAAGAAACAAAAATAGACCTATTTGGCAATGCAAAGCAACAGTTTGTTTACAGATGGCGTAATGAAGCTTATAAGCAAAAGAACACCCTACCAATAGTTAAGCATGGAGGAAAATACATAATGCTATGGAGTTGTTTTGCTGTGTCTGATACTGGAGGACTTGCCTGTATCACAGGAATTATGAAATCAGAGAAGTATCAAGAGATTTTAGAGTGAAATATCCTATCCAGTGTAAGAAAACTTGGATTGAGTCAAAGATCATGGGTCTTCAAGCAACACAATGACCCAAAGCTCACATCCAAAAGTACACAAATGGGTGAAAAAGAAAATATGAACTATTTTAAAATGGACAGCAATGAGCAATGACCTCAATCCCATTGAAAATCTTTGGGGTGAGCTGAAATCTGCCATTGGGAATAAGAACGATGCAAACATTCAAGAGCTGGAACAAACAGAAAAGGGAGAGTGAGAAAATACCAGCTGAGAAGTGCAAAAAGCTTATAGATGGCTACCAGAATCATTTGGTGGCTGTCATCAATGCCAAAGGGTGTGCAACCAAATATTAATTAGGGGGGCTTTATTGCTGCACATGCTGTTTATTTGGTTTCTTCTTTGAAATTGACACATGTAAGTTGACAAACAATGCTTTATTGTTATATTACTTTGGACCACTAATTAAAAACTCCTGAGTATATAACTTTGGTTCATTTCTATTTATTCTGAAGATATTGAACAATCTATGAAAAAAAAATGAAGAGGTGCCAATAATAGTGAGCAGCACTGTACATTGGGAAATCCTACTGGTGTAAACCTCTGTCAAAAGGTTCAAGAGTAGGGTTAACAAATCCCAAGATACATAGTTTTTAATTTTTTAATAATTTCAATGCTTTTGAAATAAGTTTACAATAGCGCCAAGCTTTTTTTCCTTTTAAAAGTAATGTCACAACATTTGTAATTACTCAACACAAATTTCTTTGGATGTCTCTAATGCGTTTTAGATTGTATACCACCTTCTAGTCAGCATGTTCAACTCTAACGGTGTTAAGTGACAAACAAAAGGGTAACAATGTTTTGAACTTTTGATTTTCAGGCTCCATATCTCACCATTCATTACAGCTTAGAATGTGACACTACCATAATTTTATAGATAATCATCTTGGACACCTCTTACATAAATTTTACTTGCGACTATTTAGCATATGATTAGTTATGCAGACTTTTGTTATGTCACTGCATTGTTACTGTTTTGCTGCTAAAAATCAAAATTGTTTATTTTTATTATTTTTTTAGTATTTTGAAAATCCACCTTTGGCTTTGAACACTGCCTGAATCCTTCTGGACAACTTCTAGATCAGATTCAAGCATGTCTGCCGAAATCTGTTCCCTGGTCTTATATGGTCTTTATATGTTCCCAATCTTGTTGCATTCTGGTCAACTCACTTAGGTATGTATACAGCTTTTTCTCCAACTCTACCCCCAAGTGTTCAATTTGGTTGATGTCTGGGGACACTGGGGACTAATCCAGCCCTCTACTTCATTGTCATTGAACCATTTGCTTGCCATTTTCAATGCATACTTTGGGTCATTGTCCTGCTGGAACACCATGTCATCCTTTTCACACCCATAGTACTCGAGTGTGTAAAGTAAGTCATCTTGTAGGATACTCACATATAGCTCAGCTTTGAGATCATCATGTATCCTGGTCAAGTATCCAACGCCTTTGGCTATGAAACTACTCCATATCATGAGGCTCCTTGCTCCAAATTTGACAGTTCCTTCAAATTCTTGATCCATTAGCCGCCTTTTTCCTTGTCTCTTCCAGACCCATTTGCCTCCATCAAAGCCTAGTAATGTGCTTTCACCTCATCACTCCAAATCACCACTTTCCAATCTTCTAATGTCCACTTTTTTGGAAACTTAGGCCGACACTTCTTATGACGATATTGACTATGAGTCTTCATCACCTTTTTTCGGACCACCATTCCAGACTTGTGTAATGTGTGTTGAACGGTGCTTGCATGGATGTCTGTGAACTCACTAATATGAAGCATATGAGCCACCTCCACTGCCATGTTTGTTGCGTCAAAACTGATAGAGCTTGTGAGCTAACTTGTTGACTCCGATATTTTGCCTGGATGTCAACCTCTTGGCTTTAAATGGATGGACAGGCTTCATTTCCTATTCTTCCAACTGTCATGGCACTCAGATGATGCAGTTTGGCACTTTTCTTGGCTGAGAAACCACTATCGATGAGCTGAATAATGCTGTTTCTCTTTTCTTGGAAATAGCAACAAGAAAAGGAGATAAAAACTCCCCCAAAAATGTATTATAAAATGTACTCACAGCAAAAAAGGGCAACCAGTCCAGTTAGCCCAGGCCAAAACATCTAATGCACAAACAGGATGCAGACAAGCCTCTCAACAAGATGGACACTTCACAGGTGCAAGGTAAATTGCACACTAGTGGCGCGCATAGGGCACTGTTCACACTCGTATGCGCATGGTGTCCAGCCAGCAACCTATTACCACGCCCTTACTATTAGATTAGGCGGGTTACCCGGACACTACTCACTGCAGCTCGTAAGGGACAGAAATTCCACTATGCACGGCCGTATTAAGAGGCCCGGCTGCACCCTGCATAATCAAAGTGCAAAAAATACATATAAAATATATGTGAGGTATTGGTTTGTAAATTGGCCAATATACGTAAGCCCACAATCCTCATCACGGATCCTCACGCTAACTGGACTGGTTGCCCTTTTTTGCTGTGAGTACATTCTCTTTTCTTGGGAAATCTTCTTCATGGCTGCGTCTCTATTCGAACCTTAGCTTAGTTTGGAAATCAATCTAGCAACACATGGAGCTATTAGGGAATGTGAGGTTGTAATTTGTAATATACAAAAAGCAATATTTTTTTACACCACCAGTAGCAAAACAGTAACAATGTAGTGACATAGAAAGAATCTGCATAACTAATTATGTGCTAAATAGTTGCAAGTTAAATTTATGTATGAGATAGCCAAGATCATTGTCTATAAAATGAAGCTCAAAATTTCATGCTCAAAGATGTAGTTGATGGTGAGATATAGAGCCTGAAAGTCAAAAGTTCAAAACATTGTTACCCTTTTGCCTGTCACTGTAGGTTCATGCAATACAAATGTATGTGGAGCTGACCTGACATTACAATTGATTTACCATGAACTGATGTTGTTTTTGGTGATTTATTCAAAACTGTAGTGGATGTTAAGATATGGAGTGTGGAAGTCAAAAGTTCAAACCATTGTTACCCTCTTGCTCGTCAGTGTATACCGCTTTCTTTTGATTCTTCTCTGGCCCCTCTGACAACTCATTTGATATATTTACATTAAATCTACTTCTTAACCTTTTCCCCTTGCTGTTGCTGTTGAGAGTTCTCAAGGATAACTTCTAGGTCCCCTCCTCTTCTCTATACACAGCTTTCCAGGCAGGACAATAATTCAGCATATTTGGCTTTCAGTACCATCTTTATACTGATGATTCCAAATTATATATATTTCTTTATGTTATATGAGCCCTACAATACTACAGCACACAAGTAATTGTCAGCCAACTCAAAAGTAATCTTTCCCCAACCTATCTAAACCTGATGTTTCTGTGTCGCCCCCGCGACAGCCAACGGGCTGCTCAGACCCGGATCCACAGTGGTTCAAGGGATCTCCGGATCTGAGACGGCATCACCCGGCTACCTCGGAAATAAAAGGGGGGAATTTGTGGTTTTGAGATAATGTTCGTGATGCCACCCACGGTGTGTGGTAACGTTAGAGACCACCACTGCCGGTTTGGGGGGGGAGCCCGGGGACGCTGGTGTGTGGCAGCTCGAGTTGTTAACCCCTCCTTGGGCAGGGGGAGTGGTGTCCCAGGGCCCGGCGATGGATGAAGTGGGGAACCCGTCGGGTGCAAGGGGACAACGTGCACTCACACAGTCCAGAATCACCGATGCTGACACCAGGTAAACCAAACTCTTGAGTATCCTTTTTTTTCTTGGGCGAGCACGCCGGGTCCGTGCCCTTCTGGTGTTGCAAGTTGACCTGAAGCCTTGTCCCTTGGCGCTGTGTGTCCTATGTGTGGATCCCTTACACTTGAAGCGTTTCGGGTCCCGCTCACCTGCGTGGCTAGCAGGGTGACCTTGCTCTCAGGGTCAAAGTCTGGCACCTGGGACAGGTACAGGAGCCCAGCTCTGCAGTGTGACCTGTCCTGTTATCGCTGCTCACTGCTCAACTGCTACTCTACAACTGCAACTGACTTGTGTCCTCTCTCTTGGAGAGTCACTCCTCAACTCACATCTCTGCCCTCCCTCTTCCATCCCTCCATTTGATTGGCCCTATTCCCCTCAGGCTGCCCAATGGGTGTTTGGTGGGTGTGGTGCAGAGTGTTCCTCAGGATTTTAGTACACCTGTTGGTAGAAACACCAAATTGACAGGATCCATAACCAAGGAGGAGCGGGTACCATGCAGAAGGGCAGATTACACGGCACCCTTGTGACGACCCGATAGGCCAGGGTGTCACATTTCTATATCACTATATGGTACTACAATAACTCCTGGGAGGTGCACTGAATGTCTTTGAATTTTATTAGAGTCAGATCTTTCCTTCACTCCCTATATTTAATTACTTGCCATCTGCAACTTAAAAATCACAAAAACTCCTCCTTTTCTCACTGTGGAAAATGAAAAACGTATGTTGTGCTTTATTCTCACTGTCAATTTTCAATACTTTAATGTACTACTTTTACTTATACCCTCTCCAAACTTTTTCCTATCCATCGCATTCTGACTGCAGAAACCAGGCTAGTCTATTTAGCCAGTACACTGGTGCCTCCACCCTGTGGCAATTACTGCCCTTGTTGCCCTGTCCACTAAAGAATATGATTGAAATCCAACTAAGCTGTACACGCCTACTCTCACTGAACTATATTTTCTCCTTTATACCTACCTACCACCCTACCATACTTTGTATTTAACCAAAGCTAACATCTTCTCTAACCTATTATTTTTTTCTTCCGCTTCATCAGTTCAATAAAATGCAGTATTTCAAACAATAATGTTAATTCCTAATATCAATATCTTTTTAGACAGGCTTATCACATTCCCTAATCTAAATCTCCTATGTTCAGCCTCCCTAAACCAACTCCTCTACATTTACCTATATTTCTAGATTATTCATCAGAGCCTGTTCCCTTTATCCAAAACTAAAATACTCTGTAACCTTAACACACTATATTAAAGCACGAATGGCATCTCTCTGCTGCCTTTGATTTTCATGCACCTATAGACTTGTATGGATGATGCAGACTCACAATCCACAAAAATAAAATATAAACAGTTCAAGAGACTATAATGGGAAATGCTCAATCCTTGGAAAAACACGGAAAGAACACATTTGTGACAAACTGGTAATTGAATGAGGCATAACATCTCCCGCCTCGACTACTGCAACCTCCTGCTCTCTGGCCTCCCTTCCAACACTCTTGTGCCTCTCCAATCCATCCTACACTCTGCGGCCCACTTAATCCACCTCTCCCCTCGCTATTCCCCAGCCTCGCCACTCTGCCAATCCCTTCACTGGCTTCCCATCGCCCAACGACTCCAGTTCAAAACATTAACCATGACATACAAAGCCATCCACAACCTGTCTCCTCCTTACATCTGTGACTTAGTCTCCCGGTACCTACCTGCTCGCAACCTCAGATCCTCAAATGATCTCATTCTCTACTCCTCTCTTATCTCCTCTTCCCACATCGCGTACAAGATTTCTCCCGTGCCTACCCCCATACTCTGGAACGCTCTGCCTCAGCATATCAGACTCTCCCCTACCGTGAAAAGCTTCAAGAGGAACTTCAAGACCCATCTCTTCCAACAAGCCTACAACATACAATAACCCTCAGTCCAGAAGACCACTGCATAACCAGCCCTGTCCTCACCTATTGTACCATCACCCATTCCCTGTAGACTGTGAGCCATCACGGGCAGGGTCCTCTCTCTTCCTATACCAGTCTGTTTTGTACTACTAATGATTGTTGTACGTATACCCTCTTTCACTTGTAAAGGGCCATGGAATAAATGGCGCTATAAAAATAAATAATAATAATAACAAACATTCCCCAGAAAAACTTACCAAAGTTTCCATTTCATACAGGAGTTCATCTATATTGTTCTTTGTTGTCTGAATGTCCTGCTCGGTGAGTATAGGCTTTTCCCTCTTTGGTGTGTAACAGATACATTGAAGCTACAGTATAGAGAATAACAGCATTTTATCATGATTTTAATGACAGGATGTGTTTAATATTTAAATAATGTAATTTTATAACTTACACAATTTGATTCTATTACGTACAGCATTTCACTTCTCTGAATGTATGAATCAAATTGTTTTTTTCTGATTGGTATAGCTAAATCCAGTAAGATTTATTCTTTATCATGAACTGAAAACACTATGCACAAATGTTTCCTTTGAGGCATTGTCACTTTTTTTTGTCGTTTCAACTTTTTTCCTTCATTAAGTGCTACTACAGTGGCAAAGAAAATCCACAATTGCAGTTTATGTTCTTGGTGTTCATTCTGTCTCCCAAAACGTATAAGAAAAAGTGATCAAAAAGTCATCTGTACCACAAGATGGTACCAATGTAAACTTCAGATTATCGTACCAAAAATAAACCTTCACACAGCTTTGATGACAGAAATTTGTAAAACTTATAATAATGCGCTGAAGTTTTGATTGATACTACCTAGTGATACATGTAGCGTTCTGAAGTAGTGACAACGGACACAGGTACACGCGTCAACGCTGATGATGCTGGGCAGTGGGCATTGAATAGCATGTTAGCATGTCCCTGTGGGCGCGCTAACATACTAACAGGGTGGAATGAGCGCAAGAAGTAACACCCTTGTGACTAGTCCTCTTGCTCATTAGCATATCATAAAAGATCTTTAGAAATACTTTTTCCAAAGATCTCTTTATCTATGCTAGTGTATACAGGGACCGTTAGGCAGGGATTAGCAATATGCAGCCAGAACTGCTCGTGGTTCTGCCTGCATATTGCACCTGACAGGTTCACTTTATTGGAGCGATGCAGGGCAGCTCTCTTTACATTTACATCCAGCCTATGGAGATAATAAAAGCTGATTAGTAGTGGCCAACTTGACTTTTTATTCAGTTTTATCACTTTCCCATCCATTTCAGCCTTTTACTCAGGTCCCCAGACCTCTTTGTTGGGTCCAGCAGAAAATTACTCGCATTTCCCATTGACTTTTATTGTACTTGCTATTCGGAACAAATATGCGAGTATTACAAAGTACTCGTTACGAGTATAGTGATTACAAATATGACTGTACTCGCTCATCTCTTACAGTGGGGAAAAAAAGTATTTAGACACCCACCAATTGTGCAAGTTCTCCCACTTAAAAAGATGAGGTCGGCCTGTAATTGACATCAAAGGTAGACCACAACTATGAGACAAAATGAGAAAACAAATCCAGAAAACCACTTTGTCTGATTTGGCAAGATTTTATTTGCAAATTATGGTGGAAAATAAGTATTTGGTCAATAACAAAAGTTCATTTCAATATTTTTTTTTACATCCTTTGTTGACAATGACAGAGGCCAAACGTTTTCTGTAAGTCTCCATAAGGTTGGCACACACAGTTAGTGGTATGTTGGCCCATTCCTCCATGCAGATCTCCTCTAAAGCAGTGATGTTTTGGGCCTGTCGCTGGGAACATGGACTTTCAACTCCCTCCAATGGTTTTTTTATGGGCTTGAGATCTAAAGACTGACTAGGCCACTCCAAGACCTTCATATGCTTCTTACGAAGCCACTCCTTCGTTGCCATTGTGGTGTGCTTGGGATCATTATCATGCTGAAAGACCCAGCCACGTTTCATCTTCAATGCCCTTGGTGATGGAAAAAGGTTTGCAGTCGAAATCTCACAATACATGGCAAATTCATTCTTTCATGTACACAGATCAGTCGTCCTGGTCCCTTTACAGAGAAACAGCACCAAAGCATGACATTGCCACTCTCATGCTACACAGTAGGTATGGTGTTCTTTAGATGCAACTCAGCATTCTGTCTCCTCCAAACACAAGTTGTGTTTCTACCAAACAGTTGTACTTTGGTTTCATCAGACCATATGACATTCTCCCAATACTCTTCTAGATAATTCAAATGCTCTCTAGCAAACTTCAGATGGGTCAGTACATGTACTGGCTTAAGCAGGGGAACATGTCTGGCACTGCAGGATCTGAGTCCCTTGCGGCGTAGTGTGTTACTGATGATAGCCTTTGTTACCGTGGTCCCAGCTCTATGCAGGTCATTCACTAGGTCCCCCCATGTGGTTCTGGGATTTTTGCTCACCGTTCTTGGGATCATTTTGACCCCATGGGGTGAGATCTTGTATGGAGCCCCAGATCGAGGGAGATTATCAGTGGTCTTATATGTCTTCCATTTTCTCAATATTGCTTCCACAGTTGATTTCATCATACCAAGCTGCTTGCCTATTGCAGATTCAGTCTTCCCAGCCTGGTGCAGGGCGGACAGGTGTCTTTTATACTAATAACAAGTTCAAACAGGTGCCATTACTATAGGTAAAGAGTGGAGAACAGAGGAGCCTCTTAAAGAAGAAGTTACAGGTCTGTGAGAGCCAGAAATTTTGCATGTTTTTAGATGACTAAATACTTAAAATCTTGACAAATCAGACAAGGTGATTTTCTCATTTTGTCTCTCATACTTGTGGTCGGCCTTTGATGTCAATTACAGGCCTCTCTCATCTTTTTAAGTGGGAGAACTTGCACAATTGGTGGCTGACTAAATACTTTTTCCCCACTGTATAATGATAATTACAGTCAAAATAATCTGTATAGGTTTTTCAGCTTAAAAAAAAATATTTTTTTTATATTTTATTGGCAAAATGTATTTTAACTGATAATTTCTTTTCTTTCCTGTATTATCTTACCCCTTTAAAATTAAGAAAAATTTCTGGACAACAAAAAAAAATATTTTTTTTACGGACAGGGCAAAAAGTGCCCTTTTTTTACGGACTGTCATGGAAATTCAGGAAGGTTGGAAACCCAGGTTGGGGTGTTGAGTGTTGAACCAACACCAATATCTTTTTCACCTATCTATAAGATGGGTCATCAATATCATATGCCCGGGAAAATGCCCTTAATATTTGTTAAAAGAGAGGAATGAGAGGGCAGCATTTGAAATTAATTTACATCTACCATTAACAATGCGGTGGTAAATATGTTTATGTTTGTCTATAATTTGCTCAGCTTGGAGGTTCTTTTTTTGCATTCCTATATTCTTGATTGTTATTTATTGGAGCTTTACAGTTAAATTATGGACCAGGAATATATTTCAAGAATACACGGACATGCTGTGATCCAACCAGACTGCTCGTAAAAAAGCTAAACTAAATAATAAGCATGTATTGTTGAGACGGTGGTTGTGCGCAGGAAATTTTCTGTAAAATGAAAACAAATTGCTGGTAGTAAGGCATTTGTCACAGTCTGATTACTTGGCAGTCACTGTGGGAGCTGCAATTTGTCAAGCTACATCAGGAGAACAGGAGAATGCAAGGGCCGGACAATGTTATTTGCATGTTCATTTTCTAATAATCAATAAACATGGGTATTTCCAAGTGATGCTCCTTTTACATCATTTACCAGAGCACGCTGATCCTTAAAACCTGAAAAATCTTTTTATCTCTTACAATAGCTGGCTGGGCTATTGGATACAGTTATTCTCAGGATGATATATGTTTCATGGTAGATCTCTGAAGATATTTTACTCCTTTATACAAAGACAATTGTTTTACTACTGCTCATGTAGAGTGATGATCCATATTTTCAAGTGTGCACTTGCTTTCTCAGAAGACTGGTGGGTATTTGATACAATTAATGAAAGGGATATTTTCAACTTTCTTCTGTTACGTAGCTTGCACAGCGGATGACCATACGCGCTGCTGTACATTAAAAAGTTGTGATGGTGGAATATAGGGGGTTGTGTATAATTTTGTGTAGGGTATTTTAGGCGTGATTCTCTGTCCATTCTGTGTACATTGTCCTGTTAAGTTAGGTTAATCACCTCCTGCTTAGGGCTTTTGTCCCTAAGTTTGGGGAGGGGGCCTGGGATCCACCAAACTCTCTGCTCACCTGGGAGATTATTCAGTCGGTCTGAAAACTTCAAGAGAGAAGCAGGAAGATTCATCCTCTGTTGGAGAAGCTGAGGCTTCCCAGAGAGACCTAGACATTTATCGCTTACTGGACTGTATCTGTGTTCCTGGACTACTTTACCCTCTGTGTGGTGGATTTTTTTATGGGCCATTTGATTTTGCTTGGAATAAAGGATCTTTGGATTGTTCATCCATCCCTCGCTCTCTTGATTGTGTGATATGGGAGAAGGACTCCGTGACAACGACTATACAACAATAAAGTGTTACAGCAGTCAGCAGTCAGATCCCTAACGATCATAACGTGATGGCTTTCAAATTGATATTCCATCACTTTGACGGGAAAGCTCCCTTAACCTCTTCTTCATACAGGACGTACTGGTATGGAATTGAAGGTGCAGTCGGCGTTATTCAGCAAAAGCTGACTCCAATCGCTGCTGTTTAACCATTTAAATGCCCCTGCCAATATTGTCTCAATGCCCCATGCCACTTTCCCTTATGGAAAGTTCGCACAAAGACAATGGATGGCCAAATAGGTTGAGGACCCTGTGCCATCCTGTGGCAAAGGAGAGCAGTAATTTTACTATATACCAAAATTATACACTGTATAAACAATATATCCTATAGGTTCAAGTTCCTTAGGAGGACTATAGTAAAAATCAAAGTAAACATTAACATCTTCACCCACAGGTGAATTTTCATTTTTGTTTTTCCTTCCTTTCTTCCAAAGCCATAACATTTTTTATTTTTCCATCAATAATGCCATTTGATGGCTTTTTTTTTTTTTGCGGGAGGAGTTGTACTTTTGAATGACACCATTCGTTCTGCCCCATACTGTCCCGGAAAACGGGAAAAAAAATTCCAAGAGCAGGGAAATTGCAAAAAGAGTGCAAGTCCACAACTGTTTATTGGCTTATTATTTACAATGTTCAATATATGGTAAAACTGACCTGTCACTATGATTACTCAGGTCAGTATGAGTTCGTAGATACCACAAACATGTATAGCTTTACATTTATCTAAAAGGTGAAAAAAAATCCTGAGGTTTGTAAAAAAAAAAAAAAAAAATTGTGCTTTTTTTTTGTATTGTATTGTTTCTATTTAATTCTTTTAATTTTAATGTGGCAAAAGGGAGGTGATTTGAACTTATAGGTTTTTGGGGTTTTTTTTCAAAAAAATATTTTACATTTTTTATTGAGTTTATTAGTCCCCTTAGGGGACTTGAAGCCTGCACTGTCCAATCGCTTCTGCTCTTCAGATGGATGCTTCAGTACCACTCTGAACAGAAGAAATGCTGATCTCCTGTGAATGCTGGTGCTCTCAACCTCAGGCGGATTTCCCACCACCCTCACCTGTTAGCTGCACAAGTCAGCTGATCAGATCAACAGACGTGTGAAAGGGCTACAAAGCGCAGGGAAAAACGCTTGACATGCTGCAGTTTATTTTTTGCAGTAAATCTGCAAGTAAAAAAAATAAGTATCATGGGCACAACACTTCAGAATTCTCATTGACTGGCATGAAGAAAGACTTGCAGATTTGACCACAACCTGCAACAAAAAACACATTAAAAAAGCACCATGCACACAGCCTTAGGTTGAAAAATTTCCGTCATGCTTCTAACCTGAGAAACAGGAGTTACACGGGTCCATGGTTCATCTGTTACTCCGTCAGGGGACTCCATTCCTGTTATGAAATAAATTAAAAGAACAATTAATACATAAAAGGGTGGAAAAAAGGAAAAATTTAGAGATATAAGTTATTAGAATTATACATATACAATATCGACAAAAGGTTTTGCTTTTTTTTTTAAATGTCTGTATCTGCCATTGACCCTCTGTATAGAATCGATGGAAATATAAATGCCACCATGTACAAGGATATACTGGAGAATATAATGCTGCCACATGGTAAAACCAAAGTTGGCCAATGATCCTAAGCACATATCCAATTTAGTCAAAAATTGGTGAGGAAAGAAAAATGTTCACCTTTTGCAATTGGCCAAGCCAATCACTTGATTTACACCCTATAGAGCACCTTTAGGATGAGTTAGGGCGATGAGTTGGGGTTTGTACCCATAGCAATAAAGATGAATTGTTTACAGTTTTGCAAATGGAATGGAGCAAGATCCTTCAAGATTAGAGACGGGCGGACTTGCAGATAACAGGGACTGACAGGTCCCTGCTATTTTTTTTAAAAAAATCCGTTTCCGGTGCATAATCCTGTACCCATATAAGTCTATGGGAACCAGAATTCAGGGATTAAAAATGTTGGTGGAAGGGATAAGTGGATAGGAGAGCAAGCGGTGTACTCACCAAAGCTTCCAGGTCACGCATTCACTTCTGGAGGTGCGTGTGTCTCTAGATCATGCACTAAAAATAAAGGAAGATGCTAGAATGTATGGACTCCTAGATATGACGTAAATCACGAAGCAGGGGGCAGGGGGGCCCTGATTTATGAACCCTCCTGGTTCATAAATCAGGATGGTCAGGATGAGCTGCACCTGCAATGCTTCCTCCTCTGCTCATCCTGAACCCTCCTGGTTCATGAAACAGGAGGGCTCAGGATGAGCTGCACCAATGCTATTTACTCCTCTGCTCATCCTGAGCCTCCTGGTTCATTAATCATGAAGCAGGAGACTCAGGATAAGCTGCACCCATGATGTTTCCTCCTCTGCTCATCCTGAGTGACCTAGTTCATGAATGATGATTCTTACCCAGAGACAGGGTCTGTGAGTGATTGCAGTCAGACGCTGTCACACAGGTTGCAGGCGCGTCTGACTACAACCAATCACAGAGGCAAGGCCACCCCGTGGGCAAGGAAAGCAGTGCATATGTATGAGCAATGATGAGTGGCCCAGGGAGGCAGCCAAGCAAAGGGCAGTTTACAGCCGCGACGGACCCTTGGTAAGTATGTGTAATGCCTGCCTGGATCCACACATTTAGACTGGCTGTAATGGACAGGTTAGAGGAAAGCCGCTCACAAAGCAGTACCCTGAAAACTCTGCAACCCTTTAACCCCTATACAGGGATTTGGAATTACACAGGGCCCTGGAGATCACTACCAGTGGTAGGCTGCAGTCCGATAAGAGTAGTAGTCAGGCAGGGTCAAACCAGGAGATGCAGAACAGGGACAGAATCACGCAGGCAAGAACGTAATCAGGAAACCAAGCAGAGGTCAAATCCAGATCGGCCAGCGAGGTACATAAACAGCAGGCAAGAGACGTAGTCAGGAAACAAGCAGAAGTCAGAACACCAGAGTCATTAAACAGAACAGGGCGGGACAGGAATACAGAACTGTCTCTGACAGTGGTCAGCACACAGGAGGGGAAATAAGAAGAGTGTGGTGTCTTCCCATTGGTTGTAGCTGAATGATGGTAACTTCAGCTGGAAGGCACACACCACCTACAGTCAGCCAGTGGTACTGCAGATCCCAAGGAAACCCAGCCCAGTGGATGAGCGGAGCCTGCACCCACCAGTGCCGCTGGCATCGACTCCTCTCCCATCACCAGCACTATCCAAGGCAGGAACACGGCGTCGTCTGGTGATCGAAGCAGAGGTCGCTGGAGCAGAGGATGTAACAGTATGAAGCTCTCGCTTCTTTCTTATCTTATTTTTTCTTTATTTTTTTTAGTTTCTTGAGTGCTGGATCTGGATCAAACACCCGGAATCCCGAGTCTGGGTCCGGCACTCGGGCACCTTTGAAACCGTGTGGATCCGGACTTTTACAGTCCGCGTCCGCGCATTACTACTCAAGATGTCTTGTATACCCTAGTGGCTTCAATACCCTGACGGTGTGGTGCAGTAATTAAAGCAAGAGGTTATGCTACAAAATACTAAGTTATGGCATTGTAAGCAATTAATTACTCTCTATGTTGTGATCAATAAATAGTATATGCAAAACTTTTGGCAGACAGTTTTCTTTAATTCAATGACCATACCTATATTCAAAAGCATTTTGATTAAAATTAAGGTCTCTCATGATGACAACTTCATGCACTTTTAGTTTAACACCAAGAAAATGACATCATAACAACCAGACAGAAGTAACCACACACTAAAAAAATGCAAAACTTTTAGTCACTACTTTATTTTGCTGCCCGACTTATCCACCTCTCCCCTTAATATTCCCTGGCCTCTCCTCTCTGCCAATCTCTTCATTGGTATCCCATTGCCCAAAGACTCCATTTCAAAACCCTAACCGTGACATACATAGCAATCTGCAGCCTGTCTCCTTCATTCGTTCGGGACCTAGTCTCCCGATACCTACCTGCACGCAACATCCAATCCTCAAAAGACCTCCTGCTCTCCTCCTCTCTTATCTCCTCTTCCCACAATCACATACAAGATTTCTCCCGTGCTTCCCCCATACTTTGGAACTCTCTACCCCAACGTATCGGATTCTCACCTACTGTGGAAACTTTCAAAGGGAACCTGAAGTTCTACCTATTCCAACAAGCCTACAATCTCCAGTAACCCTCAGTCTCCATAGCGTTGCACAACCGGCTCTACCCTCAACTTCTGTATCTTCACCCCTTCCATGTAGACTGTGAGTCCTCACAAGCAGGGTCCTCTCTCCTCCTGTACCAGTCAGTGACTTGAATTGCTCACCATTATTGTACCCATTCTGTGTATGCCCCAAGCTGTCATGTGTGAAGACAAACACAATTTTTTTTTGGAACTTGAATCCTTTATTTTTCAACAAATGTCCTCTTTACAGACTTTATCTCAAATTGTTACTCCCCTTTAACATAGTGGGTGGAAACTAGCTGCTATGTTTCCCATGCACAAGACACAGACATGAGGGATTACGGCTCTTCTTTCACTGTAGCACAAAAAAAGAAGTTGCAGGGGTATGGAGTGCATCATACAGCAGTACTGAGCAGAGCAGCTATGAATCCTGCACTGGGCTGAGGTAATATAGTTGGCTCATACTGCGGCACCAGATGCCTCTATCTGCCTATCTCTCACTTAATGTCCCTTATTCCTCCTCTCCCTCCCTTCATAGAGTAGAATAGGAGGAATAACCCAACATCTTGCTGTGCTAGCCTCTTTCCTGCTTTCATCAAGGTGTATTTGAGCATTTTTTTCAGAATGGATGGTGAGAAAGGGGAAGGAGAAGAAGAATTTCATAAGTGGAGAATGAAGTAGATTTCCCTGATAAGATATATTACAAAGTTTCTTATATTTGTATGGACTATTGATTCAGGGAAAGTTTAATAAAACGATTGTGATCATTTAGTTTGTTGTCTGTCTATCTGTCTATTTCTGATTAAATGAACATGGCTATCAAAAATATAATATTATTGCAAGTACAGTATATGTTATTATAGGAAATTAGTCATAACAACTCTATTACAAGAGCAGATTTTAACTGGACATTGCTATTTTAGATAATAATGGCAAATATGATGGATAGGTGCAGAAGACATTTCTGGCAGTCACACACAACAGTCAGGACTCCAGATCCACATGCTTCTGATAAATAAAGGGATTCCTTAGGTAGAACTTGCACTGTTCATGTATATATAAAGGACTTTTTAATTCCCCTGACTGTTCAGAACTGTAAGCATAGTGGTGTGTGTGGAGTTTTCTATAGTCTGTCTTTTTTGTAGACTGCAGTTGTGACGCCCTAGGGGTGCCGATCCTGTTCGGGGGCGCCACAGGGCTTGTTCAATATGGCGAACAGGTAATGTCAGTTTCTTTTTATATATATTGTGACACCACTCACGGCTTGCGGTCAGGGATGTGGATGACTGCCGCTGCAGGTTTTACGAGCGCCTGGGGCTGATGGGGTCTGCAGCCAGATGATGTAGCCTGCAGTGAGTGAGACAGGCCCCAGGAGCTCAGGTGAGCCGGGTAGCGGGTCCTGGAATAACACAAGCTGAGTCCAAAAGTCTTTTAACTGGTTTTTACTCCAGATTTTACTGTGAGCTGACCCTCGCGTTGCTGTGATGAACCAGGTAGGACCAGGGGCTCCTTTGGGCCAGTCTGAGGGTAACCTGTTAGCTCGCCTTCCTAGCACTCTGTGTTCAGATAACCCCCTGACGTGGAGTACCATGGGGGTCTATCCAGGGAGTCGCAGCTGCCTTTTCTCCCTTGGGTTTGGCCCGTTTGCCGGCAGCGTGGACCATGTGACTCCAGGCTCTGTCCCCTTATGGGTCCCTGCATTGCTGCTGAGGCTCGGACTTTGTGAGGTTGGTGAGGTACTTGTAGTTCCCCTCACCGGCAGGTTTAGCAGGTCATTAAACTGGAGTCTGCTCTAGGGACCTGTACCCCGTATGTCCCTAGTCAGCAGGAGCACCATACTGTTTCTCACCAGGTGACCATTCTCCCCTGCTAACGGTTACTACCCCGTGCAGGGTCTGACTAGTGGAGCATGCGTATCCGACTCGCGACCGCCGCTCACCACCACCAGACTGGCTTTCTCCCTCCTTTCCTGACAACCTCTGCACTCTAGCCCCCAGCCCCTCCGCTTCACCCCTTGACAAGATTTGAAAGCCAGTCCCCTCCGGAGACTGCCCAAGGGTCCAATCTACTGGTGTGGGAGAACTGGTTGCTATGTGTCTGTGCGTACACACCTCGTTCTGGCCCTTAGGATTACCTATAAGTACTGTCCCAGCATGGGTGCAGTACTCAGTGGCACCTGACCGGGTCAGGGGCGCCACAAAGTGTTGAATAGAGTTGAGCGTTGTTCGATTCGAACCGTTCGCCAATTTCAAATTCGAGTGATTTTGGGCGGTGTTCGAGTCGTTCGACGAACTCGAACAATTTGCTTCAAGTTCGGCAGTTTGAGTTACCGTTCGATAACAGTTCGATCACCAAAAGCGTGGCTTTTCACAGTAAGGCTATGTGCGCACGTTGCGTATCTGCATGCGTCCTGCGTCCCCAGAACAATCCCTCTCTCATTCCTACTCACCGATCAGCTGCACGGCTGTCACAAAGCTCTGGCGGCTTTTCCTCTTTTGAAAATGGCTGCATCTCATTATTCAATCTGGTAATCCCTGCTTTCCTCGCCCACCGGCGCCCATGATTGCTTGCAGTCAGACACGCCCCCATGATGAGTGACAGCTGTCTCACTGCAAACAATCACAGCCGCCGGCAGGCGGGTCTATATCGTGCAGTAAAATAACTAAATAAATAATAATAATAAAAAAAAAAAACCCTGCGGTTCCCCCTAATTTTGATACCAGCCAGGATAAAGCCACACGGCTGGAGGCTGGTATTGTCAGCATAGGGAGCGGCACGTTTTGGGGAGCCCACCACCCTAACAATATCAGCCAGCAGCCGCCCGGAATTGCCACATCCATTAGATGCGACAGTCCCAAGACTCTACCCGGCTCATCCCAAATTGCCCTGGTGCGGTGGCAATCGGGGTAATAAGGGGTTAATCATGGCAGGCGTCTCCCCGAGATACCTTCCATGATTAACCTGTAAGTGAAAGTAAATAAACACACACAACGAAAAATTCTTTATTTGGAATAAAAGACAAAAAAGCACCCTCATTTACCTCTTTATTAAAATCCCCAAATATCCCTCCAGGCCCAACATAATTCACACAGGTGCCACAACGCTATCAGCTCTGCTACATGAAGCTGACGGGAGCGGCAGTAGAACACGAGCGCTCTGTGTCAGATCCACGCAGCAATGAAGTGAGCCGCGCTGTCAGCGGGGATGTCACTGAGGTAATGCCTGTGTGTGCGGTGATGATTGGGGCGATAGTGCCGGTGTTTGTGCGGTAGTTCCTGCGTGTCTGCGGTGATGAGTGTGTTAGTGCCGGTGTTTGCCCATCCATCCCTCCATCACTCCCTCCATCCATTCATCCCTCTCTCCATCTCTCCATCCATTCATCCCTCCCTCCATCCCTCCATCCATCCCTCTATCCCTCCATCCATCCATCCCTCCATCGCTCCATCCATTCATCCCTCCCTCCATCCTTCCCTCTATCCCTCCCTCCATCTCTCCATCCATTCATCCCTCCCTTCATCCCTCCCTCCATCCATCCCTCTATCCCTCCATCCATCCATCCCTCCATCCCTCCATCCCTCCCTCCATCCATCCCTCCATCCAACCCTCCCTCCCTACATCCATCCCTCCCTCCCTCCATCCATCCCTCCTTCCATCCATCCATTCCTCCCTCCCTCCATCCATTCATCCCTCCCTCCATCTCTCCATCCATTCATCCCTCACTCCATCCATCCCTCTATCCCTCCATCCACCCCCCTATCCCTCCCTCCATCCCTCTATCCATCCATCCCTCCCTCCATCCCTCTATCCATCCATCCCTCCCTCCATCCATCCATCCATCCATCCATCCTTCCATCCCTCCCTCCATCCATTCATCCCTTCCTCCATCCCTCCCTCCATCTCTCCATCCATTCATCCCTCCCTTCATCCCTCCCTCCATCCATCCCTCTATCCCTCCATCCATCCCTACATCCATCCATCCCTCCATCCATCCTTGTAGCTGAATAATCTACTTCTGGATTCTCTACTGCAATATAGAGGTCAAGATTGCCAAATCTTCTTATGTTTTTCATTAGAGGCAGTGGCTCAATGGGTGGGCAGTGGCTCACAAGTTCGAGTCCCAGCCATGCCGGTAAAGAATTTAATTTATTTATAATTTTAAATTATAATTATTATTTATTTATAATTATTATTTAATTTAATTATGCACTGAGGGGAGGAGCCGGACATCAGCTGTGAGCCGCGGGACACACCTCTAAAATTGGAGTAGTTCACGGAATAATGCTGCATTGCTCTGTCCTCTCTCTCCTCTCTCTCTTCTCTCTCTCTCTCCTCTCTCCTCTTTCTCCTCTCTCTCTCTCCCTCTCTCTTCCTCTCTCTCTTCTCTCTCTTCTCTCTCTCTTCTGTCTCTCTCTTCGTCTCTCTTTTCTCTCTCTCTCTGTCTCTCTCCTCTTACTCCTCTCTCTCTTCCCCGGCGATGATCAGCTGATGCGGTCACCTGACGGAACCAGCTGACACTATAAGTCGAGCGGTGAGGCCGGCTTTTTACCGCCCGGCCGGCTAAACTATCAGCTGATGCTGTCGGACAGAAGTCTGCATAGAAGTGTGTAGTTTTTTTTTTTTGCACAGATGCATAGGCTGATTGTAAAAAAGCCATTTACACAATCAGCTGCTGTGTCATGTGATTCACGCCCTTGAACCTGACACATCATTTGATTGCTTTGCCTCCCAGCAAACCGATCAGATGATATTGGATCCTGGATTGGACGGCGCAGGACCCTTGACCCAGGATTACTGTGGAGGGGGGTTCTTTATTTCAATAAAGATGGAGTCACTAATTGTGTTGTGTTTTATTTATAATAAAAATATTTTTCTGTGTGTTGTGTTTTTTTTTATCTGTACTAGAAATTCATGGTGGCCATGTCTAATATTGGCGTGACACCATGAATTTCGAGCTTAGTGCCAGTTGATAATATACAGCTAGCCCTAACCCAATTATTACCCAGCAAGCCACCCGTCACCAGGGCACCTAGAAGAGTTGGAAACAACACCAGAAGATGGCGCTTCTATGAAAGCACCATTTTCTGGTGCGGCTGCGGACTGCAATTCGCAGCAGGGGTGCTCAGAAAGCTTGGGCACCCAGCATTGCGGATTCCAATCCCCAGCTGCCTAGTTGTACTTGGCTGGACACAAAAAATGGGCGAAGCCCACGTCATTTTTTTTTTGTATTATTTCATGAAATTCATGAAATAATTAAAAAAAAAAGGGCTTCCCTATATTTTTGGTTCCCAGCCAGGTACAAATAGGCAGAGGGGGGGTTATGGGCAACCCGTAGCTGCCTGCTGTACCTGGCCAGCATACAAAAATATGGCGAAGCCCACGTAATTTTTTTGGGGGGGCAAAAAACTCCTGCATTCAGTCCTGAATGGAGTATGCTGAGCCTTGTAATTCTGCAGCTGCGGTATGCAGTCTGTCTGTATGGAGGAGAGGAGACAGCAGCTGCAGAACTACAAGGCTCACCATCCTCCATTCAGGACTGTATGCTGGAGGGAGAGGCAGGGGGAGCAGAACTGCAAGGCTCAGCATACTTCATCCACTAGTGTATGCAGGAGAGCAGACAGCAGCTGCAGAACTACAAGGCTCAGCATGCTGCATCCAGGACTGTATGCAGGAGTTTTTTGCCCACCAAAAAAATGACGTGGGCCTCGCCATATTTTTGTATGCTAGCCAGATACAGCAGGCAGGTACGGCTGCCCCCAACCCCCAGCTGCCTATTTGTACCAGGCTGGGAACTAAAAATATAGGGAAGCCCTTTTTTTAATTATTTCATACATTTCATGAATTAAAAAAACGACATGGGCTTCGCCCCATTTTTGTGTCCAGCCAGGTACAACTAGGCTGGTTACTGGGTGGGCGCAGCGATGATCGGAAGGAAAAGCGGCGGAAGACAGAGTGCAGGACGCGTCGCGGGGACCTGTAAGTATAATGGCAATGTTTATTAACTGTATGTGTATATGTATAATATGTTTTTATGTGTTTGTGTTTGCCTGCCATTGTTTTCAATGGGGTTCGAAGGTGTTCATCGAAATGGTCGCCGAACTGATCCGCCGTTTGACGAACCGAACCGAACACTAGGGGGGTGACTCAACATATATAGTTACATAGTTACTTAGGTTGAAAAAAGACCTAGGTCCATCTAGTTCAACCTTCCTCCACCAGTTCTACATTTAGTCACTAAGTCATTTATAACCAACAATGTTTTGTGTACTGAGGAAATCATCCAGCCCTTTTTTAAAAGCTGTTATAGTATCTGCCATTACTACCTCTTGTGGTAGTGTATTCCACAGTCTGACCGCTCTAACTGTAAAGAACCCTTTCCTATTTAGGTGTCAAAATCGCTTTTCTTCCACTCGCAGTGAGTGCCCCCTGGTCCTTAGTACTGTCTTTGGAAAAAATAAGTCATGTGCCAGTCCTTTATATTGACCACACATGTATTTATACATATAAATGAGATCTCCTCTGAGACGTCTTTTTTCTAAGCTAAACATATCTAACTTTTTCAACCTGTCATCATATGGGAGGCCTTCCATTCCTTGTAATAGTCTAGTTGCCCGCCTTTGAACTGACTCTAACTTCTGAATGTCCTTTTTAAAATGTGGAGCCCAAAACTGGATCCTGTATTCTAGATGTGGCCTTACAAGTGATTTATAGAGGGGTAACAATACGTTGGGATCACGGGATCTAATCTCTCTTTTTATACACCCTAAAATCTTGTTTGCTTTAGCAGCTGCTGCTTGACATTGAGTGCTGCTGCTCAGCTTATTTGTAATGAGAATACCCAAGTCCTTCTCCTGTTCTGTAGTCCTGAGTTTACTTCCATTTAATGTATACGCAGCTATAGGATTACTCCGTCCTAGGTGCATTACTTTACATTTATCAACATTAAATCTCATTTGCCAAGTATCTGCCCATTCTGACATCTTATCCAGATCTTTTTGTAATATTGTACTATCCAGGTCAGTTTTTAATATCCTACATAGTTTGGTGTCATCGGCAAAGACTGACACTTTACTATCAATCCCATCCACAAGGTCATTAATAAAGAGAGTAAAAAGAATCGGTCCAAGCACAGATCCCTGCGGCACCCCACTGCTGACTATGGCCCATTTAGAGAATGTACCATTTATGACTACTCTTTGTTTCCTATCTTTTAGCCAATTCCTTACCCAGTTGCATATTGTGTCCCCTAGTCCTTGCTTCTGGAGCTTTAATATAAGGCTATTATGTGGTACAGTATCAAATGCCTTTGCAAAGTCCACTAGTGTTGAATATGCAAATGAGTCAGGAGTAATCCAGTCTGATGTGTCTGCAAAGGCTGAAGAATTAAAGGGGTATTCCCATCTCCAAGATCCTATCCTATTATATAGTAGGTATAATAATAATATTAGCAAATACCTCCAATTAGAAATGTAGTATACTGTAGTTCTCCTGATTTGCTATGTCTTACCTCATGTGCAGATCATTGTAGTACCTTAGGTATTCATGGTTATGACCACGCATATAGTCACAGTTAGTTACAGTGCCTTGCGAGAGTATTCGGCCCCCTTGAATTTTTCAACCTTTTCCCACATTTCAAGCTTCAAAAAGATAAAAATTTTAATGTTATGGTGAAGAATCAACAACAAGTGGGCACAATTGTGAAGTTGAACGAAATTTATTGCTTATTTTAAACTTTTTTAAAAAATAAATAACTGAAAATTGGGGCGTGCAATATTATTCATCCCCTTTAAGTTAATACTTTGTAGCGCCACCTTTTGCTGCGATTACAGCTGCAAGTCACTTGTGTATGTGCCTATCAGTTTTGCACATCGAGAGACTGAAATTCTTTCCCATTCTTCCTTTGCAAACAGCTGGAGCTGAGTGAGGTTGGATGGAGAGCGTTTGTGAACAGCAGTTTCTAGCTCTTTCCACAGATTCTCGATTGGATTCAGGTCTGGACTTTGACTTGGCCATTCTAACACCTAGATACATTTATTTGTGAACCATTCCATTGTAGATTTTGCTTTATGTTTGGGATCATTGTCTTGTTAAAAGATAAATCTCAATTCCAGTCTCAGGTCTTTTGCAGACTCCAACAGGTTTTCTTCAAGAATGGTTCTGTATTTTGCTCCATCCATCTTTCCATCAATTTTAACCATCTTCCCTGTCCATGCTGAAGAAACGTAGGCACAAACCATGATGCTGCCACAACCTTGTTTGACAGTGGGGATGGTGTGTTCAGGGTGATGAGCTGTGTTGCTTTTACGCCAAACATATCATGTGGCATTGTGCACAAATAGTTTGATTTTGGTTTCATCTGACCGGAGCACCTTCTTCCACATGTTTGGTGTGTCTCCCAGGTGGCTTGTGGCAAACTTTAAACTATACTTTTTATGGATATCTTTGAGAAATGGCTTTCTCCTTGCCACTTTTCCATAAAGGCGAGATTTGTGCTGTGTACGACTGATTGTTGTCCTATGGACAGACTCTCCCACCTGCTGTAGATCTCTGCAGTTCATCCAGAGTGATCATGGGCCTCTTGGCTGCATCTCTAATCAATCTTCTCCTTCTTTGAGATGAAAGTGTGACGCCCTGACAAAATCAGGTTGTCACAGGAGACTGCATCCATCTTTCAGATGCAGGACTCTCTCCTCCTTGTCCTATTAACACAACCCTACACACAGGTACATACACCAGCCACAAAGCCTAGTCACCCCCCAGGACAATAGACAATAGGGACACACCAGTGGTGATGGTGACGCCCACCTAGGGGTCCTGAGGTGTCAGGGGAGGGAACACAGCAGATTAGTCTGGACAGAGGAAGTGAGAGGAGGGAAGTGGTAGTCGGGAGTTGTAGCTCCCGGACTACTGGACTACCTGAGCTGACTAGGTGGCAGACAGCAGAGAAAGGCCACAGACGACGGAGATACAGTCACGGGAGACCTTAAGTGGACTAGGGCAAGGTTGTAGCCCGCCAGTGCCAACAGCAGGAATTCGGTCCGGAGGTCGTGCACAGTCGGGTACCTGGACCCTAGGGTGAGGACAGCTTCAAGCACCTTTCTGATTAGCCAGCAAGGGACAAGGTTCCAGATCTTGTCCCACGAGTAGCCCAGATAGAGCGAGACGGAAGCCCAACGCGGGGGATAGGGCGTCTGCAAGTGCCTGCAAAAATCCCAAGGGTCAGATCTCGTGGGCCACAGCTCCCACAGCAAAGACACCGGGAGTGGACTTTTCCCGTTCCATGCGGACTAGTCAACACACAAGACACAAAATTAGAGTGCAGGAGGAAGGGCCCCTGTTCTGCTCACCAGTGTGCGGGACCCGAGCACACCCCTTCGGAGTCTACCGTTATCCGGCCCTTGGTTTACTACTTGGACTCTGTGTGAATTATTCAACAACAGTGAGTACATCGGTATCATCCGGTCCAGCCTGCAGACGGTGTCCCAGCACTCTACACCACCTACACCTGGGCCCCGGGACAACACCTCCCCTACCCGTGGAAGGGATACCATCCTGCTGCCCCGGTCCATCAGCCCCTGTCGCCCCATACCAAGGCAGCGGCGGTGTCACCAACTATTACCGCAACCCACGGGTGGCGTTACTGACAAACTCTTCCCTGTAAATAACCCCTTTATTACGTTGTGGGCGACAGGCTGCTGCAAGAGCCCTGGGTCCGGCTGCCACTCGAGCCACAACCACGATCCCGGATCCGAGCGTCTCGAGTAGCTTCCCACTGGCCGTGGCCTGCGCCCCCGTCCGCAACAAAAGTTTGGATGGACGGCCGGGTCTTGGTAGATTTGCAGTGGTATGATACTCCTTCCATTTCAATATGACCACTTGCACAGTGCTCTTTGGGATGTGTAAAGTTTTGGAAATCTTTTTGTAACCAAATCCGGCTTTAAACGTCTCCACAACAGTATCACAGTCCTGCCTGTTGTGTTCCTTGGTCTTCATGATTCTATCTGCGCTTTAAACAGAACACTGAGACTATCCCAGAGCATGTGCATTTTTATGGAGACTCGATTACTCACAGGGGGCTTATATTTATCATCATCCGTCATTTAGGACAACATTGGATCATTCAGAGATCCTCAATGAACTTCTGGAGTGAGTTTGCTGCACTGAAAGTAAAGGGGACGAATAATATTGCACGCCCCAATTTTCAGTTATTTATTTTTTTTAAAAAAAGTTTAAAATAAGCAATATTTTTCATTCAACTTCACAATTGTGTCCCACTTGTTGATTCTTCACCATAACATTAAAATTTTTATCTTTATGTTTGAAGCCTGAAATGTGGGAAAAGGTTGAAAAATTCAAGGGGCCGAATACTTTTCTAAGGCACTGTAGTTGCTAGTGGTCATAACCATAGATACCTAAGGTCCTGCAAGGCCCTGCACAAGAGGTAAGAGACATGGCTATATCAGGAGAACTACAGTATATTACATTTCTAATTGGAGGTATTTGCTAATATTTCTATTACACCTACTACCTATTGGGATAAAATCTAGGAGATGGGACTACCCCTTTAAACTTAAGTCTTCTAACACTGCTGCACCAGTGTGTAAATTAGGCCAGGGTCATATGTACATATAGCATCCAATGATTTTCTCATTTGAGAGCAATATGCTACTGACACTTGACTCAGACTCTGCTGCGAGCGTGAGCCCAGTGTCATTCACTGTGCTCCGATTCTATCGCATGCGAGAATCATATTTCGGTATCGTCCCTCTGATGCAATCTGTTAGTAGATATGTATGCCCACCCCGATGGAGACAGAGGCCAATACAATAGCATTGAGTGTGCAAGGGCTAGGTGAAGCAACTAATCAATGTGCTATCTTTACTTTCTTTAGCCAGTTAAAGCCAGCCTTAATATTTCTCTTAGAAATGCTCTTGATGGAAGAAAGGATTTATTTGATGGATAGCCCACGAATATCGTTCAGTGTACGCCACACATTCCGGAGGAGTGAGCATTCTAGTGCATAGGACAGTTCGATTTTTGTGTCTTAAATCCTCTGTGGACCAGGAGGGAAGGTTTGTGTGTCTATACTGTGTTCTTTGCAATGTGTGCTGTATATTAGTTGCAATATATATCCCTCAACCATATGCGAGTGAACTGCTGAAACGTATATTTAACTTTATTGGCTCCCTTCCTGAGGTTCCTACCCTGTTGGTAGGGGACAATAATAATTATTTACACCCCCACTGGGACAAGTTGCGCAACGGAAGTATCCCTGAGGGTGCTTCATCTACTTCTTTGTCTAGATTGATAGAAGAGATTGGGTATGTAGATGTGTGGTGTATTAGGAACCCACAGACTTGGCAGTTCTCCTGTTACTCCAGTTTCTACCAGTCATTGTCACAAATAGACCTAGCTATTGGTGATGCCGTTGCCCAAATGATGCCCTACATAGCCTCGGACACATATTTGGCCAGGGGTGGATCAGACCTTTCCCCCCTTCAGGTCCGCCTTAGGCTTTGAGAAAGGAATCGGTTGGGAGGTGTCCCCTAGCGGCTTTACCCTTTTTGGATCCAATTGATAGGCGGCACTCTGATTCTTTACAGTGAATCATGGTACAGCGTCTAAGTGGCATACTATGAAAATGTATGTTCGCGGGCGGTAATCTTCTATAGCCGCACACTGTCACTTCAGATGTAGCACAGCTGGAATCGTCGTCATGGGACCTTGTGTGTATTATGTAGGACATGGGTGTTTGGGAGTGTGAGGAAAGAGTTAACTTTTTTACTGGTTAGAAAAATAATAGAAATTCATTCTCTTTTGCAAGAACAAGACCAGACTTATTTACGTAACAAACTTTGAGACCAAACTCAAGGACACAGAATGTTTTGACTTAGAAACAACTGAAAAACATCTTATTATGGGAAGAAGAAATGTTATAGACTGTTATGGGAGTAAAAGTCATTATGTTAATTTCTCTTGCTGGGAACATGTAATCCACACCTTTAATGAATGTATATTAATGAATATGTATGTTGCATAGTTACACCCTAATCAACTTTGTATAACCTTGTAATGTAAACAAAATCAATACAGTTCGATTTAGGAGCCGCACATCTCCAGGTCTTATGTGTATAACAGCGTTTGCCTGTTTTCATTGAGGCTGGAATAACAGAGGTGGGGGTTACCGGTACTCTCTCCGCATTCGGACATCGCTGGCAACAGCTGTGACCGTTAGGTCAACCTAACAGGAGTTTAATAAAGAGGTGAAAGAGGGTGGGGGTTTTGTATTTCATTTGAAATAAAGTATTCTTTGGGGTGATGATACACAGGATTGAAATATTTTCCATAACACAGGCAACTTTTTTGGATAAAAATGAAAGCATAGTCACAGAAAACGAATAATCAGCTCTTCAATGCCGCCATCACTGACAAAATGTTCCACAGCATGGAGAGTAACATTTCCAACTAGTGAACATATGTGAGAAGAAAGGAGAGGAAAATGGTTGGAGATAAATAATGTAACTCACGGCTCTGTGGAGGTGGCAGTCTAGTTCCATTATGGTTTTTATTCTGAAAAAGAAAAAAAAATGGTTCTCACAGCGTGATTAAGGGTAATTTATTGCATTAAGTGGATATTTGAGTGAAGTAACACACAGTTATCTCCTTGGGTACATTTGTCAGGCTGCTAGAGAACAATATGCTAGCTGTTTACAGGCATCCTGACATACGACGGTCAATAAGTGCAGATTTGTACTTAGGAATGGAAACAATTTTGCAAATGTCATAGTAATCCTATTGAGACCACGCTCATGACATGGCACAATGGCACTTATATCTGCACATCAAACTTATTCCCTACTGTAATCTTATTAAACAGTCACAGGTTAGTGGCGTATGCCATTTTATTGTTATGGCACAGAAGGCATACTATTGTAGCCATGAATTGTGCCAGATGCCAAGACGCGTGTGTGGAGAGTAGTCTATTAGGGCTGCGTATAAAACGGACTAGATTAATGCAAGAAAAAAAGCGCATTGCACTCGGGATCTATATTTTTCAAGGAGTCAGTGCTGATCCGTGAGTTTTTCATCAGCTATAATAGGCATCAGGAAAAAAAATTTGCAGAATGCTGCGTATGGCCATATATATCAGACGAGACTCGCCAATACAAGTCAATGAGTGCGAGAAAAAAATGGACAGCACACGGACCATTTACAGATACGGCACAATTCTGTAGCATATAAACAAAAGAGAAAGCTGTGGCACCCTGAGGCTTTAGTCGCCACAGGGTACTGCATCTCACTTAAGGTGCAGTACTCATCCCCAGTAAGGAAGAGGTTAATCGCTGGTGTTTCTCACATTCACAAACCCCACACCACACTTTGTTGCTTTCCCACTGGGATTGGCCTAGGGTAGGCAGGGGGTGGCCATCACAAGGCATGGGACTTTCCTGGTCACTAGGACAACCACCTGGGGAGCGGGTGTGACGCCCTGGACTAGTCAGGTCATCACAGGGCTCTGAACAATCTTTCTCTCCCTGTGCAGGGCTCATGGTTCTGGATCCCCATCTTGTGGTACTGCCTCCACCAGCATTCACAAATCCTAGATACGCCTTACACCACACCCTGTCAGGCACATCAGTGGGCTACTTAATCTGGAATAGGGCTGCCCACCTAGGGGTTAGGCAAGGAGGTGGGAGGTGTCAAGTCAGTGCAGTGGTAGCCCTAAAGCTGTGAGGAGCTCTGAGGAAGCTGGGAGTTGTAGCTCCCAGGGGAGAAGCAGACTAGGTTGCAGACGGTTGTTTAGACCTAGAGGAGTTGGACCCCCAGTCACAGGGGATTGAGGCTAGGTGCCTGGAACCAGTCTTGGAGGATGGTCATCAGCCTGGGCCTAATCACCGGTCTGGGACCGAAGGCGCGACGGGGTACTGGACCCTAGATCGGGGAGAAGCTTCAGGCAACCCCGGCAATTAACCTGCGGAGGAGAGGGCCTCTATGGACTGTTCCCACAAAGCTCAGAGATTGGGGCACTAGTGCAACGAGGGGGATAGGGCTTTCCAAACAAGCAGCCCACTGAAATCCCAAGCGTGAGCCCCTGAGAGCAAGCTCTTCTACTTAGCCACAGTGGGGAGCGGGACACGGAAAGCTCCAAGCTGACGGGCTACAAAGGACACTTTAAAACTACTATGCCAGGAAGGCAGGCCACGGACCACCAGGCAGGGGACGGGACCCGGGCGAGCTCCCCTAAGAGGGCAGCGGCACCCAGAGACTTGGTTTACCCTGTTGTCAGCATCTGCTTCATTGCCGAGTGAGTACCAGATTAACCCTTGCAACCAGCGAGCCTGCACTCCCTCTGCACCCCATACTGTCAAGGGAGAAATTTAGGTGAAGATAGCTAATGGTATCTTCATTCAGAGTATCCTGAGGCACAGATTTAATTAGCTATATATCTGCGCAGATATTACTGAATCAGAGAATGATCACACAAAACGTGTTCACCGTATAAGCCAATGTCATAGCCTGGACTCGTGTATTGAAAAAGACTCAATTATACAGAATGCAACATTGACCTTGAAACTAGAGCAGGGAGTAGGGAGTATTCAACTCCCCAGTTTTTCCCAGTATATTATAAAATACCTTTCTGCTCATTATTCCTTTTTCCGGTGTGTGAAACCACTGATAAGGCTCCCAATTAACTTAATGAATATCTCCCTTGTTCATACTTTGTTCATTTGTACCTTGGTTAACTCTTGTCAGTTAACCCTTTTCTGAATATACAGCTTAGACTCATATTATGGCGTCTGTGCAATTGTCATATAGACACACAGATAATTATGCTACTACATCTATATTTTGATTATTTACATACACAGATCATCTTATTACTCTTGAATAAACAATTTATAGCCCAGGCCACCTCCACAATACCACCATCCAGAGTCCCGGGGCCTTCCCCTACCCGTGGAGGGTAACGTCATCTGGCTGCCCTATCACCTCGGGTATTCCCAACAGCAGCGGCGTTACTCCCTATTACCGCACACCACGGGAGGTGTCAAAAACTATATCTCCCCTGTAAATATCCCCTTTCTTCATTCGAGTGTTACTCTTCGCCCCCGGATCCGGAGACCCTCGAGCCACGAGCAGTGACATCCGGATCTGAGCGGTTTGACCGTTGCTGGGGCGTTACATGGGCACCACTTGGGGAAAAGGAAGGAGCATCTTTACACTTGAGCAGTCTTCCTCGGGCACAGCTTGGGGTGAGGAGCACAGTCAGGACCTTGGTCCAGGCATCACCTTTACTTCTGGGAGCACTAGAAGGCCCAGGGGCTTGGAGAAGGCTGCTCAGTCCAGGCTTGCTACAGCTACTGGGGACTCCAGGGTCTGCGGAGAGTGCAGGAAACACCCGTAGCCCGTTCCATATTCCACCCACCGGGATTGGAGGGACCCCGACTAGAAAGGACACACTGTGGGAACACCAGCGATGACCTCCGAATTATCCAGGATCGGCTGGGACCCATCATGGCAGAAACCGGTACTCCAGGATGGTTAATAAGTAAAGAAACCTTGAACTGCAAATACTGTGTCAGCCCGTCCTTGCTGTCACCCCGCGCTTCGGCGCCATGGGCCACAACCACCATCATTCTTCCCTGGGGCCCAGGCTCTACCTGTGGGGAGCTGAACCATCTCAGCTCCGACACCATCTGCCCCAGAGGTCAGCACCCGCAGCGGCGTCTAATTCCTGGCCGCACACCACAGGTGGTGTCACAAGACAACAACCCCATTTCATCCTCATCATCATCCCCACCATCATCCCAACCATCCATCCCCTCCGTGGACACCTCGGGGTCATAAAACCTGGCAGGACCACCTGTGACATACCCTGAACCATCACCTGCCTGGTGAGGAGTATTCCCCAAGGCCCCGTGGGGCGTTCCAAAGCCGTACTATAAGTTGGGATCAGCACACCAAAGGTTAATCATGCTAGTCATTATCGTTATTGAAATACATATTTGAAATCTACACAAGTCATATCAAATCCATTAAAACCATTTAAAAACACATAACATCCCATTACCTCCTTAATCACGGACACAACCGGTTACAGAGAATAATAATATTGGTAGACAATATCACATAGATAAGCAAATGATAACACAATATACGTTGTCCAATAAAAAAAATCAATCCAGAAAATATTATTAATAGGTTAAAGTCATTGCAGGGCCCAAAAATGTAGGACCAAAAAATACCGCATCCCCCAAAATATTAATTAAGGTGCAGAGTGCAGTTTTCTGTTAGTAGGTACTGTGTCGCCCTGGGCAAGCCAGGGGACACAGGTCACAACACCACCACACCCCACACTCCAGGTAGGCACATCACAGCTAACCTACAAATCCTTGTTGCCTTCCTCCAGAGGTTGATGATGCACACCAGGGGGTGGGCCAGGCGGTTGGCTCCGCCCACCGAGGAGCTCACAACACTGGAGGCAGGAAGAAACCAGGCAGTCAGCTCAGGGACGAGCTTGAGTGAACAGCAGATTAGCCCAGGCAGGGCAAGTGTGAGGAGCTGAAGTGAGAGAGTAAACAGCTAAGTGAAAGTGACAGAAGGAAAGAAAGCCTGAGAGCCCAGCTTTGTGTAGGGCCAGAACAGCAAGGTCAGCAACGGCGGTGACTGTCTGGAGGGGGACCGTTTGGAAGTTCCTGGAAGGACCCCGTTGGCTGTGTGCCCGGTGGTCTGGAGCAGTGTTCCGAAGGACAGTCAGCACCAGGGCAGGGGCCTCTCGGACCCCGGCAAGGCTAGGAGTCGCCAGATTTGCCGAATCCGTCAGTGACGGGGACGCAGATCCCCCAACAACCAAGTCCCGATTGAAGGCAACAGCCCAACCCGTATTGGAGAGACACCGCCACCGCCACGGCACAAGTTTCTCAGGGCCAGCGCCTGCGGGCAAAGTGTAGAGCTCCTCCGGCCCAGATTGCAGCCGGGGAGCGGGTAACCGGAGGGAATCCACCGCTACCATCAGTCAACATAGGTGCAAGGAAGAGAGACATCACCGTCACCTACCGGGAGTGCAGGTGCAGCCGTCTGTGGGACCGTCCTACCAGCCGTTGGTTTACCGTACAGACTGTGTCCGTGTGTCAGGCTGAGTGAGTACCATAGTGCCGCAAGGCACAGCGCTGCCCCCGCGTCCCTGCGCCCTCCAGGCCCTACACTTCACATCTCATCACCGGGCCCCGGGATCACCAACCCCTACCCACGGAGGGGCAACCCAACACCTGGCTGCTCCGCAACACCATCCCTGGGACCCCCATACTGAGCAGCGGTGGTGCAATCACCACAACCGTGGGTGGCGTCACGAACTATAACAATTCCCACACCCAACAAACAACCCCCTTTCACTCACGGGCGAGGAGTGTCGCTCGAGAAACCCCGGGATCCGGCCCACGGCTCGAACCACCAGGAGCAGCTGCCGGACCCGAGCAGAAGGGGTGAGCGCGGTGTGCTGACACCCTCCTCCCCGCCCGCGACAACTTGGCGTCACGAACAGGATCTTACCGCTCTGCCGTCAGGTAGAGGTGCGCCTTGTTACCGCCGGAGGCATCCGGCAGAAAAATTTCAGAAGCCGCCATCTTTGGCGCGAAAAGTTCCCGCTCGAGCGTCTTCTCGAGCAGTAGAGGCGCGAAGGCCAAAACCCCGCCCCGAGAGAGGAGGGGCCGGAAAGAGCTAAGGGGGATGGAAACAAGATGTCTGCGCCCGACGGAGCCGCTGGAGGAGCGGTGGTCGCAGCCGCAGCGGCACCCGCGGATGGGAATGGGCCTGCCCAGGTCCCGGTCGTACCGGCGGGAGGTGCCGCGGCCCTCGCGCTTGCTCCGGTCATGCCGTTTTCCTTGCCCTATGCGCCCGGAGCTGCCTGGCTACCGCAGTATGACGGGAAACCGGATGCCCTACAGGCCTTCCGGAAAAAGCTTAACCCGTTGCTAGAGCTGTACCCCCTGACCGATAAGCAACGAGCAGCGATAGTGCTAGGCCAGCTAACCGGCGCGGCGGAGCAGGAAGCGGAGACCTGGACCGAGGGGGACCGGCTCTCTGTAGCCACCATCTTCGAGAAGCTACAGACTGCCTTTGAGACCCGGACTGAAGCTGAGCTGAGGATGCAGTTTTACCAGTGCCGGCAACGAGCTGGAGATAGCATTCGGGATTATGCTCTACGTCTGCAGACCGCCCTCCGCACGCTGAAGCGGGTGAACTCTATTAATGAGGCGGATAGCAACAAGATGTTAGTGGAGCAATTTGCGCAGGGGATGAGGTCCCCTGAGGATCGTAAACAACTCCGGCTGTGGGCCCTGGAACACCCTGATGTGGACTTTGCTGTGTTAAAGGAGCGGGCTATCAAGGCACTACAGCCCCCAGCTGCTGAAGTCCTGGAACCCGTCCCGTGGCCCGTCGAGACAGCTCCCGTTGCGGCGGCCTCCGCCAAACCAACCTCCTTAATACCTGCAGCCCCGAGCAGCACCGTGGAAGAACTGGCAGCCCAGGTCCGTCGCCTGGACGGAGACCTTGCCAAGATCCTTGCTGCGCTACAACCTCTGACCAGATCTCAGCCTCCAGCGCAGATACAGCTTGCTGACAGTCCCGAAGATGTTCCCTGGATGCAGCGGAGAAGCGCTAACAACCCGCGGAGCAGACCCCCAATCTGCTACAAGTGCCGTAAGCCGGGCCATATTTACCGACAGTGCCCGTTAAACGAGCAACCCCTGGGGCCCCGGGCCAATCCTCAGGAGTAGAACACCGTGGCCCCCCGGACTGGCGAGACCGATATGTCGGGGCCCGCCCTATCATCCCCGTGGCTGTGGACGGCATACCGGTGATGGCTCTCTTGGACACTGGATCACAGGTAACCACCATACCGTACACGTTGTATCGGCAGTATTGGGCCACAGACGAGCTGGCGCCTCCAGACAATAGTATAAATTTGATTGCCGCTAATGGACTTCCATTGACCCAGGTGGGGTATAAACAAGTGGCTATGACAGTGGGGCAAGCTGAACTGCAGCAACAGGGTATGATTGTGATCATGAATGAACCCAGTGATCATAACCCGAAAATAGTGCTGGGAACCAATGTGATGGAACACTGCATGGCTGATGTGTTGAACCTATTGCAACAGCTAGCCGCCACAGCGGCGGGGAGCCGGCAGAGGGCTGTGCAGCGTGAGATCCGCGCCCTGATGTACCGCCAGCATGTAAGCTCAACAGGAGGGGAGATTGGTGGAGTGAGAGTGATGGATGTTGCTCCGTTGACTGTGCCCCCTAGGAGTGAGATGATGATCTGGTGTAGGGCAGCAGTAGGGCCTCAGGGGCGTGACTACCCTGCGATGATGGAGCCCATGCCCTCCGAACACTGGCCCACTGTAGTGGCCGCCCGAGGGGTGGTAGATGTGAAGAAAGGGAGAGTGCCCGTGAGAGTGTTGAATTGTGGGGAGGAAGAAGTCAGGCTCCCCCGGTATGCCACCATTGCCAAGCTGCTCACCCTGGACCCTCACACTATCCATGAAGCCAGTCCATCCACACTCCCACCTACCCCCAGCACTTCCCCACCCCAGGGGGACACAAAGGAGTGGCACCAACAGCTACATGTAGGCACTGATGATACCCCTACACATCACAGGGCCGGGGTACACAGGGTGGTGCAAGAGTACGAACAGGTTTTCAGTAAGCACCCCCTAGACTTTGGGCGGATCAAGGGGGTCCAACACCACATTCCCACAGGTGAACATCCCCCTATCAAAGAGAGGTATAGACCTATTCCCCCTGCACATTACCAGTGTGCCAAGGATATGTTGAGGAATATGAAGGAGGCAGGGGTTATTCGGGACAGCTGTAGTCCCTGGGCCGCTCCGTTGGTACTGGTTAAGAAGAAGGATGGTACCATGCGGATGTGTGTGGACTACCGGAAGATCAACCAGATAACCCATAAAGATGCCTATCCATTACCTCGTATTGAAGAGTCTTTGGCTGCACTGAGAACTGCAAACTACTTCTCGACCCTTGACCTCACCAGCGGATACTGGCAAGTGGCCGTGGCCCCAGAGGACCGGGAGAAGACCGCCTTCACCACCCCGATGGGACTCTGCGAATTCAATAGCATGCCGTTTGGGCTGTGCAATGCCCCTGGGACCTTCCAACGGTTGATGGAGTGCTGTCTGGGACATTTAAACTTCGAGACCGTCCTGCTGTATTTGGATGATGTGATTGTTTATTCCCAGACGTATGAAGCCCATCTGGAGCACCTGGCCGAGGTGTTCGCGTCCCTTGCCCAGTACGGGATGAAGTTGAAGCCCTCAAAATGCCACCTGCTGAAACCCAGAGTGCAGTATCTAGGGCATGTGGTGAGTGCGGATGGCGTCGCCCCCGACCCTGAGAAGATTACTGCCATCCAGAGCTGGCCGACACCAACTACAGTGAGGGAAGTAAGGCAGTTCCTGGGTCTGGTGGGGTATTATCGGCGCTTTATAAAGGGATACACGAAGATGGCTGACCCCATGCAAGATCTCCTTGTGGGACAGACCAAAGGTGGTAGACCCATTGGGGCCCCACTGTCGTGGGAGGACAAGCATGAGGAGTCCTTTTGCCAGTTGAAGGCGGCCTTGACCGGAGAAGAGGTCCTGGCGTACCCTGACTATGAGAGCCCGTTCATCCTCCACACGGACGCCAGTAATGTGGGGCTAGGAGCGGTCCTATCCCAGGTCCAGGATGGAAAGGAGAAGGTGATTGCCTACGCTAGCCGAAAACTCCGGCCAACCGAAAGGAACCCTGAGAACTATAGCTCCTTCAAGCTTGAGCTATTGGCGTTGGTGTGGGCTATCACGGAGCGGTTCCGCCACTACTTGGCAGCAGCCAAATTCACCGCGTTTACGGACAACAACCCGCTGACTCACCTGAACACGGCCAAGTTGGGCGCGCTGGAGCAGCGGTGGGTAGCCCGGCTAGCCAACTATGATTTCACCATAAAGTACCGAGCTGGTCGTGTCAACATAAATGCCGATGCACTCTCCCGGATGCCCCATTTGTCAGAAGAGGGGTGCGAGGATGACGACCTCGAGGAGATTGAGTTGCCTGCGTTTCACCAGCTGCCTACTGAGAGGGTACAAGTCTGTCAGCAAAGGGTGGATCTGGACCCGCGGCCCAGTCAAGAGTGGCAGGACGCCCAGGACCAAGCGCCGGCTGTCCGCCCTGTCAAGACTCTGGTGGAACAAGGTGCTATGGGAATAGACCCTGCCGCTCCAGCAGAAGCTCAACGCTTGTGGAAAGAACGAAAACGACTTTACCTACACCAGGGGAGGCTGTACCGTGAGCTGATCAACCCGAAGACCCATGAGAAGATATGCCAGTTGATCGTTCCTCAAGCTGAGGTCGCTACTGTCTTGCGGGCATACCATGATGGTGCCGGCCACTTCGGGTGGAAGAAGCTGGAGATGCTGCTGAGGGAGCGGTTCTATTGGAGTGGGATGCGTGAATCGGTGGAAGCCTGGTGTCGAGAGTGTGGTCCTTGTACACTGAGGAGAAAGGACGAGACTAGCCAGAGGGCACCGTTACATCCCATAGTCACCCATCAGCCGCTGGAGCTGGTCGCCCTGGACCATGTCAAGCTCACCCCTAGCCGAAGTGGGTACACCTACGCATTGACCATGGTAGACCACTACTCAAGATTCATGGTGGTAGTCCCCGTTAAGGACCTAACTGGTCGAACCGCTGCTCGAGCGTTCCAGGCTTATTTCTGCCGACCCCATGGGTACCCCGAGAAGGTGCTGACTGACCAAGGCCCGGCTTTTGAAGCAGAGGTGTTTCACGAATTCTGCCAGTTGTACGGCTGCAAGAAGATCCGGACCACTCCGTACCACGCCCAAACCAACGGCATGTGCGAGAAAATGAATCACTTGGTCCTGGGGCTCCTCAAGACGCTACCGCTGGAAGAACGGAACATGTGGCCGGAAAAGCTACCTGACTTGGTCGACATGTATAATAATATCCCGTCCAGCTCGACGAAGTGCACCCCAGCGTATCTGATGAGGGCTCGGCCTGGCCGCCTGCCGGTGGATCTGGAGATGGGGTTGGAAGCCCCGGAAGCACTCCCCTCAACGGCAGAGTGGGAAAGTCGGAGGAGGGCACAGTACCGGCAAATCCAGGAGTATGTGGAGAAAAACCTCAGTCGAAGTCGAGAGCAGCAAGAGCACCGGTTCAACCAGAAGGCGCCTGCAGGTCCTTTCCAGCCAGGAGATGTGGTGCTGAAACGGAAGAGAAAAACCCACAAGTTGGATGATCAGTGGGAGCAAGTCCCTTATGTCATACAGCCCACAGAATGGGGAGATGGGAAGACCTACCAGATCAGTCGCGACCAAGGGGACACCCTAGCCACAGTTTCCCGGGACCATCTAAAGAAATGCCCCCCAGCGCTGAAGGCAGAGGCTGAAGTACCGGTTCCTCCACCAGTGGAGAAGGCAGCAGAGGTAATCCACACTGTAATGGGTGACTTCCCAGCAGACTGGCCTACACAGAACGGCGCGGTGATTCTTCCAGTGATACTGTTCCCACAACCCGTGGATGAAGAAGTAGTGGAAGCGGTTAACCGTGAGCCAGAACCAGTGCCAGTGCCCAGGGATGAACCTGTACCCAGCCCCCCTGCACCTCCACCTGCTCCACACTATAGCAGGGAGGAGGAACCTATTGTTCCCTCTACCCCGCTGTCTAGCGCCACTGACACCGGGCCCCGAAGGTCCACCCGTTCCAACCTAGGTAGACCCCCACTTAGGTACAGGGAGACCGTTCTATGAGTGAAAGGGGTCCGCAAATGTAAAAGAGTGTTGTTGTTGTTTGAAAAAGTTTAGAAAGTTTTGAAAAATGATGATAAATGATTATACCGAGTTTGTCACCTGATTGTCTGCAGTGATTAGAACCGGCAGGAGCCGGCACCGTTGTCCCCGTGGGGACCGTTTAAAGTTTATTTGCATGGGAACTATCCATGGACAAGCCCGTGAACTTGCAGGGCACCACAAACGTTAAGTGGCTTGTAAATATGTTGGGTACCGTTACCCCCTCAATGCCGCCTCCGGAGAGGCAGGTTGGAGGGAGGGCCCTGAGCAGAGCAGGCCAGGGCCCAGCCACCAAAGGAACCCGTGGCCACCCTCTGGAGGGGAAGGACAGATCCCGCTCGGGTAACTTGTGCTGGACTGTGGGTCAAGGGGTGCTGCCTGGGTTTTAGGGGCAGCATTAGGGCCAGGTTGCTTGGGTGGGAGAGAGCGGAAACCGTGACCGTATACCGTTGCAACGTTTAAGTAAATGTGCCTCCCGTCTTGGGAAGAGTTATTAAAAATATGTTATTTATGTTTTGCTTAACCTGTTATCCCCTTTTTACAGAAAAATAAAACCGGTGTAGGACGGCAGCCCGCGGACGGTCTGCATTTTGCTAAGGGGGAATGTGTCGCCCTGGGCAAGCCAGGGGACACAGGTCACAACACCACCACACCTCACACTCCAGGTAGGCACATCACAGCTAACCTACAAATCCTTGTTGCCTTCCTCCAGAGGTTGATGATGCACACCAGGGGGTGGGCCAGGCGGTTGGCTCCGCCCACCGAGGAGCTCACAACACTGGAGGCAGGAAGAAACCAGGCAGTCAGCTCAGGGACGAGCTTGAGTGAACAGCAGATCAGCCCAGGCAGGGCAAGTGTGAGGAGCTGAAGTGAGAGAGTAAACAGCTAAGTGAAAGTGACAGAAGGAAAGAAAGCCTGAGAGCCCAGCTTTGTGTAGGGCCAGAACAGCAAGGTCAGCAACGGCGGTGACTGTCTGGAGGGGGACCGTTTGGAAGTTCCTGGAAGGACCCCGTTGGCTGTGTGCCCGGTGGTCTGGAGCAGTGTTCCGAAGGACAGTCAGCACCAGGGCAGGGGCCTCTCGGACCCCGGCAAGGCTAGGAGTCGCCAGATTTGCCGAATCCGTCAGTGACGGGGACGCAGATCCCCCAACAACCAAGTCCCGATTGAAGGCAACAGCCCAACCCGTATTGGAGAGACACCGCCACCGCCACGGCACAAGTTTCTCAGGGCCAGCGCCTGCGGGCAAAGTGTAGAGCTCCTCCGGCCCAGATTGCAGCCGGGGAGCGGGTAACCGGAGGGAATCCACCGCTACCATCAGTCAACATAGGTGCAAGGAAGAGAGACATCACCGTCACCTACCGGGAGTGCAGGTGCAGCCGTCTGTGGGACCGTCCTACCAGCCGTTGGTTTACCGTACAGACTGTGTCCGTGTGTCAGGCTGAGTGAGTACCATAGTGCCGCAAGGCACAGCGCTGCCCCCGCGTCCCTGCGCCCTCCAGGCCCTACACTTCACATCTCATCACCGGGCCCCGGGATCACCAACCCCTACCCACGGAGGGGCAACCCAACACCTGGCTGCTCCGCAACACCATCCCCGGGACCCCCATACTGAGCAGCGGTGGTGCAATCACCACAACCGTGGGTGGCGTCACGAACTATAACAATTCCCACACCCAACAAACAACCCCCTTTCACTCACGGGCGAGGAGTGTCGCTCGAGAAACCCCGGGATCTGGCCCACGGCTCGAGCCACCAGGAGCAGCTGCCGGACCCGAGCAGAAGGGGTGAGCGCGGTGTGCTGACACCCTCCTCCCCGCCCGCGACAGTACTATCATTAAACAACATGTCAGTTAGTTATCAGAACCCGTAGGACTGTCACCTATGGCTTGGTACACCGCAGCACTTGTGCACACACCTCAGAACACAGTCATGTCTCCCGGGAAAGCAAGCTGGTAATGACTGTTTAGCCTAGGCTGCCATAATAAGCAGCTAACAAAAATGGGGGGTAGGTGGAAGAAAAGGAAAAGGCTGGCCCGTCCCATGCATATCGCAGCAACCTTGTGCAGCTTTCTCAAGGGCCAATTGATGTGTCACTCTATGTGACTGCAGACTTGTGAATCCTCACATCGCAAGCACTGTGCCCTGTCAGGATTCTCTGGTGTCAGAGCCGAGAATAGTGGTTACATGACCTCAAGTATGAGATATGCAGACTCCTGGCCAGAATCTGTCTAGATTGTTTTTGGCCTACACTTGCATTGAGCGCATGTGAAACAGTCAAGGTGGGAGTCTCCATATACCATACTTGCAGTCACGTAATGCCAATCCCAGTGCTGACACCGCAGAATCCTTACAGCGCACAATGCATGCAACTTGAGGATTCACAAGTTTGCAGCCACATAGAGTGACACAGAGTGACTGCAGACTTGTCATGTTAGACAATGGACAACCCCTTTAAAATCAAGTGACAGGGAACTTACTGTACGTGATACAGCTGCAGTGGGGAAACCATTGGGTACAGTGAAAAAAAACCCTCCATAAAATGTTTGAGTTTGCAGGATTTAGAACAGGCCGTGAGTGAGGGCAGTGCCATGCACAGCATTGAGTGCTGCAGCCATGTTTGCATGGAGTGGGGATCAAATTTTTGGGCACTGTAGGGAGGACGTGTGTCGCGCAGGGTTATGGGGTACTTGGTCTCGGGCAGTGTATATCTGGGGAATGTCACTTTGGTGGCCATTGCCCGGTTCTGTGCCCTGGGCTCTTTTTGAAAAGGGGAAATATTTACAGGGGATTAGAATAATGTTCACATGTGACGCCACTTGTGGTGTTGCGGCTATGTAGATGAAGCCGCCGCTGCACAATATCCACTACTGGGGCTGGTATTAATGTCGCGGGCGGGGGCACCTGCCACGGCCAGTGGGAAGCTACTCGAGACGCTCGGATCTGGGATCGTGGCTGTGGCTCGAGTGGCAGCCGGATCCAGGACTCTTGCAGCAGCCCGTCGCCCACAAAGTAATAAAGGGGTTATTTACAGTTTGTCAGTGACGCCACCCGTGGGTTGCAGTGATGGTTGGTGACACCGCCGCTGCCTTGGTATGGGGCACCCGGGGCTGATGGAGCGGGGCAGCAGGATGGTATCCCCTCCACGGGTAGGGGAGGTGTTGTCCTGGACCACAGGTGTAGGTGATGTAGAGTGCTGGGACACCGTCTGCAGGCTGGATCGGATGATATCCGGGACGGGACTCTCCGGACGCTGTCTGCCAGGTTGCGGTGACATCTTGCTGCTGATGTCCAGGAAAAGGTTTCTGCAGAGTCCTGGTGTCCCTGCACTTTATCATCTCTGATAACATGCCACTCCCTCACCTTCCCCCTTGGTTTTTCAACAGCAATCTGAGTCCATTTGATGGTAGCGTGAACCCTGTGGGGTTGGAGTCTCTGGTCTTGTCCCCGGTTCTTCGTTTGCTACTGAGTCTTGGATTTTTAAAGTCAGTGAGGTCTTTGATGGTCCCCTCGCTGTGCAGGTATAATCAAGCCTGCCTGGAGCTTCTGCCTGACCTAGGGTCCAGTACCCCGCTGGTGCGTAGTTTTGAGAGTACTCCACTGTACTCCACCGGCAACTACCCTCCTGGGCACCGGGTTACTGTTCACTCCAAGTCAGTGCATCTGCTCACTATCACAGTCACCTCTAGACTCTCTACTGTCTTCCTAACTGTCCACAGTCTGCCCCTCCCACCTGGTCAACTAGTCAACTGGACTGGCTCCACCTCTAGGCGGCCACCATTGATCCGATCCTAGCTGTGTACCATTCCATGGGGGATTGTTGGGGAAAAACTGGGATTTTGTGAAGTGTTTGTGTACCGCCCCATGCTCGGCAGCCGAGCCGCTCGTATCTGGCCCTTCTGTGGGTGGCTCGAGGGTCTCCGGACCCGGGGGCCTCACGGTCACTTCAAATGCAAAGGGGTTGTGATGGGATGGTGGGTGTAGGACGGATGCATACGGGCTGGGCCGTACGGAGTTTGTGACGCCACCCACAGTGTGTGGTGATATTGGACACCACCGCTGCAGTTATGGGGCACCCGGGGGAGATAATGTGCAGCAAGTTGTTAACCCCTCCGTGGACAGGGATGGTGGTCCCGGGACCCGTTGGGCTTTGGCGGTGCAGGGAGATGGGCGATCGGAGGATGCTGTTGTACTCACTATTATTAAACACACGAGTCTCTGGTAAACCAAGGTGATGGTGGTCGGTGCCCGCAGCCGGCTGCGTTAGGGTTCCCCCACCCGGCTGGTGGTCTCTGTCTTTCTCCTGCACCTGTTAGAATGGTGGACTGCCTGTGTTTGCAACTTCAGGAGTCCGCTCCCGGCTTGTGGTCACCTAAGGAGCCCTTTGCCCGCGAACGCTGGCCTGTGGGATCTCTGAGCCATGGCGTGGCGTTTTATCCCCCTCGGTGGGCTGTTGCCTTCAGTCGGGACTTTGGGTGGGACAGGACCTCTAGTCCTGGCTTCAATCAGTTAATTAACTAGTCCCCAATAGCTTCTGGACCTAGCTTCAGGGTCTGAGTACCCCCCTTTGTGCTCCGGTTTCCGAGTCGATTCCCCGGGTCAGTACCGGCGGGCCACTACCCTGTCCCAGTCCACCTCGGTTCCACCGAGCCGTCTTCCCGGCTCCTGCAGACGGAGACCGCCGTCTGCCTCCGAGCCAAAGGAACCAGGGCTCCTACCCTGGTACCTGTTCAATTTGGGTTTTCGCCTCTGCTGGAGCTGCAAACAGCTCCAGGACACACTCCTCTCCAAGTTGAACTCTTAACCTTATCTGGGTAATTTTTCCACCCCAGGCTATCTGAACTCCTCGGTGGGCGTCTTCCAACTTCTGGTTCCGTCCCCTGGTGTGTCCATAAAGCCCTGAGGGGGGGGGGGATGACTAGGGTTTAAATGTTTGGCTGTGTGTTACCTGTGAGGGAAAGGTGTAATGCGGGGCCCTATTTGTGACTACCTGGCCCGGCCAGGGCGTCACACTTGTGTGTGACAGGCACTGGTCTTCTGGGGCCCTAGGGGGTTGGCCCTGCATCCTGGTGAGGATGTAGAACCTTGTATCTCCCTTATTGCTACAGGGGCGCTGCAGAATTTTTTTCAAGCATTATATAAATGATCTTTACTCTTCTAGATATCATCTGTGTTCACATGTTGTGGGCTTTTGCTGCCAACACAGTAGAATTACAATGTTTTTGTCACAATTTTTTGAAAATTGGGGCAAAAAATACATTGGTTTTTTTGCCGCGATCATGCCAAACAAACTAAATGCAATGAGGCTGCAACATATAAAAAAGGTCTTCATTTAACATCAAGGGGACTTGATATTAAATACAATTATAGGTTTGTCTACATTATCAGTGATAGACAGGTACTTGTAACAGCAAGAGACTTTCTAAAGTGAAAAAAAAGTGAATTTGTAGCACAAAATTTGTTACTCCAAAGGTATGTTCACACTAAGATATTTTTGTGGAGAGCGGACCACACACAGACACAATATTACCTACTTTTTACATGGACTGTATCAACATGGTTTTGTTTGGTCCAATTTCTTACAGCCAGATTAGTGCATGTGTAAGGAGGTGGTCGGCATACAAAGAACTTCCCCCTGAAAACCCCGATCAAAATATGTTACGATATTTTATGCTGGTATTATTGTAGCCAAAAGGGTACAGTGTCCTTATTGAATGCTAAGCTATTGCTAATGTACAGTATGTCTATATGCCTTTAACAGTGTAATGTGTTTTCTATAAGACCTTTAATGATAGGAAAGACTATATTGTGTAAAGAGTAAGAATGTTTTAGATAAGGATTAGTGCAATGTAGGGACAAGTGAGCAGGAGTAGGTTGAGTGGCACATAAGTTGTTAGTAATGTAGCGCCCCTGAGACCATCAGGGTGCTACAAGGTTCTATATCCCCACAAGGATGCAGGGCCTACCCCCTTAGGGACTCAGAACCCCAGTGATGGTACCAACAAAAACCCAGGTAATCAGTTTTCCCCAACAATCCCCCATACAATGGTACCCAGCTAGGGTGGGACCAATGGATGGCCGCCTAGAGGTGGAGCCACTCCAGTCCAATAGTTGACCAGGTGGGAGGGGAAGACTGTGGAGAGTAGTCGGGAAGACAGGACACAGAACTGAAGTAACTGTTGAAAGTGTCAGACCGCAGGAGTGTGGAGGTGGAAGCAAAGTGACATCCTGACTCGGGTTAACGGTGACCTGGTACCCATGAGAAGTGGTTGCTGGTTGAGTACGGTGGAGTACTCCCTGAACTACCCACCGACGGGGTACAGGACCCTAGGACAGGAAAGAGCTTCAAGCTGACCTGTTAACACCTGCACAGCAAAGGGGACTATCAAGGACCTTGCTGACCCTAAAGAAACCGAAGACTCAGTAGCAAAGGGAGAACCAGGGACAGGACCAGAGACACCAACCCCACAGGGTTCACGCTACCGTCAGGTGGACAGAAGTGGAAAAACCACAGAACGGGGACCCCCAGTTGTTCTATACCACGGTGACCCACTTACCTGAGACAAGTGCAGGGGAAAAAGGTACCAGAGAACCAGACTGGCACTGGGATGAAGGGGACCTGGAGGCGAAACCAGCCGGTCTCGGGCAACCAGTTAACATCTGCAGAAAGTGAGTAAACCAGTTGCACTGAACATCTGTGTGGACTACCTTCTTCCGACGCCCACTGCACCATACACCCTCTGGGGCAAAACCCTACTTGCGGAGGGACTACCATACTAGCTGCCAATACCATCAGCCCCAGTAGAGACATTCTGCAGCGGCGGCTCCCTACACTTAGCCGCAACACCGCAAGTGGTGTCACAAGTGAACATTATCATAATCTCCCCTGTAAATATCCCCATTACAAAAAGGGCCCAGGGCATGGAACCAGGTAACGGCCACCACTGTGACATTCAAAATAGAGACTCTGCCCGGAACCGAGTACCCCATATCCCTGGGTGCTACAAACCCTTTTTCCTGGCATCACGAACGGGATTGAACTGGACCCGGTCAAACCGGGTGACGTGTGCCTTTAGAACTGTGTGTTATGGACTGCTTTATTGTTTGAAAAACTGCTGCCATTTTGCTGTGAAAAATAACTGCCCCACTAGAGACTAAAAGGCGCAAAAAGAAAGCCCTGCCCCCGGAAGTATCCGGAATGTAAAACAAAACCGAAATCAGGGAGCCTGGAGGCCCTGCACCAGAATGCCTCCAGGACTGCGACAAGCAACATGTCTGCAACAGGGAATTGTGCCAGTGTCCCAGTTCAACCAGGGACCTGGACCGCGGAAAGACTAGAGGAAGAGGTCCAGTGTCTGTGCTGGACTTTGCGAGCCGAACACCTGCAGCAAGTCGAGGAGTGGAAGGCGGAGATGATGGAGGTGGTGGCAGCCACGCGGGCTCAAGAGAGTGGAGCGCCACTTGACCAGGCTGCACCGATCCAGCTTCCGGGATCCATCCTCGACCAGGCCGTGTCACCGCCAGAGCCAGAGAGACCAGAAGTGGTCGCATCACCTTCTCCGCTGGAGAAGGGCAAAGTGTTGCAAGCGTCCCCTGTCAGGCCAGAAGCGGTCGCATCACCTTCTCCGATGGAGAAGGAGAAAGCACTCTCTGACACAGTGATGGCAGCACAGGCGATGATATCATCAGGAGCCGCGGAGGAGGCCACCGCTGGCGGTGATGACCATCCCCAGGCACTGTGCCCAGTTGCTGTCGGGGCTCCGGCAGCAAGCTACCATGATTCAGGTAGCAAGAAAGCAGCGGTCGTCACCTGGCAGTGGGCCCGAGTTGAGGAGGACACCCGTGGAGGCTGCCAAGCTATCATCACCCAGTTGGCCCTGGAGAGGGAGCAGTGGGAAGAGCGGTGGGCGCAGGCGGAGGCCAGAGACCTCCAAGTGAAGCAGCACCTGCGGCTCGTCACCTACGGCACCCAGGGCCTGATGCACCAAGGTGTTGTTGTACAGTTCAGCATCAAAAGGGATGGGAGTTCATTGCAGAGCCTGAAGGAGGGAGTGTTCATCTCCCACTGGGATGTGAGGCCCCCATCTCCCCAGAGGACACCCCGACCGGGACTTGCATGTGGGGGACAAAGTGGCCTACACCCGGCACTATGGAGAGCGGGGCTGGTATGCCCTTGATGTGGAGGTCCTTGCTGCAAAGCCAAAGCCGCTCCCATTTCAGCACCCATTTCAGCACCGGTCCCGCAGTTGCCATCAGGAGGCAGTGCAGGTGCATGGGACCAGTGCACACAGACTCTAAGTGCTGATCCCAGGAGGCCAAGTGAACTTGATGGCCCCTACCCAGCACCGTGGTAGCCATGACCTGATATGCTACCAGTTTATTGTTTTGTTATTTGAACATTGGATTGTTCCAAATTAAAAAGTTACCAGTTAATGTGTTGATATAAAAATGGACCCAGGCTGCAGGACTGGCAGCAGCCAACACAAACTTGTGTCATGTAAAAAAGTTGCATCAGTTGTGCCCCACCAGGGTACACCCATCCAACGGACATTGCTGTAAGCACCGCCACCAGGAGAGGCCGGGTGCAGGAAAGGTCTGGGACAGAGATGGTCTGGACCTGGTCACCAGCGTAACCGGTGACCTGCCTCCTTAGTGGGTTCTGGGACCAGGACCTTTGGGTGGTGCGTGCAGGGAATGGTGCCCCAAGTTTGAAACGTTGAAGCAATGAACTTCCCCTGCGTGGGAAGACCTGTTAATGTTTTACATGAAAATAAAAAAAATGTGTAATCAGTTTTACCTTGCAGCCTGAGGACGTGCTGGAATTAACCAAGGGGGAATGTAGCGCCCCTAAGACCATCAGGGTGCTACAAGGTTCTGCATCCCCACTCTGCCTGGAACCGAGTACCCATATCCATGGGTGCTACAGTAACATTAGGTGAAGTGTTCTAGGTTAGTGATGGTTAGGACAACAGGGTGGTTTATAGATAAAGAAGATGTAGCAGAGGTAGATAAACAGTGCTGGTTGGAATGCAATAGCCGGGTACCTCGGCTGCATTTCACATCAAGTGCAACAGGGGTTAAGGAAAAAGTTTAGCCCCTGGGCGGAGCTTGGAAACTAGGTCCCTGGGACAGAAAAAGTACAGGGAGAAGACAATGGCTGCCTGAGGAGAAGGGTGTGAGTTGTGCTGAGATCGGACTGGTTCCCCTATGAGCAGGTTCCTTTGTTGGCAGGCCTGCTGGGTGAACATAGGGGTATGCTGGACCCTCAGAACACAAAACAGTGCAGGGCTGGGACCCTAGGTAATGGTCAGGGTTGGACCATTCTGTTGTGACAGAACGCCACAAATAGAAAAAGGTCAGTATAGCAGTACAGTGCAGGAGAGCACAGAAAAACTGGAACAGACTTACAGAAACAGGTAAAGGAAGACATAGAGAGGAAGTTAGTGACTGTAACCTGTATGAGAAAACCCTGCTGAAGAACAAATAAAGTTGTGTTTAAGAAAAATAACCCTGATTGTTGTCATCTTCTTGCTTGAATCTGACCCCAGAGAAGAGAAGGAACCGAAGCCAGGAGGCTGCACTTAGACACGACACACAGACCACGATTGCAGTGTCCCCTGTGCTCCTGTATTAGGGTACAGTTTCACTTGCGTATAGCTTCTGATGCGAGAGCATCATACGCGATATGCTAATAACCCTCTGCTGTGAGTGTGCCGCCCCCGTGCCAGCAGCCGGGCTACTCAGATCCGGATCCACGGTGGCTCGAGGGGCGTCCGGCCACTCAAACGAAGGGGGTATTTACAGGGGATTGTAATATTTAGAGTTCGTGATGCCACCTGTGCTGTGTGGTAATGTGGAGTACCACACAGAGTTGGGAGTACCCAGGGGGGTGGAGTGGGGCTTCCGGATGTTAGAGCCCTCCACAGGTAGGGGGGATGCCCCGGGACTCGGTGATAGGAGCTGGAGGGGTGCCGTGAGGAGCGAAGAGGGACACTTTCGTACTCACACAGTCCATAAAGCTGACACCAACAACTGGATAAACCAAAGTTATGGACACCACTGCCGCTGAGGGGAGCTAGGTTGGGTCCCATCCCCGATGGTGCTGCCTGGTGATCTGTGACCTTCCTCCTGGCACTTAGTTCTCTTCTTAGCTGGCCCCGGTAGCATAAAACTAGTCGGGTCCCGCTCCCCAGTGTGGCTAACTGTGGGAGCTTGCTCTCAGGGTTCACGATTATGATTTTCTGAACCGATTTAGTGGAAAGTCCTATCCCCCTCGTTTCGCTAGTACCCCAATTTTGGAGTGGGTGGAGAACGGATCTTGAAGGCTCCGTTCTCGTCGGGTAAATTGTCAGGTTGCCTGAAGCTACTTCCTGACCTAGGGTACACGTACCCCGTTGTGCCCTGGTCCCAGCCCGGTAATGGTACAAGGCCGCCGGCTGTCCTCCTCGACAGTTCCGTGCCCCTTGTCACAATCCCCTGCGACCGGGGTCCAGATCCTACTAGGCCCAGACCACCATCTGCCATCTAGTTGCTTCCAAGGAGCCCGGCTACTGACCTCCTCTCTCCTTCACTCTCCACTCTCCAACTGACCTACTCCTGACACTCCTGACCTCCCCTTAACCAACCTTCCAAGTGGGCAACCCTATTTCACTCAGGGTGTCCACTGGTGTGTCTGGTGGGTGTGGTGCAGAGTGTACCTAGGATTTCATTGACTGATGTAGGCAACACCATATAGCTGGGAACCCATAACCAAGGAGGAGGTGGATATTGCACAGAAGGGCAGATTGCACAATACCCTGTGACGACCTGATAGTCCAGGGCGTCAAATGAGCATCAGCCGATGGTCATGCGACTGATCCGATCTTGTGATCGCATCACAGGTGCAGAGAAGAGGGAGAGAGCACTTTCTTCCCATCTCCTCCGCGGCCTGTCTCTGCGTACATTGCACTGCAGTCGCATACCTCCCAACCGTCCCCGATTCTGCGTTACTGCCCCGATTTTAGAAGTCTGTCCCGCGGATCACAGCTGATGTCCTGGCTCCTCCCCTCAGTGCAGTGAATAAATTAAATTAAATTCTCATCAGGGCTGGATTATAGGGGTGGCCGGGACTCGAACTTGTGAACCGTGAAGCTCTACCACTGAGCCACTGCCTGTATTGGAAAATATAATAAGATTTGGTAATCTTGACCTCTATATTGCAGTAGAGAAATCAGAAGCAGATTATTCAGCTGCAAAGATGGATGGATGGATGGATGGATGGATGGATGAGAGAGAGGGATGGATGAGAGAGAGGGATGGATGAGAGAGAGGGATGGATGAGAGAGTGGGATGGATGATGAGAGAGGGATGGATGATGAGAGAGGGATGGATGATAGAGGGATGGATGATAGAGGGATGGATGATAGAGGGATGGATGATAGAGGGATGGATGGATGGATGATAGAGGGATATATAGATATATGATAGATAATAGATAGATACATACATAATAGATAAATAGACATATAGATAGATGGATAGATACATGATACATGATAGAAATATAATAGATAGATAGAATCATATAGACAGATACATGGATAGATAGATAGATAGATAGATAGATAGATACTGCATCTCTTTGTAGGTGAAGGAAAGAGTCAGATTTATTTCTTTCCATAAAACTACTATAAAGAAATGAGGAAAAAAATAGAAATACAATTTTTTTTTATTTTTACCACCTAGGATTCAATCCAGCAAATTTCAAACATGTGCCCCGCAGCTTCCTAGCTTTTCTAGCTGCTCTAGCTGGTGAGCCACTAGGAATTGATGATGTAATATGGAGGATTTTATATAAATAAACCTACAATGCAGCCTCTGATTGCACAGGACATAGAGCTCCATTGTACAGAGGAGCATCTCTATCTCCTGTATTCTAGAGGGAGAGGAAAAGAGGGTTTTTCTTCTTCTAATAAAATTACTAAAAATAATAAAAAAAAATAGAATAATGTAATTTTATTACACTTTTTTATAAAATAATAAACATCACAAATCATCAAATAACATGGACATATTTTGTGTCCCTGTAATTGACCCGAACAAGACAGCCATCAGATTATTTATGGGGATCGGTAAATGGCAGGAAAAAATGGCGCAATTTATTATTTTTCTTTATTAAAACCCATAAAAACTGTAATAAAAATGTATCACTGAGGCCGTGTTCACATGTAGTGTAAATGCTGCGATTTTGCTGCAGGTGTCCACACCACGAACGCAATATAACAATCTTCTCTAATTATTGCGTGTCTGCGGTATTTTTTATGCATTGTCCATTTATTTGATACGTGTTTGTTGCAGATGTGAATCCTGAAGCTTATAAAGAAAAAAAGAGACACCAGGGGCGGAGATTTCATGACGTCTCATCCACTTTGCTTGGACAATTAGTCCATGTTCACATGTAGTGTAAATGCTGCATTTTTTTCTGCAGTGTTTTTGCACATATATTTTGCTGTGTTTAATTGTCAAAGTAAAGTGAGTTCCATGAGAACACGTTGCTGAACTCTGCAGTTTTGTTTTTTTTTTCTCTGAAGGTTTTTATGTGGAGCTTAAAAAAATGCAGGAAAAAGCCTCTCTACAATAAAAACACTTTAAAATGCACATTCACATCTGAACCAAAAACACATTAAATAATGGAGAAAAGGCAGAAATAATGCAGCAAAAATGGAAGAATCAGAGAAGATAGTTATTGTGTAGTTTGGGCGCCTCATACTTTCTCCTTCTTTCCTTTCTTCAAAAGTTGGGAGGTATACAGTCAGAAGACATGCGAGTGCAGTGCAATGTTTTACACACTCCCATAGACTTGTATGGGGGTGTGCGAGCTGAGATTCGCTGCCAAAAACAGCATGCTCCAGATTCATTCCGTATGCTGCTATAGCATAAGAAATCAAACGAAGATGGACACTGCCCTATAGTTTTGCACTGGTGCGAGTGCAATCTGATGCACTTGTGGCGCCCCTGACCTGGTCAGGCACCACTGAGTACTGCACCCATGCTGGGGACAGTACAATACAGGTAATCCAGAAGGCTGACTGGGGTGTGGAACACAGGCGCATAGTGACCAGGTCTCACACATGTACCCATGAGAGGACCCCTGGGGATCCCAGGAGGGGGCAAGCCTTCACCTTCACTGGAATAGTGGAGGGGGTAGAGCCTCCATCTCCTCTCAAGGGGTGTGGTAAGAGAATCTGGTTGCTAGGTGGCGTAGGCAAGAACAGGAGAGGAGGAGCAGTGAGCCAGTTCAGTGTAGAGTCCAGGGAGCTCAAGTGAGGAGCAGATCCCTGGAGCTGTGCAATCTGACAGCGCCCGCGCAGTGGCTACAGACGGGGGAGAACGGTCAACTAGGAGTGCTACCTGAAAGCCAGCTTCAGCTAGAGAGTGCACGGAGTGGGAAGTAAGGAGACTACTAGAGAGCACCAGGCCCAACCGGGCGGCAGATCCCGAAGCAAGGATAGATCCACCTTTCCCTGCTAAACCTGCCGGTGTGGGGCTCTCAAAGCCCACACCACAACACCACAAAAGCCGCAGCCACGTAACCACAGTGAGGGCCCATAGGTCACAGGAGGCAAGAAGCTGGAGTGGCCTGGTCCAGGCGACAAGCACACGGCAAACGAAGGGGAGTGAGGCTTCAGCAACTTCCCTGGGTGGCCCCCATAGGGACTAAAAGTCGGGGTCACCCCAAACCACCAAGGGCTAAGGAAGGCGAGTCAGTAGTCACCCTCATAAAGTCAGCCTGAAGGATACCTGGTTCCCACCTGGTTCATCTCAGCTACGCCCGGGCTACTCACCCTGCCATCAAATGTGAGTAAAGCCCTTGAAAGACATTCCTGCCTGTGTGGTTATTCTGCGACTTGTGGTACTACAAACCTACACAGGGCTCTGGGGCTTGCCTCACTCTCAGGAGGCTACTACATCCGACTGCACCCACCATCAGCCCCAGGCGTCCCCTAACCTGCAGTGGCGGTCCCCACTGACCGCAATACTGAGAGTGGCGTCACGATCAAACAAGAAGATTTCCTACCAGTGACGGAGATCCAGCTACGTGGAGTCCCTGAAGGTAATGCACCGACACTACACCTGTGGGGCTTCACATCTGGCGTCACGAACAGGATAAGGACTAGACCTGTTCAGACAGGTGACCATGTGCCTGGGCGGTCCGCTTGAAAAATTGGAAGCGCCGCCATATTGCCACCATGAAAAGCGCGCTGAAAAACAACAGCAGCCCGCGCTGGAAGAAGTTACCGCCCACGAAGAGGTGTGGCTACCCAGAGATCCCCTGCAGAGTTCTGACCTTGCCGGCTATGAGAGCGGAAGCGTCCAGAAACGGCGGGAGAGAAGGGAAGCCACAAACCTGCTGCTGCGGAGAGCAGAAATGGAATCCAGACGCGGATACCCAGAACCAGGCTCTGCTGCCTGGTGGTGCCGGGAGCTTGCCCTCTTCTGCGACCGGCTGGAGGCCGGGATTGTGCGACAGCTTAGGGAAGAACGCACGGAGCTCCTGGAGATGGCTGCGGCGGTGCGGACCTACGAGGAGGGAGCCGCGCGACGCATGTCAGACCGAGCGGCGACGACGCAGACCCCGATGCTGCCACAGATGGGTGAGTCGAGTGATGCCCCGGCCAGCACAAGTGCCCCGACCCCTGCTGCCACGCCCGCGGTCCCGGAAGAGGCGCCCGGCGCGGCGCCACCGAACCAGGCCGCAGCCACGCTAGATGCGGCCCGCCAAATCCAGGCCGCCGCAGCCATGCCCCGCCTGGCCCGCAAAGGTCCGACTACCACTGCGATACTGATCCGTGCCGCAGGTGTGACGCTGACCCAGGCTGCCACCCTGCTGAGCCCAGTCCGCCAAGACCCCACCGCAGCAGCGACGCTCGTCCGCGCCGCAAGTGAGATGCTGAACCAGGCCGCAGCCCCGCCGGGTGCGGCCCGCCAAGCTCCGAACGCTGCAGCGACGTCCAGCCCAGCCTGCACAGAGCCCCCTGCAACAGCGACACTGATCCAGGCCGCCGCCATGCCGGGCGCGGCCCGCCAAGACCAGGCCGCCGCCATGCCGGGCGCGGCCCGCCAAGACCAGGCCGCCGCCATGCCGGGCGCGGCCCGCCAAGACCAGGCCGCCGCCATGCCAGGCGCGGCCCGCCAAGACCAGGCCGCCGCCATGCCAGGCGCGGCCCGCCAAGACCAGGCCGCCGCCATGCCGGGCGCGGCCCGCCAAGACCAGGCCGCCGCCATACAGGGCGCGGCCCGCCAAGAAGAGAAGACTACCTCATCATTTTCCCCGGCCTGCAAGGCCAGAGCAGACACCGCTCCCCAGTCCAGAGAGGTCCCTGCTAGGAAGACCCTGATAGGAGAGGACCCTGAATACTGGAAGCTGAAGGCTGATCTAGAGGCCCAGTTCCCACAAGAGATGGTGGATCGGTATCTGCTCCCTCCGTATACCCCCAAGGAGATTCAGACAACCCCTGCAGCTGCGCCAGAGAGTCCACCGCCCAGACCAGCTGAAGAAAGCCCATCCCCAGCACTGCCACCAAAGGAGTGCAGCGAAGAACTAAGGGGGAGAGGAGGCCAGGAAGCTGAGGAGCTGACTCCGGAGCCACCAGCAGTGGATCTATACTCAGAGCCGGAGATGTTGCCCTATTCCCGTTGGGATGAGGAAGACCTAACCCCGTCTGCTGACGAAGATCAGCCCAAAGACCTCACCTGGGAGCCTGCAAGCATGAACCCAGCCCGCAAGACACGGCGCAGCAGAGCAAAGTATCCTCCAACACCACAGTCTCCAGAGCAGAGAGAAGTCACAGCCAGAGACCTGCAAGAAAAACGAGCCCTGAGAAGATCCAAAGCCCAGGTCAGAGGACCCCTTTGCAGAGGAATAGTAGAGGACTTCAACTTGAAAAGCGGATACGGCTTTATTGTAGTAAAAGGAATAAAAGAGGGCATATTTGTGAATCGGAGAGATGTTCAAGCCCACCTGCCCAGAGGACATTCAGGCAGAAATTTGAAAATTGGAGACGCAGTACAGTTCACCTTGCATCAAGGAGAAAGGGGCTACTATGCCTTAGACGTAGCACCATGTCCCAAAGAAGAAAGAAAAGACAGAGATAAAGAAACAGATGCAGAAAAGGAAACAGATGAATATCTAGAAAGAAAAGATAAAGATCCTACAGATGAAACAACCACAGACAAAGATCCTACAGATGAAACAACCACAGACAAAGATCCTACAGATGAAACAACCACGGACGACGACGGAGAGCAAGAAAGTCACAGGTGCCGGTGCCCTACATGCCCACGCCCTGGTGAAAAAGAGGAGTAAAAGTAAAGTAAGAAGAGAAGTTACTGTTTTGACCAGTTTTGAAAAGTTTTGTTTTGCAACGTTTAAGAATGTGCCCACAAAAACTATTGTGAGAAATAAACTTTAAGGCTATGAACTTGCTATAGCCACAAACTCTCGCAGTGTAAATAGTTACACCAGTGGCACCACTACCAGGGCCAGCCTGTTTAGGGGCTTGGCTCGTCTGCAACCAGGGGGGCCCGTCCGTAGAAAAGGGCCTTGGCTCACCTGCGACCAGAGAGCACGCCTGTTTATGGGGCCTTGGCTCACCACCACAAAGAGGGTACCTGGTCAGCACCACCTGTGGAGGCCGCCTCTGCATCCTGCCAGAAGAGGCTGACGGCGCGGATCCACCAGGCCAGGTATACCCTGAAACCACCAGCCCATGCAAGCCGCCTCTACATCCTGCCAGAAGTGGCTGAAGTCGCGGCCAACGGGAGAGGAAGATTGGAGGAAAGGTCTGGGGAAACGGATGGCCCAGACCTGGTTACCAACAGGACCGGTGACCTGCCTCCTGAGAGGGTTTTGGGTGGGTTAACGGACTTGTGGGTGGAGGGTGGTGATGTCTGATACCTGGTGCTTTTAAATGTTTTACATGTTTTAATGTTTTATGCATTTTAAAATGTTGTCTTGCAGCCCGAGGACGTGCTGGTGATAACTAAGGGGGAATGTGGCGCCCCTGACCTGGTCAGGCACCACTGAGTACTGCACCCATGCTGGGGACAGTACAATACAGGTAATCCAGAAGGCTGACTGGGGTGTGGAACACAGGCGCATAGTGACCAGGTCTCACACATGTACCCATGAGAGGACCCCTGGGGATCCCAGGAGGGGGCAAGCCTTCACCTTCACTGGAATAGTGGAGGGGGTAGAGCCTCCATCTCCTCTCAAGGGGTGTGGTAAGAGAATCTGGTTGCTAGGTGGCGTAGGCAAGAACAGGAGAGGAGGAGCAGTGAGCCAGTTCAGTGTAGAGTCCAGGGAGCTCAAGTGAGGAGCAGATCCCTGGAGCTGTGCAATCTGACAGCGCCCGCGCAGTGGCTACAGACGGGGGAGAACGGTCAACTAGGAGTGCTACCTGAAAGCCAGCTTCAGCTAGAGAGTGCACGGAGTGGGAAGTAAGGAGACTACTAGAGAGCACCAGGCCCAACCGGGCGGCAGATCCCGAAGCAAGGATAGATCCACCTTTCCCTGCTAAACCTGCCGGTGTGGGGCTCTCAAAGCCCACACCACAACACCACAAAAGCCGCAGCCACGTAACCACAGTGAGGGCCCATAGGTCACAGGAGGCAAGAAGCTGGAGTGGCCTGGTCCAGGCGACAAGCACACGGCAAACGAAGGGGAGTGAGGCTTCAGCAACTTCCCTGGGTGGCCCCCATAGGGACTAAAAGTCGGGGTCACCCCAAACCACCAAGGGCTAAGGAAGGCGAGTCAGTAGTCACCCTCATAAAGTCAGCCTGAAGGATACCTGGTTCCCACCTGGTTCATCTCAGCTACGCCCGGGCTACTCACCCTGCCATCAAATGTGAGTAAAGCCCTTGAAAGACATTCCTGCCTGTGTGGTTATTCTGCGACTTGTGGTACTACAAACCTACACAGGGCTCTGGGGCTTGCCTCACTCTCAGGAGGCTACTACATCCGACTGCACCCACCATCAGCCCCAGGCGTCCCCTAACCTGCAGTGGCGGTCCCCACTGACCGCAATACTGAGAGTGGCGTCACGATCAAACAAGAAGATTTCCTACCAGTGACGGAGATCCAGCTACGTGGAGTCCCTGAAGGTAATGCACCGACACTACACCTGTGGGGCTTCACACACTCTTCAGTGCAAAACGCAAGTGGAACCCTTAAGCTATGTGCGCACGTTGCGCAATTACATGCAGTTACGCTGCGCTTTGTAGCGCAGCGTAACTGCATGCGTCCTGCGTCCCCTGCATAATCTATGGAGATTGTGCAGAGGCCGTGCGCACGTGGTGTCTTAGAGCGCAGCGCTTCGGCTGCTGCCCGAAGCGCGCGTTCTAAGAAGTGACATGTCACTTCTTCTGTGCGCTTTGCCGGCAGCCCCTGCTCTGTCTATGGCAGGAGCTGCATGCAGAGCGCACGTTCTCTGCCGGCACCATGCGCTTCAGAACGGAGCTTTTCAGCTGCGCTCTGAAGCGCACCTTTTAGGTGCGGTGCAGAGCGCACACGTGCGCACATAGCCTTACACATGTAATAGCAGGCATTTCCTGCACCATCTGCTGACACATGGACACGTATAGTTGCACAAGTAGCAATTTGCAAACATGACTGGTAGACTAAATTCTGTGGTCTTGATCACTTGACATCACTGCCATTTTTAATGAGGAAACTTGCCAAAGTTTTTTGGTTTCTGTCCTGGAAATTCCATATTCCATTTCAGTCCAATTTTACGCTGAAAGGAATTTTTATTATACTGTATTGCACTTAATACATAACAGCTCCCAACCTTTAGTTTTGTGTATAAAAATGGTAATTTCCTGAACGGCAGATAGTTCTTCTTACTTAAGTAATAAGTGTTATAGGATTTAATCCTGAACAATTCATACTTGCACTTTCGAGTGGCACAATATCTAATGATTGCATTCGCCTTCACAAAGGTTTTTGCTTAATAATTGCAAAGATACATAATTATATAGTTTGAAAAAAAAGAGTTGGGTTCATCAAGTTGAACCTTTCTCCAACAGTCATACATTCTCTATCGCTAGATTATTTATAACCCACAATGCCACGTGATGAGAGAAGCATTGAGCCCTTTTTAAAAAGCTATTATAGTGTCAGGTAAGGAGCTGAATGCCAGGCACAGTATCAGAGGAGCATGGGGCACAATGCCAGGCATAGTATCAGAGGGGCAAGGGGCAAAATGTCAGGCACAGTAGCAATGGGGCACAATGCCAGGCACAGTAGCAGAGGGACAAGGGGTACAATGTCAAACACATTAGCAGAGGGTCACAATGCCAGGCACTTTAGCAGAGGGGCACAATACCAAGCACAGTAGCAGTGGGGCAAGGGGCACAATGCCAGGCACAGTAGCAAAGAGGCACAATGCCAGGCGCAGTAGCAGAGGGGCACAATGACAGGCGCAGTAGCAGAGTGATGAGAGACACAATGCCAGGTGCTGTAATAGAGGGGTAAGGAGCATAATGCCAGGCATAATAGCTGAGGGGAAAGTGGGACGAAATGCCAGGTGCAGTAGCAGAGGGGCACAATGCCAGGGGCTGTAATTGAGGCTGTGGTGTAATTTAATGATAAAATATAGAATTACAAGGACATATGATAAAAAATTATTAAACAAATGTTTTCTAGTAAAACCCCTTGGAGACATGCGCAATACGCAGTTTTCTGTCACCCGCTTCTTTCCTTCATTTCCCCGATAATTCAGTAGTTATAATTACTGTTTGACACTCCTTGTCATTCTCATTTTTTCTTATACCAATACATTTATATAAAAGAACATCACACACATTCATATTGGCTTAAGACTTTATATTCCATCAAAGATTTTTGACACGGGCGGATAGTCTTGTGGTAAAAAACTCCTTCCCTGACTATATGACTCCCAGAGTCCTGAGCTAGATTCTAAACATATGAACCACCCTCTCCTTTTTGTTTTTTCTTTCTTTGTGGTTCTTTCCTGTAAGAAATGTGTTTTTTTGCTAAATACAATTTATTAAGGATTGAGATTGTTTGTTTAATAAACTTTTTTTCTCTGTTTTTTTGGTTAGAAATGTATAACCATGTGTTAGTATGTCATGCTGATCCTTAATGGGTGTGTTCTTGGTGATTTATTTTTTATGTGGTGGGTGGTCTTGTGACATCATTGCATGGTTCTTAAACCACTCAGACCTCGATTGTAACAGATTTGATGTTCCTTGCCTGTTGTCCTGATGAATAGAGATGAGCGAACCGGTCTCGGTTCGGCTCGAGGTCGGTTCGCCGAAAGGAGGTCCCGTTCGAGTTCGGTTCGACGAACCGAACTCGAACCGCATAGGAAACAATGTCAGGCATTAACAAACACATAAAAACACATAGAAAACACCCTCAAAGGTGTCCAAAAGGTGACAAACAACTCACAACACAACACAAACACATGAGAAAGTGACAAGGACATATACTCATGTGAAAACAAAAGAGCAGGACAAGGAAAAAGAGGAGGAGACACAGATATAGGCATGGCACGCCCTTCTAAAATCATGTAAAACACCGCAAGGTGACTCCAAGCGGAGTCTTCCTTTTTTCCAAAAATTGGGCCCCACACACACCCACCCATTCAGTGGCAGCAGTTGTTCCCCAGTTGTACAATTCACAGCTAGGTTTGCATCAAGCACATTCAAAAATACGCCATAATTAACCATCCCCAGGATGACACCAGGGTAGGTAGCAAAGTCTTTCCTGATCCCAGCTCTGTTCATCTTGGCTCCTTTTAAAAAACACAGCAAGCAAGGGTTACTCCAAGCGGAGTCTCCCTTTTTTCAAAAAATTGGGCCCCACACACACCCACCCCTTCAGTGGCAGCAGTTGTGCCCCAGTTGTACACTTCACAGCTAGATTTGCATCAAGCACATTCGAAAATACGCCATAATTAACCGTCCCCAGGATGACACCAGGGTAGGTAGCAAAGTCTTTCCTGATCCCAGCTCTGTTCATCTTGGCTCCTTTTAAAAAACACAGCAAGCAAGGGTTACTCCAAGCGGAGTCTCACTTTTTTCCAAAAATTGGGCCCCACACACACCCACCCCTTCAGTGGCAGCAGTTGTGCCCCAGTTGTACACTTCACAGCTAGATTTGCATCAAGCACATTCAAAAATACGCCATAATTAACCGTCCCCAGGATGACACCAGGGTAGGTAGCAAAGTCTTTCCTGATCCCAGCTCTGTTCATCTTGGCTCCTTTTAAAAAACACAGCAAGCAAGGGTTACTCCAAGTGGAGTCTCCCTTTTTTCAAAAAATTGGGCCCCACACACACCCACCCCTTCAGTGGCAGCAGTTGTGCCCCAGTTGTACACTTCACAGCTAGATTTGCATCAAGCACATTCGAAAATACGCCATAATTAACCGTCCCCAGGATGACACCAGGGTAGGTAGCAAAGTCTTTCCTGATCCCAGCTCTGTTCATCTTGGCTCCTTTTAAAAAACACAGCAAGCAAGGGTTACTCCAAGCGGAGTCTCACTTTTTTCCAAAAATTGGGCCCCACACACACCCACCCCTTCAGTGGCAGCAGTTGTGCCCCAGTTGTACACTTCACAGCTAGATTTGCATCAAGCACATTCAAAAATACGCCATAATTAACCGTCCCCAGGATGACACCAGGGTAGGTAGCAAAGTCTTTCCTGATCCCAGCTCTGTTCATCTTGGCTCCTTTTAAAAAACACAGCAAGCAAGGGTTACTCCAAGTGGAGTCTCCCTTTTTTCAAAAAATTGGGCCCCACACACACCCACTCCTTCAGTGGCAGCAGTTGTGCCCTAGTTGCAAACAGGATGTTTTGATTTGCATCAAGCACATTCCAAATCCACAAGCATTTACTCTCCCCAGGATGACACAGGGGTAGTAAATTCCTTCTGGATCCATGACTTGGTCATTTTGATGAACGTCAGTCTGTCCACATTGTCACTGGACAGACGCGTGCGCTTGTCTGTCAGCACACACCCAGCAGCACTGAAGACACGTTCAGAGACAACGCTGGCAGCTGGACACGACAAATCTCCAAGGCGTAACTGGAGAGCTCTGGCCATTTTTCTAGATTTGAAGCCGAAAAGGAGCTCCATTTGCAAAGTCATGGCATCGATGTTCATTTGGAGATACTCCTGTATCATCCTCTCCAGCCATTGACTATGTGTCAGACTTGTTGTCTCTGGTGGCCTTGCAAAAGAGGGTCTAAAAAAATTATGAAAAGATTCCATAAAATTGCTGTTACCAGCACCAGATACGGTCCTACTGGTACGGGTAGACTGTTGAAGATGACGAGACCGTCCCATGTTTGTCAAGTTACAACTGGGAGATTCACTCCCTGCACCTGCACGGTTGTTTGGTGGAAAAGCCGAGCTAAGATCGAGTAACAGCTTCTGCTGATACTCCTGCATACGTGCGTCCCTTTCTATGGCTGGAATTATGTCACAAAATTTGGACTTGTACCGGGGATCTAATAGTGTGGCAAGCCAGTAGTCATCATCACTTCTAATTTTGACAATACGAGGGTCATGTTGGAGGTAGTGCAACAAGAAGGCACTCATGTGTCTTGCGCAGCCATGCGGACCAAGTCCACGCTGTGTTTGTGGCATAGAGGTGCTAACCGTTCTTTCTTCCTCTGACATCTCCCCCCAACCTCTTTCAACTGAAATTTGACCAAGGTCTCCCTCATCTGCTGAGTCTTCCATGTCCATGGACAGTTCGTCCCCCATTTCTTCATGTTCTCCTGCACCTTCCTCAACATTTAGCCTGCTACTATGCGCCCTTGTTGATCCCTGTCCCCCATGGTCCCATGCCTGGCGCCTTGGTGATGATGAACGTCTGGACCTTGGTGATGTTGTTGTGTCTTGCGCATATGAATCCTCCTGTAGTTCCTCCCCTTCCTGTTGTCCCACCCCCTGACTCCGAATAGTGTTTAGCGTGTGCTCCAGCATGTAAATGACTGGAATCGTCATACTGATAATGGCATTGTCAGCGCTAAACATATTCGTCGCCATGTCGAAACTGTGCAGAAGGGTGCATAGGTCCTTGATCTGAGACCACTCCATCAGGGTGATCTGACCCACCTCTGCATCTCGTTGGCCCAGGCTATACGTCATGACGTATTGCACCAGGGCTCGGCGGTGCTGCCACAGTCGCTGTAACATGTGGAGAGTTGAATTCCAGCGTGTCGCCACATCGCATTTCAGGCGATAAACCGGCAGGCCGAAAGACTTCTGGAGCGATGCAAGTCGCTCAGCTGCGGCGCTTGAACGGCGGAAGTGAGCAGACAGTTTTCGTGCCCTGTTCAGAAGGCCATCTAGGCCGGGATAGTGTGTTAAAAATTGCTGGACGACAAGTTTCAACACGTGAGCCATACAAGGTACGTGTGTCACCTTGCCCCCAGGCGAAGGGCCGCACCCAGGTTTGCAGCATTGTCGCACACGGCCTTACCAGGCTGCAGGTTGAGTGGAGACAACCATTTATTAAACTAGGACCGCAGAGCTGACCACAACTCCCCAGCTGTGTGACTCTTATTCCCAAGACATGTCAAGCTAAAGACCGCCTGATGCCGTTGCGCTCTGCTGCCAGCATAGTAATGAGGGGTGCGTGATTCCTTCTGCGCAGTGAGAACGCTGGTGGCCTGACCAGGCAGGCTTGGGGTGGAGGTGGAGGACCCAGATGAGGTGGAGGATGCAGAAGCAGTGGCGGAACTTGGACAGACAGAGGATTGACACACAAGTCGTGGGGACGGCAAGACTTGTGCAGCAGACCCTTCACCATCTATCACCATAGTTACCCAGTGCCCAGTCAGCGACATGTAACGTCCCTGTCCATGCTTACTGGTCCAAGTATCGGTGGTGAAATGCACCCGTTCACACACAGAGTTTCTCAAGGAAGCGGTGATGTGTGCGACATGCTGGTGTAGCGCGGGCACACCTTTCTTAGAGAAGTAGTGACGACTAGGCATCGGGTACTGGGGCACAGCGACAGACATAAGGTCTCTAAAATCCTGTGTGTCCACTAGGCGGAAAGGCAGCATTTCGGTAGCCAACAGCTTACAGAGGGATAGAGTCAACCTCTTAGCTTTGTCATGGGTCGCAGGAAGTGGCCTTTCATTTGACCACATCTGAGGGACAGAGATCTGGCTGCTGTGTGTAGACGGTGTTGAGTAGGGTGTCCCTGGAAAAATGCAGGTTTGTGAGGAAAGTGCAGGCGGAGACATGATGTTGCCTTCATCGAATGTTGGTGCTATCGATGTCTGAGAGAGCTGTACACACTCACTTGTTTCCCCTTCCAAACCAACTGACGACCTACCAAGCAAAGTGCCTGTTGCGGTTACAGTGGTGGAAGTTGTGGGTGGAAAAACAGGTGTGACAGCTGTCCCCACAGTCCTAGAAGATGAAGAGCGCGCGGATGCACTGGAAGGGGCAGGCGGTGGATGGTTCGCTCCGCTAGGCCGCATTGCAGCACGGTGAGCTTCCCACCGGGACATATGATATTTATTCATGTGACGATTCATGGAAGAAGTTGTCAAACTGCTGAGGTTTTGACCTCTACTAAGAGAACCATGACAAATTTTACAGATCACATAATTTGGGCGATCTTTTTCTATGTCAAAAAAGGACGAGGCTAGGCAAGGCTTAGAGGCCATGCGACCTGTTGATCCACCCCGAATAATGCTCAGAGGCAGAGTGGTGGCTGAGGATGCAGTTGTAGACGTGCTACCAGTACTCCGACTGTATCCAGGAAGGCGCAAGGTAACTTCGTCATCAGTTGCATCCTCCTCCACCACCTCTGTTGACCTCCTCGAGTGCCTGACTGTGGGTTGACAGTAGGTGGGATCTAGAACTTCATCATCAATTGTTGTGTTTGTGTGAAGCCCCACAGGTGTAGTGTCGGTGCATTACCTTCAGGGCCTCCACTCGGCTGGCTCTCGTCACAGGTAGGGAATCTTCTATTTGTCGTGACGCCACTCTCAGTATTGCGGTCAGTGGGGACCGCCACTGCAGGTTGAGGGACGCCTGGGGCTGATGGTGAGTGCAGTTAGTTGGAATAGCCTCCTGAGAGTGAGGCAAGCCCCAGGGCCCTGTGTAGGTGCGTAGTACCACAAGGCGCAGAATAACTCCACACACGCAGGATGTCTTTCAGGGGTTTTACTCACTTCAGGTGGCAGGGTGAGTAACCCGGGCGTAGCTGGGATGAACCAGGCGGGAACCAGGTATCCTTCAGGCTGACTTCTGATGGTGACTACCAACTCGCCTTCCTTAGCCCTTGGTGGTTTGGGGTAACCCCGACTTTTAGTCCCTATGGGGGTCACCCAGGGAAGTTGCTGAAGCCTCTCTCCCCTTCGTTTGCCGTTTGCTTGTTGCCTGGGCCAGATCACTCCAGCTGCTTGCCTCCTGTGAACTATGGGCCCTAACTGTGGCTACGTGGCTGCGGCTTTTGGGTGTTGTGGTGTGGGCTTTGAGGGCCCCACACCGGCAGGTTTAGCAAGGAAAGGTGGATCTATCCCCGCTCCGGGATCTGCCGCCCGTTTGGGCCTGGTACTCCCTAGCAGTCTCCTTACTTCCCACTCTGTGCTCTCTCTTTAGCTGGAGATGGGTTTCGGGTAGCACTCCTAGGTGACCGTTCTCCCCCGTCGGTAGCCACTGCGCGGACGCTGTCAGACTGCAACAGCCCCAGGGGTAGGGGTCAGCTCCTCTCGGAGCTCCCTGGACTCTGCACTGAACCGGCTCACTGCCCCTCCTCTCCTGTTCTTGCCTACGCCACCTAGCAACCAGGCTCTCTTACCACACCCCTTGAGAGGAGATGGAGGCTTTTGGCCCCCTCCACTATTCCAGTGGAGGTGAAGGCTTTTCCCCCTCCTGGGATCCCCAGGGGTCCTCTCATAGGTACATGTGTGAGACCTGATCACTATGCGCCTGTGTAGTCACACCTCGGTCAGCCTTCTGGATTACCTGTATTGTACTGTCCCCAGCATGGGTGCAGCACTCAGTGGTGCCTGACCAGGTCAGGGGCGCCACATTTGCACTCCCCTCCCCCTCAGACTGAGCCTCTTCTTGCCCTGACCGAATATTTAAGTTGTCATCCCAATCGGGTATCTGCGTCTCATCTTCATCAGTATGTTCCTCATTGTCTATAACCAGTGTTACAGTTTGTGACAAAGGGTCAACATTATGCTCAGAAACTTGGTCCTCACGGCCTGAATCAGAGTCACAAAGGTTCTGGGCATCACTTCAGACCATTTCCTGTTCTGTACTCACTGTAGCTTGGGAGCAGACCTCTGATTCCCAGGCTATAGTGTGACTGAACAGCTCTGCAGACTCAGCCATCTCAGTCCCACCATACTGTGCAGGGCTGATGGAGACTTCAGAGCTGGGAGAAAGCAAGTTTGATTGGGATGACAACTTAGAGGACTGGTGTTTTTTGGATGCGGTACTTGAAGTGGCTGAGAGGGCACTTGTTGGACCACTTGAGATCCATTCAAGCATTTTCTTTTTTTGGCCATCATCTACCTTTGTTCCTGCTGTTCGTGTCCGTAAAAAAGGGAGCACATCGGATTGTCCACGGTAAGTAGTAGACATCTTACTTTTGCTGATAGATGGTCTCTCTTCAGCAGATGATAATGGAGCTTTGCCACCTTCCCCACGGACAAACCCTTTTTTTCCTTTTCCACCATGCCTCTTCCCCTTTCCACCAGCATCTGTCATTTTGCCACTCATGTTGATTGCGACAAGATTGTGCACTTAAAATGTGGTAGTAAAAATTGAGAGGTGGTGTAGATTGCAGCGGTGGTCTAGCTTTATTAACAGCAGAATAATAAAGAATAAATATCCCTGACAATGCAACTACGGCCCTTAAACTGGCAGCATCAATTGCTAGTATAATGACTTAGTTATAATGAGTTGGAGTGTGCAATGCAGGCAGAGGTGCTGCAAATGTCTTTGCACTAGTGGGACTATAGGAAAGTCCAATAGCCACGTTTAGGATGCCACTAGGTACACTGAGTGTTTGCTAGTATAATGGCTTAGTTATAATGAGTTGGAGTGTGCAATGCAGGCAGAGGTGCTGCAAATATCTTTGCACTAGTGGGACTATAGCAACGTCCAATAGCCACGTTTAGGATGCCACTAGGTACACTGAGTGTTTGCTAGTATAATGGCTTAGTTATAATGAGTTGGAGTGTGCAATGCAGGTAGAGGTGCTGCAAATGTCTTTGCACTAGTGTGACTAGACAAAAGTCCAATAGCCACGTTTAGGATGCCACTAGGTACACTGAGTGCTTGCTAGTATAATGGCTTAGTTATAATGAGTTGGAGTGTGCAATGCAGGCAGAGGTGCTGCAAATATCTTTGCATTAGTGGGACTATAGCAAAGTCCAATAGCCACGTTTAGGATGCCACTAGGTACACTGAGTGTTTGCTAGTATAATGGCTTAGTTATAATGAGTTGGAGTGTGCAATGCAGGTAGAGGTGCTGCAAATGTCTTTGCACTAGTGTGACTAGACAAAAGTCCAATAGCCACGTTTAGGATGCCACTAGGTACACTGAGTGTTTGCTAGTATAATGGCTTAGTTATAATGAGTTGGAGTGTGCAATGCAGGCAGAGGTGCTGCAAATATCTTTGCACTAGTGGGACTATAGCAAAGTCCAATAGCCACGTTTAGGATGCCACTAGGTACACTGAGTGTTTGCTAGTATAATGGCTTAGTTATAATGAGTTGGAGTGTGCAATGCAGGTAGAGGTGCTGCAAATTTCTTTGCACTAGTGGGACTATAGCAAAGTCCAATAGCCACGTTTAGGATGCCACTAGGTACACTGAGTGTTTGCTAGTATAATGGCTTAGTTATAATTAGTTGGAGTGTGCAATGCAGGCAGAGGTGCTGCAAATATCTTTGCACTAGTGGGACTATAGCAAAGTCCAATAGCCACGTTTAGGATGCCACTAGGTACACTGAGTGTTTGCTAGTATAATGGCTTAGTTATAATGAGTTGGAGTGTGCAGAGGACAGGAGGGTACAGTGCCAGGATTGTGGGGCTCTGGGTAGAGGAATGGAAGCCTGCCTTTCTATTCCCTCCTAATGGGGAAATGCAGCGACGAAATCCCTGACCTTAGCTACACAGACGCTGTCTCTGTTTTCAGGACCTGTCACCTATGGCTCTGACCCTGCCGGTACGAGCCCTTAAAAGGACTGATGGAAAGTGCTATCCCTAAGCTGTCCAGCGCTGTGTATGGAGCGCATACAGCTGTATCAGCGATAGGACTCAGGACGGAGCTGCGCCAGTGATGTCTGACACCAAGGACGCAGAAGGCAGATAATGGCGTCCTGGAGGAAAATGTCCGGTTTTATAATGCAGGGACATGTGACATGGACATCCTATCACACATGCCGTTGCTTCTCTGGCTAAAAGTCCACTTAGCTGTGTGTGTGTGTCTGGGATTGGCTGACATAATGGCCCTCCCCACTACACGCGCACGCTTAGGGAAGGAAGACAAGGAAAAAAAAAAAAAAATGGCGATCGCCATTATACAAACAGGAGTGATCTGAAGGCGCTGTTCATGCACACTATACACTGAAATGTCATAATAGTGTGAGTCACAGAGTGACTTACACTATTACAGCGGAAAGCCAGCTAGGAATTAGCTGTTTTTTTGCTGCTAGAACCGTTCTCGAACGTTTCTAGAACTATCGAGCTTTTGCAAAAAGCTCGAGTTCTAGTTCGATCTAGAACAGGCCCCAAAATCACTCGAGCCTAGAACTGGAGAACCTCGAACCGCGCTCAACTCTACTGATGAACAGAGCTGTGACTCCTGAAACGCGTCTACCTGTGCATGTTATTAAAAGAAGCATTAATCTCCTTCTGAATTCACTGAGTCCTTGGCGCGGAATTAAGAACCCTTCTTCGTCTACTCTCTGTTATCAGCCATAATTTGGGACTGCTGCCGGGACCCGGATTCTTAGGGGTGCTTCACACACAGCGAGATCGCTGCTGAGATCGCTGCTGAGTCACGGTTTTTGTGACGCAGCAGTGACCTCATTAGCGATCTCGCTGTGTGTGACACTGAGCAGCGATCTTGCCCCTGCTGTGAGATTGCTGCTCGTTACACACAGCCCTGGTTCGTTTTTTTATTGTTGCTCTCCTGCTGATAAGCACACATCGCTGTGTGTGACAGCGAGAGAGCATCAATCCTGAATGTGCAGGGAGCAGGACCCGGCGTCTTACAGCCTGCGGTAAGCTGTAACCAAGATAAACATCGGGTAACCAAGGTGGTTACCCGATATTTACCTTCGTTACCAGACTCTGCCGCTCTCACGCTGCCAGTGCCGGCTCCTGCTCTCTGCACATGTGGCTGCAGTACACATCGGGTAATTAACCCGATGTGTACTGTAGCTAGGAGAGCAGGGAGCCAGCGCTCAGTGTGCGCGGCTCCCTGCTCTCTGCACATGTTGCAGCACAGCGACGCGTGTCGTTATGATCGCTGCTTCGGCTGCTGTGTTTGACAGCTAAGCAGCAATCATAACAGCGACTTACAAGGTCACTGTTACGTCACAGAAAATGGTGACGTAACAGCGACATCGTTGTCGCTGTCGCTTAGTGTGAACCCTGCTTTACATGCGTGCATAGTGGTTGTGACTGGCACAACCACTATAGGTAAGTTTGACTCATATCTTTACCCTTTTTATTATTGGGGTAAGACCCTATTGCGCTTTCTTTTTCCACAGCCCTTGATTATCATCTTTGAGGCTAGTTAGTTCTCTGGCGGTGATGAGGCGTCTAGGTTGGTTAGGAATGCTCCACCGCTACTGCAGCCAGCTAAGCTTTCAACTACTCTTGTGCATTATTTTCTACCTTTTATGGGATTTTTGCAAGATCATTTGCAGTGGTCTCCTGACCATAACATGTGCTCCTGCTATGTACTGTGTTATGGCTGTGTCTGACCGTACAGGAACATGGTCTGATCATACCACATCTCCTGGGCCCAGGGAGGAAGTAAATGAGTATACAGACATTACCCCATTCGATCGCAAATTATTCTTTCTTTGAGGTAAAACACTTTTTAAAAATAGGTAGGGAAATGTTTTACTTCACAAAAAGAATCAGCTGTGATCCTGTTATGTAATGTTTTTACACTCTATAAATATAGAATATAATTTATAATCTTTATTGTTTCAAATTAACTTTGTTCATGGGAAAAACCCTTTAAGGTTTAAGGTTGAATTTAAAGCAAAGCCACAGAAAGATTATTTTTTTTTTTTTCTTTATTGAAATTATAAATTTTCATGGAATTTTAATTTCTTTTTCTGTGACTTTCTTTTAATATTAGGTAGGGACTTGCAAGATAATGAGGACCCTTGACGTGGATTGCGAGCTTGTGTATTTTGGCCAAAATATCCACCAATCCACCAATGCCACATAAATTTATTAGATATACTTTTGCAAGTTATATCTCTTTTTATGCAGGATGTAGCCAAGCCCATCTATGCTGGTCTTGTAAACTAGGGTGACTGTGATGGTGGGGTGCACTTTTAGAGTGCTGGACAGCCCGCCTAACTAATACTATGGGGGTCACTCACTAATAGGCTGTAAGCCGGGCACTGTGCACTTCATGTGTGACCAGCACTCTTACAAGCCTTATCTGCGTGCATTGTTAATATTAGCAATCAACTCCTCCATGAATTGGGAGGTTGTGTGTGGCCGTCTCATCAGTATGCATTCTGTTACTGTTACCCTTTTTTTGCTATATTGAACTTATTCAATTTTGGTGAATTTTAATTCCTTTTTCTGTGGCTTTGCTTCTAATTTTAGTATAGAAACGCGCAAAACAATGAGGACCCTTGCAGTCAATGCCATCTATGTTGGCATTGTAAACCATTGCATCTGTCCTGTATAAGTGCAATGATACAGAGCTGGGCAGTCCATCTGATCTAATAGAATGGGCTTCAGTAATAGACTGTAAGCCGGCCAATGTGCACTACATGTGTGTGACCAGCGCCCTACACAAGCATAATCTGTGTGTTATTTTAACAATGACCAACCATGAATTGGGAGGTTGTGCGTGGTTGTCTCATCAGTATTTTGCTCTTGTGTTACCTTCATCTTTATCATGGAGGGGCTGCTGCATCCTGTTAGTGAGTTAGTTTCTGTGACCTGGGCAGGTAAATACTGTTGCCTTTTCTTTCACTACATTTAATTTAGGATTGAATCAATAGCTAGCCTCAAACTTGCTCCTCTGGCCAGCAGCTACTCTGCAGATGTAACCCTGGGCGTAGGTATCTATCCCTGTATAGGGGTATAATGGTGAAGACAGGGTTCTTTTGGCATCTGCAAAATGAAGTAGCTTACGCCAAGTCTGTCAGAAGAAGCCTTTTTAAGATGTTGGCCTTAGACAGATCCCAACATTTGGTAAAAAAAAGCTTTAGTTAGTTTATTTCTCTTTGGGTTAATTCAACCACTCAGCAATCAAGCTCCTAATTAGAGATGAGCGAACCGGCCGTGGTTCGGCTCGAGTTCGGTTCGTCGAACGGAGGTCTCGTTCGAGTTCAGTTCGGCGAACGTTCGACGAACCGAACTCGAACCAATAGGAAATAATGGGAGGCAATCACAAACACATAAAAACGCATTATAAATGTACACATACAGTTAATAAACATTGCCATAACACTTACCGGTCCCCGCGATCCCTCCTGCACTCTGTCTCCTGCCACTATTCCATCCGATGATCGCTGAATCCTCCCGTGACCAGCACTGCCAGCAGTGATGCAGGACCTATCGTGACGTCAAAATAGCCATGTGACCAGTCACGTGGCTATTATCTCATTGGCTACAGACTGGTCACATGGCTTTTGACGTCATGTCCTGTCCTAGGTCCTGTCATTGCACTCTCCGGTACACGGTGCACATTTGTGTATCGCCGTGTACCGGCGACATGCTCTAGCACACGGTCGACTCCCCGTTCCGTTAGGGACTGGCTGACACAGCCGGTTAACGGAGATCACAGTTGCCATAGCAACGCAGTTAGCGGTGACGTCACCGCTAACCGCGGCTCCGGGAATTACATGATCAGAGCACCGTTGCTATGGTAACGCGTCTGTCAGCGTTACCGCTGTTACCGCTAACAGCCAGCAGCACTGATCTCTCATGGAGTGAAGGCTGCACGCTGCTTCCCGTGCAGCCTTCACGGAGTGAAGGCTGCACGGGAAGCAGCGTCTTCCCCCATGCAGCAGTGATGGAGCAGAGCTGCATTTGTTGAACGAGAAAGACAGAAGACCATGGATCGTGGAGGGCTGACAGGGGGTAATAAAGATGGAGGCTCTAATGTGTCTGTGTATTTATTTCTATTAAAGTATTTTTTCTCTGTGTGGTGTCTTTTTTTTAACCCTTTATTGGAGATTCTTTATGGCCGGGTCAAACGTGCCTGACATTAAGAATCTCTGGCTTAATACTAGCTAGTAAAACAAAGCTAGTATTAACTCATTATTACCCAACAAGCCACCCGGCTTCAGGGCTGTTGGAAGAGTTGGATACAGCGCCAGATGATGGCGCTTCTATGAAAGCGCCATTTTCTGGGGCGGCTGCGGACTGCAATTCCAATCCCCAGCTGCCTAGTTGTACCTGGCTGGACACAAAAATGGGGCGAAGCCCACGTCATTTGTTTTTTAATTATTTCATGAAATTCATGAAAGATGGAATACCCCTTTAAGTCCAGTTATCCAGCTATTAGATGTGTTTTCTTGTGGCGTATAACGGACTCTCATGTTTGGTAGTCGTTCAGCAGGGAAACTATAATAGCAAATCCCTCCATTTGGAAATGTAGTATATAGCTCTCCTGATCAATTATGTTCCTTACCTCATGAGCAGGGCATTGCAGTAATAATTATTTATTCATTTATATAGCGTTATTAATTCCATAGCACTGTATGTCTTTGGAGTGTGGGAGGAAACCGGAGTACCCAGAGGAAACCCACGCAAACACAGGGAGAACATACAAACTCCTTGCAGATGGTGTCCTTGGTGAGAATGGAACCCAACACCTCAGCGCTGCAAGACTGCAGTGCTAACCACTGAGCCACCGTGCCGCCCATTTAGCTTACAGATGCATAACCACCACTCACTGTGTCTGAACACAGGAAGCTGAGCTGACAGCCGCTCTGTGCATGCGGCAGCGTCTATTGTGAAGGAGAGGGCCGTGGGGGGGATCAACGCTGCACAGGTACCGTGGGACACCGGGGAACACCGGTGGGGTTATAGGGGGTGACCTGGCAGGGCCTGGGGAGGAGTTTTCTGTCGCATGTGTCATGGCACATGCGACAGAAATCAGAGGAGTAGGGTGAATGCGGCCGGCGCGCTGCTGTGTGCTTGGCCATCTTGGATTTCTGGGAGGGCATCGGGGGGGCACTTTGGCGACACCGGGGGACCGGAGGGGACCGGGGAGGAGATTTATCATGTTTGTTCATGCCAGATGGGAGATAAATAATTTTTTACCGGCGCTGTCATTTACTGTAACGTGATCATCGGTGTACGGTGTATATCTGTGATCACGTGAGCGGGGACCGGAAAAAACGTTCTGAATCATGATCTCCAGGGTCTCAGCTAGCCCTGAAACCCCGGAGATTTTCTGACGCTGTGGGGCGTTATTCACTTATCTCTGCCTGCTGTTTATAAACGGCAGATCAGAATAAAGCTACATTAACACGACCGATCCATTTTTGCGGTCTGCAAAAAACAGTCCGGTTTTTTTCACGGGTGCATCCGTGTGGCATCCGTTTCCGTTCCGTAGACGGTCCGTATGTCATCTGTTTGTCATCCGTGTGTCTTCCGTTTTTTTTGTGTACTGCAAAAAAACTGAAGGAGGGAAAATACATAAATTTACCCAGGATCCATAGCTTCATCCTACATGAGGCGGTCACATGTTCACTCCAGTGCCATTTTCTACTGCTTTTCACATCGTAGAGTGCTCTGGTGATTTTCTTGTGCTTGTGCACTTCATATCAGTCTTTTCTGTCATTATAATGGCAGAAAGACACATAATGTCCCACTCTCCTGCATTTTGTAATTTTGCACCCTTTTTTGCCTTTCATGTGGCACTAAGGGGTGCTTAGCTTTGTATTTAGCCAAAAAAATGAAAAAAAAATGACGTAGGGTTCCCCCTATTTTTGTAGCCAGCTAGGGTAAAGCAGACGGCTGCAGCCTGCAGACCACAGCTGGCAGTCTCACCTTGGCTGGTAATCCAAAACTGAGGGCACCCCACGCTGTTATTTTAAATTAAATAAATAATTAAAAAAAAAAAACCACGTAGGGGTCCCCCCAAAATTGGATCACCAGCCAAGGTAAAGCAGACAGCTGGGGTCTGATTTTCTCAGACTAGGGAGGTCCATGGTTATTGGACTCTCCCCAGCCTAAAAATAGCAGGCCGCAGCCGCCCCAGAAGTGGCGCATCCATTAGATGTGCCAATCCTGGTGCTTCGCCCCAGCTCATCCCGTCCCCTGGTGCGGTGGCAAACGGAGTAATATATGGTGTTAATACCAGATGTGTAATGTCACCTGGCATCAAGCCCTGGGGTTGGTGAGGTCAGGCGTCTATCAGATACCCGACATCACCAACCCAGTCAGTAATAAAAAAAATAGACGACAAACACATTTTTATTTGAAAAAACACTCCCCAATACATTCCCTCCTTAACCAATTTATTAGAAAGAAAAACAAATCCAGGTCTGGTGTAATCCAAGGGGTTGCCATGACGATCCACACTGTCCCAGTCAATGAAGAGTAGGATGTTCCCCATTGGCTGGGAGAGCAGTGCAGTGACCTGAGCTAACATCAATGGGTCAGCCCAGGTCACTGCAGGGGATGACAAGTGCTGCTGTCAGCGAGGTACATTACCTGCGCTGATCTCCTGCACTGCTGACAGCACCTGTCACTGAGTTCTATGACCGCCGCCTTCACGGCCAAGTATCGCGAGCGGCCCGTGATGTCACCGCTAGTCAGTCTCGGAAGCGAGAGAAGGTGATGTGACAAGCGGCGGCCATGGAGGACAGTGACAGCACTGAGGTCGGGACTTCATCACCGCAGGTAAGCCGAGCGGGACCATGTGTGCAGAGTGCAGGTGGGCGGAGCCATGTGTGCTGGCGGCGGAGTGCGAAGTGGGTGGCGCTGAGGACGTCAGTGTCGTGGACTGCTTGGCTGGGGACAGGTGAGTGTGAGTGTGTGAGTGTGAGTGTGTGTGTGTCTGTGTGTGTGTGTGTGTGTGTGTGTGTGTGTGTGTACATGCTGCGTGCAGGAGGGGGCGGAGTGAGCTGAGCGGGGAAGTGTGGGCTTCCTGCACGTAACTAGGATAAACATCGGGTTACTAACCAAAGCGCTTTGCTTGGATACCCGATGTTTATCTTGGTTACCAGCTTCTGGCAGGCTGCCAGCAATGGCTCCTGCACACTGTAGCTGTAAAAAGCCCTGCTTTTTGCTGCTAGAACCGTTCTCGAACGTATCTAGAACTATCGAGCTTTAGCAAAAAGCTCAAGTTCTAGTTCGATCTAGAACAGCCCCCAAAATCACTCGAACCGCGAACCGCGCTCAACTCTACTCCTAATTGCCTTTGTTTAAGGAAATTATATGTCAATTTTTACTCTCACATGATCTTGTAATTTTTAATTCTCTAAAAAAGTTCATGGAGGGCCTATGTGCCTTTCTTGAATCATATAATATTGCAGGTTATTGGTGCTAGATTTTCTTATAAAACATTGAACAAAGGAACTAATTGTGACATGTGGAGTCAGAAAGGATTTTTGCCCCGAATATGGCGCAGTTAGTATCTGCTTCATGGGGTTTTTGGCTTCCTTTGGATCAACACATTAGTTTTAGCTTGAACTTGATGTAGTTGTGTCTTTCAAAATTAAAGCTATGAAATTGTCCCTGTATTGAGGTTCAAGGGTGTAGGCTGGGGTTTCTTTTGGACCATCAGGAATGGATTGTTTTGCTTCATGTCTGTCCGAGGAAGTCTTTTTGAGCTGATGGCCTCAGATAGGTCCTAACAAGAGAGTGATATTAGATATATTTTTTCATTTAGGGTTCATTCATCTACTCTAGCCCTAAGCTCGCTCCATAAACCAACACCTACTCTGTAGATGCAACCCTTGGCCTGTGGTAAGTCTCTGTCCCTATACAGGTCGGTAATTGTGAACGTCTAGCTTCTTACGGGACGTGCAGAATGGAGTGGGTTGCCTTAGGAAGCCTTTTTGAGCTGACGGCCTTAGACAGAGGCCAATATTTAGGAAACAAAGCTTTAGTTAGGTAGGGTTGAATCAACCACTCTACCTTCAAGCTTGCTCCTCCAGCTGCAATAGGAGAGGGGCGCTCTGCCAACTACAGCAGCAGAGAGACAAGCAGCCAGGCACAGCAGCAAAAGGGTGAGGGCGTTTTGCCAGGCACCCTAGCAGAGGGGTGAGAGGTGTGCCGCCAAATGCAAATAACAGAGAGGTGCGCTGCCAAGTACAATAAGCACGTGCATGTAGCAAAGCTGGGGTGGCGCACTGCCAAATTCCACAATATGGAGGAGGGCACTGTCATGCACCGCAGTGGGTAGGCTGCTAAGTACTGCCAGGTGCCACAGCAGATGGGAGGGCGCTGCCAGGCACTGTGCAAAGGGGCGTGCTATCATGTGCAATAGAAGAGGGGCTTGCAGTCAGGTGCATTAGCAAGAAGACGAGGGGGCATGCTGCATAGGTCAAGAAGCAAAGGGAAAGGGGTGCCCTGCCAGGCTCCAATAGCGGAGGGGCATAGAGCACCCTGCCAGCACAAGTAGCGGGAAGGTGCCCTACCAGGCACAAGAAGTGGAGGGGTGAGGGACGCCCTGCCAGGCGCAAGTAGCAGAGAGATGAGGGGTGCCCTGCTAGGCGCAAGTAGAGTTAGATTAAGGGGTACCCTGCTAAAGCAAGTAGTGGAGATGCGTGAGGCATGTTGCCAGGTGCAGTATCAAAGGTGCACGCTGCCGTGAAAGGTGTGCGGCAAGGTGCAGTAGCAGAGCGTGTGTGCTGGCAGACTCAAATAGCAGAGGGGTGCACTGAGCAGGAGCAAGAAACAGAGGGGCATGCTAACATATGCATGTAGCAAAGGGGTGGTGGGTGCGCTGCAAGGTGCTGCAGCGGCGGGGGCTCGCTGACATGCACCGCAGCATGAGATCGCTGTCAACTGCCGCAGCACCGCAACAGAGGAGTGCACTGCCAGGCATTGTAGCAAAGGGAGAGAGACTGTTAACAACTCACCAGTCAAATGAATAAAAGTGTAGTACAGCAATCCTGGACCGGTTACCAGGAAATGTAGACCAAAACAAAAGAAAAAAAAAAATCCAGCAACCACAAATAATTAGTCAAATTTAAAACATAGCTCTAATGTTGTCCATTAAAAACAATTTTTAAAGCATATGTGGACAAAAATATCCATGATCTAAGCATTTCGAGCACACCCAATAATATGCTCTTAATCATGACCATGTGCAGGTGACGGACCCTTTGGCTAAAATAAAATGCTTGAACTGTCATTTTTTTACAATAGAAGTGAGTGGATCTGACAGAATTTCACCCACCAAATTGCTCAGATTTTCTTGAGAAATTCTATTCACAGCGAACATATTCTGCGAGAAATGAATGTCCTTTATTATGCACTGTTGTTTCTCCAGACCCCAGAGCATAATAAATGTAAGATATAAAAAAAAAACCCAAAAAATATACTCACTTTATCACTCAACATCTCCGGCCCCTCTGCTGGTCACTGCCTGGTCCTCAGAGCCACATCCTCTTTTCCTTGTTGTCGCATCTCCCAGTCTGTTCACTCTAGATTGGCATTTCCAGCCGTAGCCAGGCCTTGGTAGTCACTGTGCAACTCACATCATGCCATTATGACGTGCAACATGTAGCGACCTTCGAGGCCTGGTCAGGGATAAAAGTCCTGGTCTAGAGTGAACAGGCCAGAGGTACAACATCAGAAAGAAGAGGCCTTGAGGACTGGACAGAAGACAGTGAGCACCAGGGAGGCAAACAGGTGAATGGTGAGGTGGATATTAGGGATTTGTTTGTTTTTTTTAAATTTTGACGTCCAGCTATAGTGCAGAAACATGACTGCCATCCGGTCACCATCTTTCTGAATCCACACACAGCTAGCCATAAAAATCCATATTGTCAAAAATACAGATTTTTTTTTTTTTAGGGTATGTGCGCACGTTGCTTTTTACCTGCTTTTTACCTGCTTTTTTGCTGCTTTTTCTTCTGCGCTGTTTAATGCCAAAATGGATGTGTTCTTCTATTCAAGCAAAGTCTATGGGAATTTGGGTTTCTTGTTCACACTATGTTGTTCAAAATGCTGCCTTTTTGTGGCAGAACTTTGGTCAAAAACTCAGCTTTGCAGTGCAAAACCCAAATGGCAAAAACAATTGACATGTTGCTTCCTTGAAAAGCTGAGTTTTTGACCAAAGTTCTGCCTCAAAAAGGCAGCATTTTGAACAACATAGTGTGAACAAGAAACCCAAATTCCCATAGACTTTGCTTGAATAGAAGAACACATCCATTTTGGCATTAAACAGCGCAGAAGAAAAAGCAGCAAAAAAGCAGGTAAAAAGCAGGTAAAAAGCAACGTGCGCACATACCCTTAGTATATTCATGTAGAATTTAATTCCACTTATCGCTAATATGGGTGTGGTTCACACGTTTTCTCTATGAGAGTCAAAGCATTGTTGTCTGAAAAGACTAAAAAGGGTGAAATATTTAAGGAACAGAGAGGCAGGTACAGTTGAAGTGGCCGCGGGTAAGACCGCGGCTGAGTTCCCATAATCTGCGGCAACAAAATCCCCACGCTCAGATTTTATGCAAGGGTACATTTCTTTACTGGTAAACATTTCAATGACACACGCAGCTGGCTTAGCAGCACACATAACCAGAGTTTGCTATCCAGGTCTCTAACTTCGGACACACAGCACAGAACACAAAAAAAACAGCAATGATAAACAAGAATTCTGTCCATGACTTGCCCTATGGGTTACATTACCAGTCCAAAACACAAGGAGGGAGGGCTCCCACGTAGCAGGCCTGGACTCCGGGTAAACGACGGCGACTCCAAGGGAGAGAGATGGGAAGATCTTCAGCCCTCTCAACAGAGGACTAGCTTACAGTCTCTTGGTATGGAGGAAGGAGACAGTCCGGAGGTCCCTTGAGTCCAGTATCACGTCTGCAGCAGTTCTAGCAACCCCTCACACTTCAGCGTTGAGGGCAGTCCGAGGCAGATCTGTTCAGGTCCAACTCCAGAAGCTCAGTGACCTTCTTTCCCGCACTTTTTCTGTACAACCACTCCCTGTGGGAGGGGATCAGATTTTACAGCGTTCGCTTCTCGAGCAATTTCAGCACTTGTCCACAAGGTGGCAGCACCATCCTGTGTAATGTCAGTCTCCATGTCCTTTTCAATCACAAAACAGTCAGAGCTGCTCGCCTCGTTACACAGTAACAGGAGAACAGTGGCACTGACAATGGGCAATAAGAATAATATGTACGTGTAGGAGATGGGCAGGTGACCCCACTCCTACGGTGTTCATACATATGGTATCCAATGTGTTTTATATTGTGTACATCTTGCTAGTCATGTTTTTATAGCATGTCTAACTGCTGGTGCTGTTGAAGAATATGGTCTGACAGTGTAGCAGAGTCGAACCAGTGCAGTGGCCGAGAGTTGAAAGTGTTTTACTAAAGATTGTGTTTTATTGTGCCCATTGGTGTTGCCTGTTAGTCTATAACCTTTGTCTTCTAGTTGGTCCGTTTAGCCTGAAACTAATCGGGTCCCGCTCCACAGTATGGCTAACTGGGTGAGCTTGCACTCAGGGTTCACGCTTGGGATTTTCTGGACTGTGTAGTGGAAAATCCTATCCCCCTCGTTGCGCTAGTACACCGATTTTGGAGCGGGTGGAGAACGGATCTTGAAGGCTCCGTCCTCGTTGGGTAAATTGTCAAGATGCCTGAAGCTTCTTCCTGACCAAGGGTCCACGTACCCCGTCGTGTCCTGGCCCCTACCCGGTGATGGCACAAGGCCGCCGGCTGTCCTCCTTGATAGTCCGTGCCCCTTGTTACAATCCCCTGCGACCGGGGTCCAACTCCTACCAGGCCCAGACCAACGTCTGCCACTGAGTAGCTCACGGGGCCCAGCTCCTGACCTCTCCTCTCGAGAGTCACCACTCAACTCACTGTCTCCTAACACTCCTGACCCCCCTTCAACCAACCCCCCAAATGAGCGACCCTATTCCACTCAGGCCATCCACTGGTGTGTCTGGTGGGTGTGGTGCAGAGTGTTCCTAAGATTTTGATTAGCTTGTTCTTGGTAACACCAAAGGGGAGGGACCCGTAACCAAGGAGGAGATGGATTATGCACAGAAGGGCAGATTGCAAAATACCCTGTGACGACCTGGTAGGAACGGGCGTCACACATGTATCTCTAGGAATTAATGGAGAGTGCTTGTTCCTGCTGGTGGGCACAACATGGCTAGTAGAAATTATGATGGAGAAAGAACATCTTGCACCTCAGTCCATGAATAAAATTTAGAAAAACTTTATTGAGAATAATTAAAAACAAGTAAAAGGATCCATGGTGAAACAAATGAACATCTTACGTTTTTCTGGCGAAACCACCCTTACTCATAGCAGGAGTTTACTATGAGTAAGGGCAGTTTCGCCAGAAACGGGTGAGATCTTCATTTGTTTCACCATGGATCCTTTTACTTGTTTTTAATGGATTCTCAATAAAGTTTTTCTATTTGTTATTCATGGACAGAGGTGATAGATGTTCTATTTCCATCATAATTTCTATAATCTGTTATGTGTGATTACTGTATTACCAGTATAATATAAAATATAAGAATGTTAAGTAGGACTGTCAGCTAGATAGGTATTAGAGTAGGTGAAGATTTTAGTGTGTACAGTATATAGACACTTCTTGGTTGCCGAGGGAACTGAGAGCCAGGATGGGAGGAATGGCAGAGAGCCAGAGGGTTGGATGGTGAAGCAGGCCTGAGAGAAGTTAGTTCTGCAGAGGCGTTCTAGGTGTGTAGATGGTGCTTGGTAACTTGGGCCCATTGAGGAAGTCGAAAGTATCCTCCATGTGACCGGAGCTTACAGCTCACCTCGGGACGGGCTTAGTGTAGCCGTCTGAGTCAGCGATTGGATATGGGTAGCCGCGGAGACAAGAACAGAGACAAGCAGAGGCATAGGCTTGGAGACAGTTAGAGACTTAAGGCCGCTTTACACGCTGCAATATCGTTACCGATATTGATAGCGTGCGTACCCGCCCCCATCGGTTGTGCAACATGGGCAAATCGCTGCCCGTGGCGCACAACATCGCTCGGACCCATCACACTACTTACCTGCCTAGCGACGTTGCTGTGACCGGCGAACCGCCTCCTTTCTAAGAGGGGGCGGTTCGTTCGGCGTCAGAGCGAAGTCACTACGCGGGCGCCCAATAAAAGCGGAGGGGCGGAGATGAGCGGGACGTAACTTCCCGCCCACCTCTTTCCTTCCACATTGCCGGCGGCCGCAGGTAAGGTGAGGTTCCTCGTTCCTGCGGTGTCACACATAGCGATGTGTGCTGCCGCAGGAATGACGAACTAAATCGTGCATGCAGCAGCAACGATAATTGAGAATAGGGGGGCATGTCACCGATTAGCGATTTTGGACGTTTTTGCAATGATGCAAAATCGCTCATAGGTGTCACACGCAACGACATCGCTAAAGCGGCCGAATGTGGGTCACAAATTCCGTGACCCCAACGAGATCGCTTGAGCGATGTCATAGCGTGTAAAGCGGCCTTTAGACGGGCTTTTCACACTACGACATTGCAGGTGCGATGTCGGTGGGGTCAAATTGAAAGTGACGCACATCCGTCATCGCATGCGACATCGCAGTGTGTAAAGCCTAGATGATACGATTAACGAGCGCAAAAGCGTCGTAATCGTATCATCGGTGCAGCGTCGGCGTAATCCATAATTTCGCTGATGCAACGGTCCGATGTTGTTCCTCGCTCCTGCGGCAGCACACATTGCTGTGTGTGAAGCCGCAGGAGCGAGGAACATCTCCTACCAGCGTCACCGCGGCTTCCGTAGGATATGCGGAAGGAAGGAGGTGGGTGGGATGTTTACATCTTGCTCATCTCCGCTCCTCCGCTCCTATTGGCCGCCTGCCGTGTGAAGTCACAGTGATGCCGCACGACCCGCCCCCTTAATAAGGAGGCGGGTCACCGGCCAGAGCGACGGTCACAGGGCAGGTGAGTGCATGTGAAGCCGGCGTAGAGATAATTTTCGCTACGCCAGCTTTCACAAGATATTGTACCTGTGACGGGGGTGGGGACTATCGCGTGCGACATCGCAGCATCGGCTTGCGATGTCGCAACGTGCAAAGCCCGCCTTAGGCTTGGCCACTGGAAGGCTAATACCCAGTGCGAGGGTTAGGCAGAAGAAGTACCCAAGAGAAGAGCGGCAGCACTGCTGGAGAGGATTGGCCATGTCTGTCAAGAAGGTTGAAGAACGAATAAATCGTTTCATGTTGTTTTGTAAAGAGACTGTTCGCTTTGTTGCCCTGCCACATCTGCATCAGTGACCGGCTGTGGGGTGGTAAATGCTATCCTGAAGTCTGAAGTAAGTGTCGCACCCCCGTCTGCTGTGGAACACAAAATCAGGTTCAGTCTGGTAAAATAGAGTGGAGCCCTGTTGGCCCGACATTTGCTCCCCTCTACATATGTAACAGGTCCTCTTTACAAACATATACTGTATACTGTGCTCATATGCCACCTTAGTATGAGCACAGGTGAATGTTCCTACAGTGTCCTGCTATCTCCACCCCTTACTGTATGTAATACCTTCCTTGTTCTAGCTTTTTACCTCTACTTATCTTCATACATTGGTAATTCGCTTTTAATTTACTTGTTTTTAGACAATATTTAGTGAATCAGGTCATTGATAACAAACTATATAGAGCTGCTTTGGCAGATGCGGGGCACTGCTTAGTTATAGAATCATGTTATTATACACTACTATAATATAACTTTACACATAGGCAGAGTGACGTCACTTTTTTAGTTGGGAATTTACACCATGGCTTTGTAGCGCCTAATGAAGTTTATTAAATAATCACATCACATCGCGATGTTTGAGCTTTATTAAATAATTCGTCTCCAGAGGTCCTTCACTTCATGCATCTGACCTTTCTGTTTAATAAAAAACAAGAATGTGGAAATTAGCACCCATGTGGGGTCCGTGCCCTGGTATTTAAAACATGGAAACCAAGGGAGGGAGGGGTAGGGAGTAAAGGCTTAATTGGAAATGTCGGCTTTCAAACTTAACTCCTTCTTTCCAGGTATCAGCACGATAAAATACAAATAGTAGAACTGACATGAATAATTAATTTGACCTAATATTTTAATAATTGAGACTATTTATAAAATATGCTTACAATTTATCAATACATTTAGACAGATAATAAAGACCCCTAGTACCCTCTTTAATTTCATAAACGTAGGAGGAAACTGCTGCTTTCCAATAAAAAAACAAAGTAAAGAAACAAGCAAAAAGAATATACAGCAAGAGTATTGAACATGTCAAAAGGAGGATACTCCATCTTCACAGGTTTGCAGTCTTCTTTTCTATGTTGAAACTTAGTGAAATACATAGCATGCTATATACTGCAAGCATTGACTATCGGTTTTGGAAAAAGCGAAACGCGTAGAGTGCCATCTACTGCACGCATTGGCTATGTATTTCATCCAATTTTAATCTAATAAATAAGACTGCAAACCTGTGAAGCTGGATTATTCTTCTTTTGCTTCCTACACTTCTTGGCAGAGACGATTCTGTGCTGCAGATTAACAGGCTAATCGCATCATCACGGTGAGCTGAACTTTCGTTGCCTACTATGGAACAGGTCAGCAATTTTCTAAGTAAATATATTTCTAAATGTGTTATTGACATGTATTTTTCACCAGATATCAGTAACAACCCAACAAATGCACACAGATAAAGAAATAAAACCCCATATGTCCATAAATGAAGTTATGTCTAATAATGAGAAATTACACAGTGAAAAAAGTATTAAATACATGAAGAAAGGGAGGTGCAAAAAGCCATGGAAAGTCATGACACCAGCAGAAATCTATCAGTAATTAGAAAGCAATCCTGCCACTTAGTGAAAAATAATATCAGCTGGTTCAACTGATGGTCTATAAAAAAAAAGATGACTACTTATAGCCAATGAAAACCCAAAGTCAGAAAACTAGAAAAATTACCACAAAACACTTGCAAAGGCTTCTTAAGCGTTTAAAATGGTCCCTTAGTCTGGTTCAGTAGACTACACAATCATGAGGAAGACTGCTGACTTGACAGATGTCCAGAAGGCAGTCATTGACACACTCCAGAAGCAGAGTAAGCCACAAAAGGCCATTGCTAAAGAAGCTGGCTGCTCACAGAGTGCTGTATCAAAGCATATTGATGGAAAGTTGAGTGGAAGGAAAAAAATGTGGTAGAAACAGGTACATAAGCAACCGCGATAACCACAGCTTTGGTAGAATTGTAATGAAAAGTCCATTCAAAAATTTGGGGGAGATTCACAAGGAGTGGACTGCTGCTGGAGTCAGTGCTTCAAGAGCCACCACACACAGACGAATCCAGGACATGGGCTACAACTGTCCCATTCCTTGTGTCAAGCCACTCATGACCAATAGACAATGCCAGAAGCATCTTACCTGAGCCAAAGAGAAAAAGAACTGGACTGTTGCTCAGTGGTCCAAGGTGTTTTTTTCACATGAAAGTCAATTTTGCATTTCATTTGAAAATCAAGGTCCCAGAATCTTGAGGAAGAGTGGAGAGGCCACAATCCAAGCTGCTGGAGGTCTAGTGTGAAGTTTCCACAATCAGTGATGGTTTGGGGAGCCATGTCATCTGCTGGTGTAGCTCCACTGTTCTTTATCAGGACCAAAGTCAACGCAGGAACTTTTAGAACACTTCATGATTTCCTCTGCCGCCAAGCTTTTTAGACATGGAAATTCAATTTCTATCAGGACTTGGCATCTGTCCACACTGCCAAACGTAACAATAGCTGGTTTAATAACCACAGTATCACTGTACTTGATTGGCCAGCAAACTCGCCTGGGGAAGATGAGAGACATCAGAGCCAACAATGCAGACGAGCTGAAGGCTGCTATCAAAGCAACCTGGGCTTCCATAACATCTCAGCAGTGCCACAGGCTGATCACCTCCATGCCACGCTCCATTGATGCAGTATTTCATGCAAAAGGAGCCCCGACCAAGTGTTGAGTGCATTTACTGTACAGACTTTTCAGTAGACGCCAACATTTCTGAGGTTTTTTTTAGTAGGTCTTATATAATATTCTAATTTTCTGAGATAATGACTTTTGGGTTTTCATTGGCTGTAAGCCATAAGCATCAACATTAACAGAAATAAACACTTGAAATAGATCACTGTGTGTAATGACTCCATAGATCCCTCTGTGTGTAATGACTCTATAATATATGTGTTTTCCTTTTTGTATTGAATTACTGAAATAATTTAACTTTTTTAGTGATATTCTAATTTATTGAGATGAACTTGTATTTACAGTCATATGAAAAAGTTTGGGCACCCCTATTAATGTTAACCTTTTTTCTTAATAACAATTTGGGTTTTTGCAACAGCTATTTCAGTTTCATATATCTAATAACTGATGGACTGAGTAATATTTCTGGATTGAAATGAGGTTTAGTGTACTAACAGAAAATGTGCAATCCGCATTTAAACAAAATTTGACCTGTGCAAAAGTATGGGCACCTCAACATAAAAGTGACATTAATATTTTGTAGATCCTCCTTTTGCAAAAATAACAGCCTCTAGTCGCTTCCTGTAGCTTTTAATGAGTTCCTGGATCCTGGATAAAGGTATATTTGACCATTCCTGTTTACAAAATAATTCCAGTTCAGTTAAGTTTGATGGTCGCCGAGCATGGACACCCGCTTCACATCATCCCACAGATGTTCAATGATATTCAGGTCTGGGGACTGGGATGGCCATTCCAGAACATTGTAATTGTTCATCTGCATGAATGCCTGAGTAGATTTGGAGCGGTGTTTTGGATCATTGTCTTGCTGAAATATCCATCCCATGCGTAACTTCAACTTCGTCACTGATTCTTGCACATTACTGTCAAGAATCTGCTGATACTGAGTTGAATCCATGCGACCCTCAACTTTAACAAAATTCCCGGTACCGGCATTGGCCACATAGCCCCAAAGCATGATGGAACCTCCACCAAATTTTACTGTGGATAGCAAGTGCTTTTCTTGGAATGCCGTGTTTTTTTACCTCCATGCATAACGCCTTTTTGTATGACCAAACAACTCAATCTTTGTTTCATCAGTCCACAGGACCTTCTTCCAAAAGGTAACTGGCTTGTCCAAATGTGCTTTTGCATACCTCAGGTGACTCTGTTTGTGGCGTGCTTGCAGAAACGGCTTCTTTCGCATCACTCTCCCATACAGCTTCTCCTTGAGCAACATGCGCTGTTTTGTTGACCAATGCACATTGACACCATCTGCAGCAAGATGATGCTGCAGGTCTTTGGAGGTGGTCTGTGGATTGTCCTTGACTGTTCTCAGCATTCTTCTTCTCTGCCTTTCTGATATTTTTCTTGGCCTGCCACTTCTGGGCTTAACAAGAACTGTACCTGTGTTCTTCCATTTCCTTACTATGTTCCTCGCAGTGGAAACTGACAGTTTAAATCTCTGAGACATTTTTTTGTATCCTTCCCCTGAACAACTATGTTGAATAATCTTTGTTTTCAGATCATATGAGAGTTCTTTTGAGGAGCCCATGATGCCACTCTTCATAGGAGATTCAAATAGGAGAACAACTTGCAAGTGGCCACCTTAAATACCTTTTCTCATGTTTGGATACACCTGCCTATGAAGTTCAAAGCTCAATGAGGTTACAAAACCAATTTAGTGCTTTAGTAAGTCAGTAAAAAGTACTTAGGAGTGTTCAAATCAAGAAATTAATAAGGGTGCCCATACTTTTGCAGCGGTCAAATTTTTTTTAAATGCGGATTGCACATTTTCTGTTAGTACAATAAACCTCATTTCAATCCAGAAATATTACTCAGTCCATCAGTTATTAGATATATGAAACTGAAATAGCTGTTGCAAAAAACAAAATTGTTATAAAGAAATAAGGTTAACATTAATAGGGGTGCCCAAACTTTTTCATATGACTGAATAAGGTTAAAATGAGGAACAACGTGGGAAATAAAATGAGAAACGTGGAGGTATTCATTCACATTGTTGATAAAATCTTATGCCTTTTTCACAAACCCTAGCAGCAAAATATGTTTATTGTTTTTTACAAATAAGTCCCGATATTTTATGATTAATATAAACCCGGTGAGGATGATTTCAATGCTTAGCCTCTTAAGACAGAGAATGGCCCAAAGGAAGGAGAATGCTCGGAGAGTGATTAATCACATATAGTCAGATGTCTGCAAAATGCACAGCTGGGAAATCAAAGCAAAATGTCCCCAGTATCTGCACCAAACCTGAACACTGGGAGCTATCCGAGCACAAACATAAAAGTGTTATATACACAGACCACACAGATACCAAGACTCCATCCAACATAACTTTTCACATAAATCATTCCCAAAAACTATCAATAAAACTGCTTACAGCACTTCTTTCAGTGGTCATGAACTCCACTGCATTTTTTCATGTCAGCTATTAATGGATTAAATTTGCACATAAAAAATAATAATCGTCTTTTTATACTTGTGATTTCATCATCATTTTAGTTGAAAAAAACCTCTAGCCTTGGAAAACATTATAGTAACCTAAGAACAAGAATACTCTCGATTATGCTTCAGAAATTCCGTATTTATTTGATCAGGCATGAAAAACAGATATTGTCCAATTATTCACACAGTGCCTTCAAAAAGTATTCATACCTTGTAATATACCAAACACTAAGTAGCAAGTATTTGTGAAGTGTAAAGGAAATGGTACATGGTTTCCTAAATAATTTAAAAATATAAATTTGAATATTGTGACGTGTATCTGTATTCCACCCAAGTAAGTCAATACTTTGTAGGACCACCTTTTGCTGCAATTACTTCTGCAAGTCTTTTGAGGTATAGCTCACTCAAGTTTGTACATCTAAAGGCTAAAATTGCTACCCATTCTTCCTTGCAAAAAAGCTCTAGCTCAGTGAAATTGGATGGAGACCAGCTTTCCTGTCCTTGCTGAAGAAAAGTAACCCAACTGCAGGATGCTGCCACCACCTTTTTTGACTTTGGGTATGGTAATTTAGGGTGATGTGCAGTGTTAGTTTTCCACCACACTTAGTGCTTTAGTCCCAAAAAAGTTCTATTTTGGTCTCATCTGACCAGAGCTCCTTTTTCTACATGTAATCTGTGTCCCCCACATGCCATGTGGAAGAAGGTGCTCTAATCACATGAGTTTTTGGGGCTAAAAGAAAAGCACAATATGTGGCAGAACACTAAAGCGGGCTTTACACGCTACGATATTTCTAGCAATTGCTAGCGATATCGTACGCAAAAGTACCCGCCCCCGTCGTGCATGCGATATCGTGTGATCGCTACGGCAGCGTCACACGCACTTACCTGGTCGTCGTCGTCGCTGTGACTGCCGAACAATCCCTCCCTCAAGGGGGAGGTGCGTTCGGCATCACGGCGACGTCACCGCGACGTCACTAAGCGGCCGGCCAATCAAAGCGGAGGGGCGGAGATGAACGGGACGAACATCCCGCCCACCTTCTTCCTTCCTCATTGCAGGCGGGACGCAGGTAATGTGAGGTTCCTCGCTCCTGCGGTGTCACACACAGCGATGTGTGCTGCCGCAGGAACGAGGAACATCATCTATAAACAACCATTAACAATTTTTGGTTTTAGGATGACCTCTCCATGGTGAACGATTTTCACCACTTTGGAGGACGTTTAAGGTCGCTGGTAAGTGTTACACGCTGCGATACCGTTAATGACGCCGGATGTGCATCACTAACGACGTGACCCCCGATGATAGAACATTAACGATATCGTAGCGTGTAAAGCCCCCTTAACACTGCTCATCACCCTGAAGACACTATCCTCGCCATCACACATGGTGGTGGCAGCATCAAGCTGTGGGATGCTCTTCTTCAGCAGGGACTAGTTATGGAATATGGAGGAAAAGTTGGGTTTATTCCACGCTAACACCAGGATGCAAAGTTGATTAATTAATCAATCTCTTTTTATTCTTGTACAGGTCTATGTGTTTCATAAATTTCAATCTCCTTCATCAGGACAATCAAGAGAAAATGAATAATCAGCAGGGACTGGAAAACTGGTCAGAGTTAATGGGAATATGAATGGAGCTATATGTAGGGAAATCCTGGAAGAAAACGTGTTAAAGGCTGCAAAAGACTTTGAGAATGGGGTGTGGGTTCACCTTCCAGCCAAATGACCTTAAAAATATTGCCAGAGCTAGAAAGCAACGGCTTATATCAAAGCATATTCATGTGTCTGTATGGCTCAGTCAAAAGCCAGACATACTGTAAATCCTATTGAGAATCTGTGAGAAGACTTGAAAATTGCTATTCACAGACTCTCTCCATCCAATCTCATTGAGCTAGAGCTATTTTGCAAAGAAGAATGGTCAAACATTTCAGGCTCTAGGTATGTAAAGCTGGTAGAGATAAACCCCAAAAGACTTGCAGCAGTAATTGCAGTGAAAGGTGAAAGATGGTCCTACAAAGTGTTGATTCAAGGGGGTTAAAATCAAATGCACGTCACAATTTTCAGATTTATAGTTTTGAAATATTTAGAAAACCATGCATCATTTACTTTACACTTCACAAATACTTGCTAATCAGTGTTGATGTGTTACTTAAAAGCCAAATACAATACATTTACAATTTAGCTGTAATGTGAAAAAAATGTGAAAAGATTTATGGAGCATGATTACTTTTTCAAACTGCATATAAAGGTCTTTGTTAAGGATATCTGTAGAAGGTTAGAGCTGGCCTACCTGGTGACAGGTGTTGCGGTACTGAGTCACAGCTAGTATCAAGTCCCATCTGCCACCAGCTCTTAGGGGTACTTTGCACGTTGCGACATCGCTACTGCGATATCGTCGGGGTTAAATCGAAAGTGACGCACATCCGGTGACGGTAACAACGTTGCAATGTGTAAAGCCTAGGAGAGAAGATGAATGAGCGTGGAACAGTCAAATATCGGTGATCTGTGTCACGTCGTTCATTTTCATAATGTCGGTGCATCCGCAGGTACGATGTTGTTTGTCATTCCTGCAGCTCCACACATCGCTGTATGTGAAGCCGCAGGACCGACAAACATCTCCTTACCTGCATCCACTGGCAATGCGTAAGGGAGAAGGTGGGCAGGATGTTTACATTCCGCTCATCTCCGCCCCTCCGCTTCTATTGGCCGGCCGATTAGTGACGTCGCGGTGACATCAATGTGACGCCGAACGCACCTCCCCCTTGAAGGAGGGATCCTTCGGCAGTCACAGCGATGTCGCCGACCAGGTAAGTGCGTGTGAAGCTGCCGTAGCGATAATGTTCGCTACAGCAGCTATCACAAGATATCGCATGTGCGACGGGGGCGGATGCTATCACGCTCGGCATTGCTATCATCGGCTAGCGATGTCGCAGCGTGCAAAGTACCCCTTACTCTCAATACATGTTTTTGAAAGAGATCTGTGTACAGGTCAAAACGTTGAATGATATCTGTTCTTTTTGTTGCCAGGTCAAAAAAATACTGAATAGCCCAAGTATAATCCAATGCACTCTTCTTCTTCTGTGTTGAGGTCTTATGATCAAGGTGTTGGTGGAACCATAGTTCTTTCCTCTAGCATGAAATTGCCAGAACAGCGGTGCCGGGCTTACACCCTTGGCCTTTTTCACACGTACTTGCCTCCGGTACGTGTCTGGTGCGTTTCCTCACGTACCAGAGACACGTACACACGTTGACCTATGTTCAAATGGAGTTGGACACACGTATGCATTTACGCATGGAACGTGTGTCCGTTCCGTACATACGTGTGTCCGTGTGTTTCTCACGGCAACATGTCAGTTTTTCTCTGGCATCACGGGTCTCACACGGAACGCAAATGGACCACACGGAGGTGTTCTGTGTGACACGCGCCAGAGAAAACACACATGTATGAGAAAATAAAAAAAATTGTACTCCCCTTCTCCAGCCCTCCTGTCTCTGCCGCTGCTGTCACTTGCTTCCAACCGCCGCTCATTATGCTCATTGAATATTCACTTCACTGCGGCCGTAAGCAGCAGCAGCGGGGAGTCGGCAGGATCGGAGACCGAAGATCAGCACCACGGACAGCGACACCAGGGACAGGTGAGCAAAAGTTCCCGTTCTCCGTGTGTTATCATGGATAACACACAGAGAACAACACGTAGGCCATAAACGCTACTCACGGAGGGCAAAACGCACCTCTCACACGTCTCTCACACGTCCGTGAAAAACATGCGTGGTTTTTCACGAACGTGTGAAAGAGGCATTACTTGTAATTTAAGGCCAAGGTCACTCAGGGCAGTTTTCATGTAGTTTATTTGCTAGTCAAATGCAGAATGTGTCCTACACCTAAATGGAAAAAAGTTTACATACAAAAAATAAAATGCCGATATGCTGAAAGCATTGGGCTAAACCCTATCATCCCAATGTCATAGAATCTGATCACAGTAAAATGACACTCGGCTCATGCTCACAGCAGAGTTTGAGTTTAGTGTTATTAACCTAATCGGGCTGATTCGCTCACATGAGAGAATATATGTCGCCCGTGTGAGTGAGCCTTAAAAGTCTCTCTCTTCATGAGAATTGAGAGAATTTTTAATGAGAAGTAGCTTACAAAATGCTTGTTTTATTAGCATTTTGAATTTTTTTCCCAGACCATGCAATGGTATACAGGGGTGTGTCTAAAACGGAAGAAAGGGGCATTTGGTCCGGGCACCACTGGCATGGGTAGCACCATCCGGCCGCCTAATGCGGCGGTCTGGTTTCTCTCTTTGGCAACTGCGCTCTGGGCAACGCTTACTTGGAGCTAAAGGAACCAAAGATTTATTGTGGTTGGGGGGGAGCAATATGGGGAACAGGAGGGGGGAATAGCTGAAGAAACAACATGGAGAGCAGTGGTGTGGGGATGATGGATGTGGAAACAATATGGAGAGCAGGGTGGGGTGGTATAATGGCTATGGAAACAAAATGGGGAGCAGGCAGGGGGGATAATGGCTGTGGAAACAATATGGGAAGCAGAGAGGGAATAATAGGTGTGGAAACAATATGAAGAGCAGGCCGGGGGGGGGGGGATGATGGCTGTGGAAACAGTATGGTGAAGGTGTGATGCCCTGGCGCCGCCAGGTGGTCACAGAAGTGTGCTACACCCTACATAGCACCTTCCCACACCAGGTTCCATCAGTCACAAAATCCTAGCCACCCCCCTCAGGGTAGAAAGGACACACCAGTGGGCAGGACCAGGCGAATTGGGAGCGCCCACCTAGGGGTCTTGAGGATCTGGGGGAGCGAACCAGTCAGTCTAAGTTGGAGTTTGGAGTTTGAAGTTGGAGGTCAAGTGGAGAGGAGTGACAGTGACAGACTGTCCAGAGGAAAAGGCGAGCCTAGTGGAGGGTAGACAGGGTAGTGGCCCTGGTCTATTGGCTAGGTGGCAAGCAGTGGATGGTGTCCAAATGTGACGGGAGTCCGGTCGCGGGAAATCCAAAGTGGACCGGGGCAGGGTTTGAGCCCGCCGGTACCGAAAGCGGAGATCCGGTCCGGAAACCGTGCACAGGCGGGGTAACTGGACCCTAGTTAGAAGACGGTTGCAAGCCCCTTCTCTATTCACCAGGCCGGGAGCAAGGTTGCAGGCCTTGCTTCAGAAGTGTTAGCCCAGGTAGACTGAAACGGCAGACCACCGCGGGGGTTAGGGTATCCCCAAACACCCACTGAAATCCCAAGGGTCAGTTTTCCCGGGCACATCTCTCAACCAGAAGATACTGGGAGCGGACTTCCCCATTCCATAGGGAGTTGTCCAGAATTGAGAAAAAGTACAAAGTGCCGAAGGAAGGGATATCGGTACACCAGCCGGGTGTGGGACCCAAGTACACCCGAATGCGGCAGCCGGGGATCGCGCGTACACTTCAAATAAAAGGGGATGTATTTGTATGGGATTTTCCGTAAACTGTTTGTTATGCCACCCACGGTGTGTGGTCACATGTGGCACCCCCGCTGCTGTTGCGGGACTCCCGAAGGCGATGGGATGGCAGCCGGATGTTAACCCCTCCGAGGGTAGGGATGGATGCCCCGGGGCCCAGTGTCTCTATGCCGGGGATGGTAACTGCAAGGGCCGACGTGCCCGATCGGACCGGGGGATATTAGGTTACTCACGGTTGAATAAATCACACAAGTCCAGTGGTAAACCAAGGTGCTGGTGGCCGGCCGGTGCGGTTGGGTGTATCTGGTCCCACACCCGGGCTTATGATCCGTATCACTTTCGTCTGCACTCAGTGTTTTGTGTGTTGGACTTCCCGATGTGAAACATGGGAGTCCGCTCCCAGTCCTTTTTGTTGAGAACTTTGCCCGCTGATGCTGACCCTTGGGATCTACCGGGCCCTGGCGGATGCCCTATCCCTCTCGGTGAGTGGTTGTCTGGTTTTGGGACTTTGGTTGGGACAGGACCTATGATCATGCCCTTAATTGGTTAGTTAGCTAGGCCGTTGGTTTCGGTCCTGGCTTCAGGGTCCAAGTACCCCCTCAGTGCACGGTTTCTGGGTCGGTTCTCCGGTGTTGGTACCGGCGGGCTCCATCCCTGTCCCAGTCCACCTCGGATCTCCGGCAGCTGTCTTCCCGTCTCCTGCTAGATACAGACCACCGCCTGCCACCTAGCCAGGACGCCGGGGCTTCAACCCCGACGCCTTTCCTTTCTGGCTTTTACTTGAACCTCCACTCCACTCCTCTCCACTTGAACGTCAACTTAAGACTGTTGCTTTTCCTGCCCCGGGTTCTCAAGACTCCTAGGTGGGAGTTTCTCATCTGCCTGGTCCGGCCCACTGGTGTGTCTGTCCTACCCTAAGGGGGGATGGCTAGGGTTTCAAGTCAGCTGTATGTAACCCTGTGTGGGAAGGTGTTATGCGAGGGCCTATACTGTGTGACTTCCTGGTTTGCCAGGGCGTCACATATGAGCAGCAAGGGGGAATGGGTATGTGCACAGAACGGGGAAGTGAAATGTAAGAGGAGGTGGTATGAAGAGAAAGGGAGACTGTGAAAGAGATAGTATGGTAAGGGGGGATGTGTGAGAAGACTGCATAGTGAATGTGTAAGGAGATAATCTGAGGGGGAATCAGTATGGAAACAATATGGAGAGCAGGGAGATGTGGGAAGTATGGACAGGGAGGGTGTAAATATGTAAGGGTATGGTGAGTGGGTGAGAATGTGTGAGGAGACCGTATGAAAGAGGGGGGAAATGTGTAAGAATATTGAGGTGAATAGTGTGATGAGACAGTATGAGGGGCAAAAAGTGAGAGAGGACACAAAATGTAGACTGGGTAGTGAGGGGGCAGTATTGATAGTAAGCAGAATGTGGGGACAGTGTGCTGAGGAGATGGATTGAGGGGCATTGTATAGAAACTGAGTAGCATAGGGGGGATATAGTGTGAGGGTACAGTGTGAAGATAGGAATAATATAGAAAGGATAGGGCAATGTTGAGGGTAGGTACCATAAGAGGGACCATATGTGGGTCATATATTGTGCTGGGAACAAAATGAGGAGCAATTATCTATTCAGGAGCACAGCGTAGGGCAAATATTTTTTTTTCAGGAGCATTATAATCATGTTTCTATTTTAAATGGCATTGTCTTGGGATGTGCAGCAGAATACCGGAGAAGGGAGGGAAGACTGCAGAGATAAGCTGTGGATATGAAAAGTCGTCATGGCATCCGGAGAGAATGAAGAACAGAAAGAGAACGACTCTAGTCAGAGATATCACCTTCTATAAAGTACCTGGCTGTACGTGTTTATGTGTGATCCCGGCTACATTTCTTTAGTATTGTAATCTTGAATGGTTGCAGTCTGATCATGACTGATAAAAACAACTCCCAGTATCTCCTTACCATTATTAGGACAAACTGGGAGTTGTAGGTTTATGCAATACAAATGTATATGTGGCTGACCTGACATTAAATTGATTTACCATGAACTGATGTGGTTTCTGGTGATTTATTCATGCACTGATTGTGGGTCAGATGATGAATTTATGTACTAATAGTGGTTCTAGTGATTTATTCATCCTCTGATGATGCTTCTCGTTATGTTTTACTGTACTGATGGTGTTTCTGGTGATGTATTTCTGTACTGGTGGTGGTTTTGGTGATGTATTTCTGTACTGCTACTGGTTCTAGTGAAAAATGTCTGTGCTTTTATTGGTTCTGATCATGTACACATGTGACAATCCGTAACTTGTAAGATTACATGATACATGGCTGTGTTAATAAAGTGTTGCACCGTCTGATAAGTGAAGGGTTACTAAGTTGTTATTCATGTTAGGAGCATTAAAGGGGTTGTCCAAGTTTGTGATGATAATCTGCAGTCACCCTGTGACTGCAGATTACTGAATTCTTAAATTCTCTTGTGCAGTTGGTGAGAATAGGAGGTCATAAAACAACAAGTATGTGATTGCATACAAATGGTCATGTACTAACTAGATATGCGCTGCTTTGCTCAATACAAGTGATTTTAGTGAGGTCATACACTTCTAGTTGGAATGCGGCTAGAAGTATGCATTTTGCATACTTGCACTAACATGACTGTCTTCTCTTGCCACTAGCATGGGAGAATCCCAACCTAGAGTGACTTCAGACTTTCATCACAAACCTGAACAAGGATTTTAAATATAACATTATGCACTGTAGCATGACCAATCTCAAAAGCTTGCAATATGCACACTGTCAGGATTCAACTCTGATTGCTGGTTCCATCATTCATCATCATCATCAGGACCATTCATAAGTGATTTTCATACTTACACTCACGTGACAACTACTTGTTTCTCTCAGTGAAGTAGAGGCTGTAGTATTCACTTAATATTGTGAGAATTAGGAAGAGCAGCTAGTCAGCACATGACTGTAAGTATGCAAATCATATATGAGCTGCCACATGACGACTGCTCAAATGGCTTGAGCAGAGGGAGTGTGGGTGGGGACATCAAACTAAATTCTTGTCCCAGGTGTTAGCAAACCTAGATCTGCCTCTGTGGTGTAATTAAAATTTAAGCATCTAACTATAATATAATTTCATCAGTATCATAAAACACTATATGGCAGAGATAAAGGACACCTTACCTTCTGGCATTTTCTGTAGGAAAGGGGTAATGATGTTGCCATGGTCTCTTGGGGCACCATCCAGCTGTCTACGTGCTGGAACCTCCGGTTTAGATGACGAGCCAGTTTCTCATCTGGGGTCAACATCAAAGTTCTCATGTCATCCATCTAGGGCCACACGAGAAACAAGATTGATTAAAGGGATGACTGCGGGTATTGTGAGGTTGACAATACAGGATTATTGAGATTAAATCAAGTGAAAAATTCACTGGTCAAAGCCTCTGTGAATTGGGTTAGATGCAATAAAATAGTAACTACCAGGTTTTTTAAAGCTAATGTTACACTTAGGGATTAAATGAAAGGACAAAGTGACAATGCTGTAAAATGTTGTGTCCACATCAATTGACAATGACATGTTGCGCTATGTAATATTTCCAGGAGGGACCATCAAGTATAAATCTGATGCTAATACTGATACATGGAAGATGGTCATCTTTAGGGTTCAAACATATCTGTGTATAAAAACTGTTAGTGCAAAGTGATAAAAAATAACATGCTATGAGTGCCTGCGTACTTCACCAATACAAGTAGTCAATGGGCGCGAGGAAAATGAGCAGCACACGGACGTCGTATGGAGAACACACATGGCAGCACATGGATATGCATGTGCAATGATTTATTAACATGAACTTTTACACACTGTCAAAAGCTGGATAGATAGCTGATTAGATAGGATGGATGGATGGATGGATGGATGGATGGATGGATGGATGGATGGAGAGATAGATACACATGTTCTCAAAATTATTGGCACCCCTCGTTTAATGAAAGAAAAACCCACAATGGTCACAGAAATAACTTGAATATAAAAAAAGTAATAATAAATAAAAAAATCTATTAAAATGAACAAATGAAAGTCAGACATTGCTATTCAACCATGCTTCCACAGAATTTAAATAAAATAAAACTCATAAAACAGGCCTTGACAGAAATGATGGTACCCCTGAAAATAATGTGACAAAAAGGGACATGTTAAATCAAGATGTGTCCACTAATTAGCATCACAGGTGTCTACAAACTTGTAATCAGTCAGTGGGCCTGTATATGGGGCTACAGATACCCACTGTGATGTTTAGTGAGGTGGTGTGTACCACACAGAGGAACGAAGGAAAGAGTTGTCTCAGGAGTTTAGAAAGAAAATGATAGATAAGCATGTTAAAGGTAAAGGTTATAAGACCGTCTATGTCCTCCAACAGTCAAGGTGCTTTGAGGGATTTTCCTCAAAGCACCTCGACCCTGGCTGCTACCGAGATGTAATATTGTCCGTCCTGGACTTTGCTCTAACTGTCCCCTGATGAACCCTGTGGATCAAACAGGGGGAAAAGCATCGGGACAACATTTCTAACGAGGACCTTGACTGTTGTACCTCTATGCCAGATGAGTGACAGCTCTATTATTGATGGCATATTAATGCTTTGTCATTATTTGTCTGGTTTTTAGAATTTTCTTTTTTTCACACTTTTTTTGGTGCACATATTTGTGTAGTGTAGGGTGTAACAGGGATTTATAGGGTTTCCCGTCAGTGATTTGGGGCGCCACAACCCTAGGGCGTCATACCCTCCATTGCTAGGTAGGGACATATTAAGGTCTCATTAGGGTCAGTTTTGCCCCTCCCTATTGGTTGGTATTATCCCTCCCTTTTCACTACATTAGTGGATTTGATTGGTTAATTATTATACATTTTAAAAATATTAATTAAAGGTTATATTTTATATGGTTTTTTTTTCCCTTTGGTTTACACGTCTTGTACCCTTGGTTGCTACTAGCTGTGGCTTTTGTTATTTTTTTCAAAGCTATACAAACACATTGCACAGCCCAAATGTGGGGAGCCACATCCCTAAATGAACAAAGTACGAGAGACTAAAGCAAATCCGAAAAAAGAGCTAGAACAAGTGCTGATATTAGTGCTATTTGTAGGTGCATATTCACACTGTGGCCATTAACAGATGAAACGTAGGATAAAAAACAAAGAGCAAATACCCTGCAGTAAATAAGTAAATATAATAGTAATAGTATATGTAAATAGTGACGAGTACTTACTTGACTCTTTTTTTTATCAAATTAGTGTCAACTAAGTTCCCAATGTTACTTACATATACTATTACTATTTATTTATTTACTTGTTTATTGCAGGAAAAACAAAAAAGCAGCACCAAATGTGCACTACAGCACTAAACATTCCAAACTGTACTTATTTTAAAAATTTTGAGATTTTTGGCAAAAAATTGCAATTTCTTGAGCTGCTTCGCCACGTCACGGCAAATCTCATTTGAAGCAGTCCTACACTAAAATATTTTTATAAAATGTGCCATACAGCCTCACATATGAATAGTAGAACTGCTCTTAGCAGCACTCACCTGGTCTATTTCAATCCCGTACCCATGACTGAGTCATGGCTGTGGGCGGGACAGGTCCAAGCAAATGCTGCATGAAGTAAATAGCCTGTGGACAAAGCCTGATGACTTAATGTGAACAGTCACCAACCGCCAAAATCTAGACAGATGGAATACATCCCAAATTGGGGTGCAAAGCAAGGTGGAGGTCAACCACCGACCAATTCAATGAAGAAAAAACAAAAAAGCAGCACCAAATGTGCACTACAGCACTAAACATTTCAAACTGTACTTATTTTAAAAATTTTGAGATTTTTGGCAAAAAATTGCAATTTCTTGAGCTGCTTCGCCACGTCACGGCAAATCTCATTTGAAGCAGTCCTACACTAAAATATTTTTATAAAATGTGCCATACGGCCTCACATATGAATAGTAGAACTGCTCTTAGCAGCACTCACCTGGTCTATTTCAATCCCGTACCCATGACTGAGTCATGGCTGTGGGCGGGACAGGTCCAAGCAAATGCTGCATGAAGTAAATAGCCTGTAGACAAAGCCTGATGACTTAATGTGAACAGTCACCAACCGCCAAAATCTAGACAGATGGAATACATCCCAAATTGGGGTGCAAAGCAAGGTGGAGGTCAACCACCGACCAATTCAATGAAGAAAAAACAAAAAAGCAGCACCAAATATGCACTACAGCACTAAACATTCCAAACTGTACTTATTTTAAAAATTTTGAGATTTTTGGCAAAAAATTGCAATTTCTTGAGCTGCTTCGCCACGTCACGGCAAATCTCATTTGAAGCAGTCCTACACTAAAATATTTTTATAAAATGTGCCATACGGCCTCACATATGAATAGTAGAACTGCTCTTAGCAGCACTCACCTGGTCTATTTCAATCCCGTACCCATGACTGAGTCATGGCTGTGGGCGGGACAGGTCCAAGCAAATGCTGCATGAAGTAAATAGCCTGTGGACAAAGCCTGATGACTTAATGTGAACAGTCACCAACCGCCAAAATCTAGACAGATGGAATACATCCCAAATTGGGGTGCAAAGCAAGGTGGAGGTCAACCACCGACCAATTCAATGAAGAAAAAACAAAAAAGCAGCACCAAATGTGCACTACAGCACTAAACATTCCAAACTGTACTTATTTTAAAAATTTTGAGATTTTTGGCAAAAAATTGCAATTTCTTGAGCTGCTTCGCCACGTCACGGCAAATCTCATTTGAAGCAGTCCTACACTAAAATATTTTTATAAAATGTGCCATACGGCCTCACATATGAATAGTAGAACTGCTCTTAGCAGCACTCACCTGGTCTATTTCAATCCCGTACCCATGACTGAGTCATGGCTGTGGGCGGGACAGGTCCAAGCAAATGCTGCATGAAGTAAATAGCCTGTGGACAAAGCCTGATGACTTAATGTGAACAGTCACCAACCGCCAAAATTTAGACAGATGGAATACATCCCAAATTGGGGTGCAAAGCAAGGTGGAGGTCAACCACCGACCAATTCAATGAAGAAAAAACAAAAAAGCAGCACCAAATGTGCACTACAGCATTAAACATTCCAAACTGTACTTATTTTAAAAATTTTGAGATTTTTGGCCGTATGGCACATTTTATAAAAATATTTTAGTGTAGGACTGCTTCAAATGAGATTTGCCGTGACGTGGCGAAGCAGCTCAAGAAATTGCAATTTTTTGCCAAAAATCTCAAAATTTTTAAAATAAGTACAGTTTGGAATGTTTAGTGCTGTAGTGCACATTTGGTGCTGCTTTTTTGTTTTTTGTTTATTGCAGGGTATTTGCTCATACTTTTTACCCCAGGTTTTGTCTATTAATGGTCACAGTGTGAACATGCACCTACGCATTGCACTTCTACCAACAAGCGCGTCAGTCCTTATTTTTGGATTTTCTATATTATATCATACAAGTTGAATAAGAAAAAACTTGACATTGAAATAGTGAAGATGAAATCTATAATAACATGTTCAAACTCCGAACAATGATATAAATCTGTAGAGAATTGAGTTTAAAAGCAATTAAATGAGAAAATACATTTTTTATTAGATCAACAAGATGATTAAAGTAACAAATACGGGGTTTTAAAAACAGAACCAGAACGAGCAAAGAGACAGAATGGCAGAGATGATAAATGCAGGCAATATAGTGCAAATATGGAAGATGCAGTGCAAATAATTTACAGAAATGGGACATAACTGCACAATGATGGAATTACAAAATGTGATCTCCAGTAAGTACATATATGTTAATAGTTAGTGATGAGTGGGCACTAAAATGCAGATGTGCCCATCAGTTATTATGCCTTTTGCTTCCCTAAGAACTCACTGAGACAAAAAGGTTAGCAGCAGGGCCGGCCAGCACCGGCAAGGCGTAGAGGCACAGTTCATGCCGCATGTCCAGCTTAGATACCCAATAAGTTGTACAGCACAAAAGAATCATGGAGGATGGTAGTACGGTCCGCTAGGTACTCCTTCACCATCTTCATGAAATTTTTCCTCTTTGTCAGAGAACCCCACACATCAGGGCCAGGGCACTGGGAGAATTTAATGAAACCCTCCCAGACCTTTGATAGTGTTCCCCTGCCTCTGTTGGTCCGGCTGTGTGTCTCCCTCTTATCTATTCCATGGCTGTACAAAGAACTCTGACCTCTGCTACTACCTTTGTCAGATGGGATTTTTTTTTTTTACCAATTCTTCAACTATGACCTTCAAGTATAAAAGCTAAACCACACAAAGAGGAATTACATCTTCCCCCAAAAATTCAAGAATATTCACAGCAACAAAAGGGCAACAATGATTATCTCCTCAGGCCACAGAATCTAACGCACTAACAGCATGCTGCAAAATCCCCTAAATAAAGATGGAGGCAACACAGGTGCAAAACACTGATGGAGCAACCATTCACACACTCCATGAAGGGGGTGATTGCTTAGTGTTAGAATTGCACACAAACAGACTTGTATAGGGTGCTGTTCACACCTGTAAATGCACAGTGTCTGGCTTACAGCCTATTGATGATGCCCATACTATTAGAATAGGTGGGCTGCCCAGCAGAATATATAAGTGCACCACACAGAGAGGGTGACCCCAGTTTAAAATGCCTGCATGAATGGGCTTAGCTGCATTCTGTAAAAAAATATGAAACGTGCAAAAAATATATATCTAAAATATATATATGAGGTATTAGTTAATTGGCTAAAATACACACGCTCACAACCCAAACGCCAAGGGTCCTCATGTCTTGCGAGTCCCTATACTGATATAAAAGCTAAACCACAAAAAGAGGAATTACATTTTTCCCAAAAAATGTAACAATAATTCACAGCAACAAAAGGGCAACAGTGTTAAGCCCATTAATGTAGGCCTTGTAAACTGGGGTCTCTGTTCCTGTGTGGTACACTTATATAGTGGGCAGCCTGCCTAATCTAATAGTATGGGCATCATCAATAGGCTATAAGCCAGACACTGAGCACCTACATGTGTGAACAGCGCCCTGTACAAGCCATTTGTGTGCAATTTTCATACTAAGCAATCACCTTCCCCGTGGATTAGTAGTGTATGAGTGGTTGCTCCATCCAGTGTTTTCCACCTGTTACTTCCATCCTTATTAGGCTATGTGTCCACGGTAGAATGTTGCTGCGGAGTTTTCTGCATGAAAATCCCTGGCTTTCCCGCAAAATCCGCACCTTTTCAAAGGTGCGGATTTGCCGCGGATTTACCGTAGAATTGCCGCGGATTTTGGTGCGGATTTTTTTTTTTCTTCCCAATTCTGAAGCCAAAATCCGGATCAAAATCCACAACAATAATTGACATGTTGCAAATTTTTCCGGATCAAAATCCGCACCAAATCCTCCGCGGAAAAATCCGCAGCATGGGCACAGCATTTCCAAAATGCCATAGAAATGGCTGGGAAGTGCCGCTGCTGCAGATTTTCGGGAAATCCGCGGCTTTTCCGCGAGAAATCCATGGCAAAATTTTCCGCAGCGTGGACACATAGCCTTAGGGGTTTTTGCTGCGTCCTGTTAATGCATTAGATTCTGTGGCCTGAGCAGGAAAACACTGTTGCCCTTTTATTGCTGTGAATTATGGCCTTCTAATATTGCACCATATTCTCCTTGTAGCATGGGTTGAGAAGGGTGCACAACCAGCAATCGGTGTTGGCCAAAATGCATAGAAAGTGAGGGTTATGGGAAAGGTAGTAGGACATAGTCTGACATGTGTGCCGAATTACCAACAGGCAATATTTTAGAAGGATGTGTCTCCATCTCCTCCTACTATCTATACTTCTCCTCCTTCTCCTCCTCTTCAGCCCATCCACGCTGAACAGACAAGAAGCAGGTGTTGGTAGTATCCTCTGTAGTGCAGGCAACCATCTCCTGTTCCTCCTCCTCAGCCTCCTCCTCCTTATTATCACTCAATCTGCCCTGACAAAAGGAGAGGAGTCTGGGCTTGGTAATATCACCATGTGTGCTTTCTTTCTCCATCACCACCTGGTCCACACACAAAGCTTCCTCATTCATTGTGAGGAGTGAGCATTTCATTAGACACATAAGCAACATGGTTGCACTTCAAGATGCCTCCTGTATTGAGAAACAAGTTGCATGCATTGCTCAGATGTGATTTTGGTCCAATCTTCCACACAAACACTCTTCAAATCCGGAAGGTTCCATTGGCTCCTTCTATGAATGCTGTGCTTTAAGGCTGCTTTACACGCAGCGACATCGTTAGCGATGTCGCTCATGAAAGCACCTGCACCTGTCGTTTGTCAGTCACGGGCAAATCGCTGCCCGTGGAGCACAATATCGCTGGGAGCCATCACACATACTTACCTTCCTAGCGATGTCACTATGACACTGCACGAACCACCCCCTTAGAAAAGAGGCTGTTCACTGGCTGGCGAACAGCCTCTTTTCTAAGGGGGCGGTTCGTGCGGCGTCACAGCAACGTCACACAGCAGGCGTCCAATAGAAGCGGAGGGGCCGAAAGCAGCTGCATTATCGACACGCCCACCTCGTTGCCGGAGGACGCAGGTAAGCTGTTGTTCATCGTTCCTGGGGTGTCACACGTAGTGATGTGTGCTGCCTCAGGAACGATGAACAACCTACGTCCAAAACAACCAACGACATTTTGAAAATGAACGACGTGCCAACGATCAACGATAAGGTGAGTATTTTTGATCGTTATTAGTCAGTCAGAGCTGTTACACGCAACGACGTCGCTAACGACGCCGGATGTGCATCACGAATTCTGTGACCCCAATGACATAGAGTTAGATATGTGGTTGCGTGTTAAGCCCCCTTAAGTTCCTTCCATAAATTTCATTCAGGTCAGCTGATTAGCTGATGTTCCCACCTCCAAACTTTACTGCTGATAGAGGGTTTTTGGAGTGATATGCAGTGCCTTTTAGCCATCAAGAATAGTGCATAGCATCCCAAGATTTGCAGTTTGGTCTCATCTGACCAGACTCTATTCTATTTCACATGCTTGTCTAAATGTTGTTGAGCAAACTTTAAACATGCCTGAACATGCTTTTTGTTCAGCAATGGAGTCTTGCATGGTGAGCGTGCATTCAGGCCGTAGAGGTTGAGTGCAATTGTACCTGCTGAGTACATGTATTTCTGTAGCTTTCCACAGGAAGTTCTTAGCTCTTGGGGAACTCTTCTGATAATTCTTTTCACTCCTCAGTCAGGGATCACCTGGTTGTGGCTGTATAATGATGAAATTATGTTTTTTCTACTTCCTGATTATGGCCCCAATCGTGCTCACTGAGACCTTCAGTAATTTAGAAATTCTTCTGTAACCAACACCATCAGTATGTTTTGCAACAATAAAGTTGCAAAGGTCCTGAGACAGCTCACTGGTTTTACCCATCATAAGATTTTTCTTCTGTAGCACCTTGGTTATGAGTCACCTTTTTAAAGGCCATCAGTTCAAACAGCTGATGTTATTTTTCACTAAATGGCAGCTGCTTCCGGGTCGGCTGTGTCGTGCATCATGAATATGCGTGACAGTAATGAGCCGGCTCAGAAGCAGCAGGGAGAACAGGCTGCAGAGGACATGGCTGGAGCCGGGTGAGTAAAAATGATTTTTATTTTAGAAGCACGTTTTTTCTGTCACGTGTTTCACGGACCACACCACTGCGTGGTCCGTGGGACATCAGTTATGGCAGAAAAAAATGGACATGTCTCCGTGCGGCAATCACGGACACGCGGGTATGATCACTGATGTGCGAGCAGACCCATTCATTATAATGGGTCTGCGTATGTCAGTGATTCTGGTACGTTTAAAAAAAAAAGCACAAACGTACCAGAATCACTGACGTGTGAAAGGGGCCTTAGGAATATATTTACTTAGGAAAATTGGTGACCTGTTCAATACTTATTTCACCTGCTGATAGTTGTCTTACCTTGTATAAACCTCGACCTGTTTTATCAGTACTTGGCACTCTTTCTTCTAGAATTGAAAACGTCTTTCTTGGTTCACAACTAAAATATAAAAGCCATATGTTATCTAAACAAGTCTTAAATTTCCACTCTTCTTAATGTTACCTATTACTACTAGTAGTACAAATTAAGTGAGATCTTGACGTCACAAGATCTGTACTCTCAAGCCCAGCCCACATGATAGTACAAGATTAAATGAGACTCCAGAGTGAGACATCCCAATGATTTTTATGTAACAGAACAGGGGTCCAGAAATTTTGTAAGTGCAGTCGGAAAAAATAGCATGACAGAAGTCAGAAAAGAAGGGTATTACATTTCGGGTAAGCAGTGGATAGTAGTTGGGGGAGATTGCATTCCAAAACATAAAGGGGGCATTTTTTTAAGACCCACTTACTTTACACCAGCATAACGTTTGCTGGTGTATAATGCACCAGATTTATTAAAAGGAGCTAATCTCCTTGAAATCTGGCTCATCGCTTTCTGGGTGGGCCAAAATTAAATTTGGCATAGAGGCTGTATAATTTATACCTTTTCTGGCACACATTATAGTAAATGTGTTGGGCTATGCTTAATTTTTCCCATCCACAGATATGAACCCATTTAGAAAAGTGAGATCAGCAGAGGGGAAAGTTTAAAAAGTTTAAATGCCCGATTAATCAAGACCGGCAATGTTCACCCCAGTCTCGATGAGGGGTGTGAAAAAGTCAGGTGTTCCTGATTCATGAAGAGATGCCTCTTCATGAATCTGGAGCCTCAGAATAGTGGCATGCTTCTGCATGTGTTACATCAGTGTTGTGAGAGAGATTTCTGGTATAGGGAATGCCATAGCTCGTCATGATGTAAATGAGTTGTGGCATCCCGCACCCTCATCCCGACCCAGCACTACCCATTTTGTCATAGCTTGGAGAAACTGGCATGAAAGCTCCAAATATCACAAAATTTAGGCGAAACTCTGAGTTTCACCTAAATTTTACAACCTTTCAGAGCTTTTACACCAGTATTCTAGCTTGAAAGCTTTGGTGTATCTAAATTGCTAGTTTTTTAGCCTGAATATGGTGCAAACGTAATAATAAATGTCGCAAAAAATGTATTGAACTTAAAATGTTTCCCTTTATCTCTCATGTATTATGCCCTTGTGGACTATGTCCGATCCCTTAAAAAATGTATATCTCTTAAGGTACGTTCCCACGATCCAGGCACTCTGAGTTCTAGCTGCAGTGTCATCCCTCATGAGGGATGCGAGTGCTTTCTGCAGGAGAATGCAGCATCAATACCCACGATCAGTGTTCTGGGGATTTTCACTGTGTTCTCCCGCCAAGAACACTTGCGTCTCCGCAAGCATAAATTGACGTGCTGTGGCTCGTAAAGCCACACGGCATGTCAGTTTACACTGCAGAAAAAAGAAGCACAGTGGGCATGGGATTTCTATAAATGCTAACCACTGTGCTAGTACTATACAACACAGCATTATGGATGCAGAGAAAACACGCTGTTTCCAAAATGCTGCAAACACTGATTATGAGCACGTACCCTAATATAAGTAGTTGAACTTAAAACTGTTAATAATCTCCTTTTTGCAAAGTGAGCAAGTGGACTTTCAGAAAAGAAAATACTGATGAAAATATATTACATATCGAAACGCGTTGTGGCAGGTTATTAAATAAAAGAAAAATATTTTTTAACTTACCATTTAACCTGGCCTCTCTAGCGCTCCTCCAGACCGTGTTTTCACCTTTCCCCTGGTCACCTGTGACATAATAACTGGCCCAACTTTTTCTAAAGTGCTTTTATGGCTCAGGCGGCTGCTTTGACTCAGTTTTTGCAGACCTGGTCACAGGAGGTGGTTGAGATGCATGCAGAGGTGGTGCAGAATCTGCAGCAAGTGGCAGGTGTGTTCGTGGAGAGTCAAACGCTGCCTAAACCTAAATTTACGCTCCCAGACAGGTTTTCTGAGGAGCGTAATAAGTTTAAAATTTTTAAAAGGTTGAATGCAGGCTTTAAAACTTTTCTCTCATTCTTAACGAGTGAGGAACAGCAGGTGGGGATCGTAGTCTCTCAGTTGCGAGGAGATCCCCTGACCTGGGCCTTTTTGCTGCAGGCCAATTCTGTTGCTTTACAGTCGGTAGACAAGTTTTTGCAGCCCTGGCCTTAGTCTATGGTGATCCTGTTGTCCTTCACTAGGAGGAGGCCCAATGGTACTGGTGGTGGGTTGTGGAGGGGGGGTCTTACTATCAGGGACAAGGGCAGGAGATAAGGCCTAGGTTGGAGGCCTGGACCTCCCTACATCAATGGTACCTCCGGGTGTTAGGGTCAGCATAGGTTACCCTGTGTTCCCCTAGTCACCTGTGACAGATTCTCTCTATCACAATTGAAGTGAACCTACTATAAAAATGTCAGACTTCTCCATTCTTTGCAAGTGGGAAAACTTCAAAAATCATTAGTGTATCAAATACTTATTTTCCCCACTGTATGCTGCATTTTGGACATGGATGGAAGCCTATTTTTCATTGTGTTGGTTCCAATCTTATTCACACCTTTTGCATTAATTTTGGCCTTAAATTCTATCCATCATCAATTAATACATTTATTGTAGTTCTAATAGCAAATTAAACTACTTACTGTTCAGTGAAGTTGAGTGATTTTTCAGCTTTTAGCCCATTTATATATTCTCATTATAACTCTTCTTCAACCTATCACATTGCTAATCACTTCATTAGCTGGACCCAACTCTGCAACCCAAGCATCACCTCAACTATTTATTGTGAGAGAGGGCAAGGTGCAGACAGCAGAGTACAGATCAAAGTAGGGGTTCAAGCATTGTGATGACTCATAGTGATCAACCAAAGGATACTCCACACAGGCATTGAAATGTGTAACAAGATCAAATAACTAAAATAACTCTTTTCAGACCTGTTTTCATATTTGATTTTCCTTTAGGCACTGTAGTGTCCAGAATTAATTATTGTATCTATTCATCACCCATAACACCTCTAGACTATGTTCCCTCGATCAGTATTTGAAGGATTTTGATGTTGCAGAATTTCTGCACCATTTCTTCACCTATTACTGTATATATTGGGCGTTTTTGCATTGCATTTTTGTGTGCCTTTTTTAACATGCATTTTTATCGCGTTTTCGAAGCTGCAATTTTTTGTCTCTGGTGTCTCTGGTGTCTTTTTCTCTCTGGCTTTAAATAAAGCTGCTTTGTTTTTCAAACTTCCTAGTATTTGGTTTCATTGGCATTCATAACTGCAGATTACATGCATTTTTGATACTTTTCTGCCTCAGAAATGCACTAGTCCCCTGGGCGTTAATTCCCCTGGCTAGACGGCTCCATTAGCATGTTAGTACGTCCCTGTTGGCCCCTGTGGGTGTGCTAACATGCTAATGAATGTGCAGCATCACAGGATGATCTCACTCACCTCTCTACCGCCATAGCATCCGACGCTGGATTTTGACTCAGTGTGCATGACCCTAGAGTTTGAGTCATGTGCACTACTTCAGTTTGAAGAAGTGACGCGTACACTCAGCTTCATAGTGCGCATGACCCAAACTCCGGGGTTATGCGCACTGAGCCGAAATCCCCTGTGGGATGTGATGGCAGCGGAGAGGTGACTGAGATCATCCTGTGACGCTGCGCATTCATTAGCATGTTAGCACACCCACAGAGGCATACTAACATGCTAATGGAGCCGACTAGCCAGGGGAACTAACGCCCAGGGGACTAGTCCCCTTGCTCATTAGCATACTGTAAAAGATCTTTAGAAATGCTTTTCCTAAAGATCTATTTATGTATGCTACTAGATACAGGGATGGTTAGGCAGTGATTAGTAATATGCACCCAGAACTGCTTGTGGTTTTGGGTGCATTTTGGACCTGATAGGTTCCCTTTAAAGGCTTCTTTAAGGTTTCCAGGTCTTACAGCTACTGGACTTTTAGACTAATTCCATCGTGACAAAGTCTGACAGTATGGCACGGTGTTCACCTGAGGTCACTTTTGCTGTTTCTCACAGTATCCTCTGTGTGAGCTGCCAGCTGTGACCTCAGATGAACTCAGTGCAAGACTATCGGACTATGCTGCCGCCGTAATACGCGGTCCAACAGTCCGGCACTGAGTTCACCTGAGGTCGTAGCTAGCGGCTCACATAGAGGGTACCGTGAGAACCACCGTAAGTGACCTCAGGTGAACTAAGTGCTGGACTGTCAGACTGAACTCGTGCCATGACATGAAGTCAGACAGTCTGGCACTGAGATCACCTGAGGTCACTTCTGGCAGCTCTGACACTGCTCTCAGTGTGTCCTGGAGGCCTCGGTGAGTTGTCACGTGTTCTAATGTCACCACTCACCATACCTTCCGGAAGTACCAGAGCTGGGATCATCGTGGGATGTCGTGTGATTACGTTGGACCTGCGGGGTTGTTTTGGGGGTTAATAAATTGGTGAAGGAGGGTGTGATTTTTATTATTTAAAATAAAGAAATTTTGTGTTTGTTTTCTTTTTATTTACAGGATTGGTACTGGGGTGAATGTCATAGACACCCCTCCATTACCCACCCAGGGCTTGATGGCAGCTGGGATTTTTGCGGCTCCAGGCTGCTATTTCAGGTCGATGAGGACCCAATAACCATGGACCTTCCCAACCTGAGAATACCAGTTCCCAGCTGCCTCCTTTATTTGCTCTGGTTATCACAAATAGGCTGGGGAACGCATGTCATTGTTTTTTTTTCACTGTGCCTGTGTCGCGGGCGGGGAGGAGGGTGTCAGCACACTACGCTCGCCCCCTTCTGCTCGGGTCCGGCGGCCGCTGCTCAGTGGTGGCTCGAGCCGTAGGCCGGATCCCGGGGGTTTCTCGAGCGGCACTCCTCGCCCGTGAGTGAAAGGGGGTTGTTGGGTGAGGGGATGATTATTGTCCGTGACGCCACCCACGGTTGTGGTGATTTCACCACCGCTGCTCAATACGGGGATCCCGGGGATGGTGATGCGGAGCAGCCAGGTGTTGTGTTGCCCCTCCGTGGGCAGGGGTTGGTGATCCCGGGGCCCGGTGATGGGTTGTGAGGTGCGGGACTTGATGGGCGCAGGGACGCGGGGGCAGCGCTGTGCCTTGCGGCAATGTGGTACTCACTCAGCCTGAGACGTGGACACAGTATGTACGGTAAACCAAACGGCTGGTAGGACGGTCCCACAGACGGCTGCACCTGCACTCCCGGTAGGTGACGGTGATGTCCCTCTTCCTTGCACCTATGGTTGACTTGTGGTAGCGGTGGATTCCCTCCGGTTACCCGCTCCCCGACTACAATCTGGGCCGGAGGAGCTCTACACTTTGCCCACAGGCGCTGGCCCTGAGAAACTGGTGCCGTGGTGGTGGCGGTGTCTCTTCGATTCGGGTTGGGCTGTTGCCTTCAATCGGGACTTGGTTGTTGGGGGATCTGCGTCCCCTTCACTGACGGATTCGGCAAATTTGGCGACTCCTAGCCTTGCCGGGGTCCGAGAGGCCCCTGCCCTGGTGCTGACTGTCCTTCGGAACACTGCTCCAGACCACCGGCCACACAGCCAACGGGGTCCTTCCAGGAACTTCCAAACGGTCCCCCTCCAGACAGTCACCGCCGTCGCTGACCTTGCTGATCTGGCCCTACACAAAGCTGGACCCTTCAGGCTTTCTTTCTTTACTGTCACTTCACTTGCTTTCCTCCTTTACCACTTCTTCTACTTTCACTTCTTGTTTACTCCTCCACTTAGCTCCTCACTCCTGCTCCTCCCTGAGCTATCTCCTGCACTGAACTGCCTGGTTTCTTCCCGCCTCCAGAGCTGTGACCTCCTTGGTGGGCGGAGCCAACCGCCTGGCCCACCCCCTGGTGTGAATCATCAGCCTCTGGAGGAAGGCAACAAGGATTTGTAGTTTAGCTGTGATGTGCCTACCTGGGGTGTGGGGTGTGGTGGTGTTGTGACCTGTGACCCCTGGCTTGCCCAGGGCGTCACACCTGCAAATCACAGTAGTAACAGTAGCAAAGATGGCTACAGCATTACTGTGATTGGCAGGCAATCCCTGCATGCTCAGTGGCTGAAAATCAGGTGCCAAACATTCGGAGAGGGGACTCAAAACTTATGAGGCGAATACCAAAATACTCAACGCGTAACGAATATCCTGAATACCTTAATATTTATGCAAGTAACAAATAGTGCAGAATATATTTGCTCATCACTATACTTGATCTTTAGAAAAAACATCAGCAATATAAAGGTCCTTTAAACTAAAATTAGTGTACTTTTTATTTATGTAAATCCACTAGTGACATCCCAATTTCATGCCATGTTGTGCCAAAGACAAATTCAGCTCAGTAGAATTAAAAAACACTGCTTGTATACATTTGTGCTTTAAGCAGATAAAAAAGAACATACATTGCAAGCAAATCCAGGTATTCATAAAGCTGAACTCTTCCATGTTCCATAAGGCTTGGTCTTTTCTGCTTCATATACAAAGATAATTTCTGAGGGGAAACTGCACAGCCACACATCTATAAGGAAAAGATAAACCATTAAGGTTTTTGCACTTTCCATTTATATTCCACTGTTTCATGAAATATTATGTTTGCATACTTTCTATATACTGTGAATGAAATTATGAAATAACTTGTAAAATAAATCACATTTTGTTGTTCAGTAAGAAAATAACAATGAGCAGGATTTATCAAAATGTGTGCCAGATAGTGATGAGGGGACCCGGACTGTAAAACTCCAGACACGCATGGTTTCAAAGGTACCTGGGTGCCGGGCCCGGGCCTGGGATTCCAGGTGTTTAAACCAGATCCTGACACTGGAGAAATTAAAAAAATAAAATAAAGGAAGAATAAAGAAAATAAGAAGAAACCGAGCATTTTATACTTACCAAGGCTCTGTCATGATGGCACAGTGCTTCCAGGTTGCGCATTCACTTCCGGGGCTGCGCATTAGGCTCATTGCATATGCACTACTTCCCCTGCTTTCCCCATACACCGGCCATCCTGGTGTTTGTGATTGGTTGCAGGCAAATGCACCCCCAGCCTGTGGGACAACGTCTGACTGTAACCAATCACAAGCCCGGTCTGCGGGTCAGTATCATGGTATAAAACAAATAAACAAAACAATTGGCATAGAGTCCCCCCATGTTATAATACCCAGCACAGATAAAGCCAATGGCTACAGGCTGCACTGAAGTGCTTACCTTGGCTGTGAATCAAAATAAGAGGAACAGCATGCGGCTTTTTTTCTTTTAAATTATTCAAATAAATAATTTTAAAAAATGTCGTGCACTCCCCCCAATTTTGATACCCAGCCAAGATAAAGCCCACAACTGGGGGCTGGTATTCTCAAACTGGGGTGGTTCATGCTTATTGGACCGCCCCAGCCTTAAAATAGCAACCTGCAGCTGTCCAAGATTGTCACGTCTATTAGATGCGACAAGCAAGGTGCTTTACCCAGCTCCTCCCAATTGCCCTGGTACAGCCCACAGCAGCCACTAAGTCCTAGATTAGTGATGTTAGGCATCTATGAGACCCCCATCACTAATCTGTAAGTGAAAGTAAATAAACACAAATAAAGCATGACTGCCCACTGTGAGTGCAGACAGAGACTGAGCCGCATGATCAGCGGTGACGTCACGCAGGTGATTTGTGGTAACAGCTGGATATTCCCACCTGTGACCACAAATCACCTGAGCGACATCACCGCTGATCACACAGCTCAGTCTCTATCTGCACTCACAGTGGGCAATCATGCTCTATGGCCACTCACTGAGACTTACATATAACAGAGTTGAATCGTCGTGGGACCTCGTGTAGATTACGTCGGACTTGCAGGGGTGTTTTGGGGGTTAATAAAGTGTTCCGTTGTCTGAGCGTGTCGACACGCTCAGACAACGGTGGACACCGCTCTGTATCTTGCAGTTCTAAATCAAACAATCCTTAATCTCCAGCACGTGAATTGAAGAAGGTCAATAAATTGACCGAAACGTCTTCACAACTGGATTGAAAATATAAAATAAATATTTTTTTCAATTGGAGTGCCTGGTTTTACTGATTATTATTTAAGAGGGAAGACATTTCAAGAATTGGCTTCTTGCAGCGGTAAAATCCTATTATTGTACCACACTTTAATTCAGTGAACTCGTTAGAACGAGCCATTCTTTTAAAAAATGTTTGTAAATGTAAAATGCATAACTTGGGGCTGCATTTTGTACACCTTTGGCAATGGGACTGAATGAAAAAACTGAATTCAATATTTTGGATGTGTAATGCAATACTTTTGTCCTTATAGTGTATATTCTAATATGGCACTTAAAAGAGGTTGTCATTATTACATTATAATTCACTAATATTGGTGCATAAATATTCCTTAGTCTGATTTCCAAATAAATCATTTTTTTGCAACAAAGTAATGCTTTAAATAAAGCTCAATAAAGATTTCAAACAATAGATAATTCTTATTAATTATGTTTTATTCCGCCTTAAAAATGTGTTTTATATCTTTCCAATGTGAAGTGACAAAAGCCATACTATACAGGCATGAATTAAGCATTAAGTGCAGTTGCCTGCATTGTGTTATAACCCTCTGCATAATTGTACAGGGAAGACAATGTTTGTACAATGTAATTGCTAGAAGCCTGCGGTGTACAGAAGTCAATAAGGAGATCCATGGCTGTGACACCAGACTGAAGTTAAACCTGTTCTGAGAGCTAATTCTAAAATAAATTGTAAAAAAAAACCCTTTTCTGGAAAATGTGGATATTAATCAGAAGAACGAAGATGTATCAACCAAAATATTGTATTCTCCTTTGAAAACTTAACTAGTCCTACCACAGAATAAGCGTAGATAAGACGTCCAATTCATAATCAGAAAATGTATTTCCATTTAGTCAACGATTATGAAGTGTAAGTGACATTGACTGAATGAGATTGTATAAAGAACCACTTAAATATAAACGTGTGCATCAACCTTATATATAGACTGAGCTAATATTGAGACTTTCTATACCAGTGTTGCATTATTATTCCACTATATATCTCCTCATTGTAATAACTTTTTTGTGAATCAGTTAAGGTGTCTGTATGAGCCTCCTGACTTTGAAAGACAGGCTAGAGGTATACACACAGTAAATTCCTCCCCTCCACACACACATTATAATTCCCACACACACACAGTATAATAGCCCCACAGTACCCCACATTGTATGATATCCCCATAGCTCACACACCCAATATGATGCCCCACACTACATTAAATTCCTATACACATACACAAGGTATGATGCCCCACATTCCTCCACAAAGTAACATTTTTCCCACTGCAATTTACACAGAGTATCGTATACTGTCACGATCACCTCCCTACATGTTGAGACCAGTGGCAGCCTTTGGACTGGAGCCTCTCCTCTGGCTGTCTTCATTTAAATTAGTTTCATTTCTATTGGCACTGAAGTGGTTAACTGTTAGTTTTGCTATTGCAGCTTTTCCAAAGCAGTTCCTTGCTGAGTGATCAGTTGCACTTACTAATTTAAATAGTGGTGTATCCCAGCATTCCCTGCTGAAAATACAAAGTCATTTGTGTCCTGGCCATTTTTGAGGAAGGTTCTGCTGTGGAAGGTTCCTGTTATCAGGCTTTATCCTTTTGTTTGTCAATTTTTCCCCTTTTTGTCTTTCCTAGTGTGTTGTTAGTGCAGCAGTCTAGCGAACCCCACCTGTCCCTCACTAGTCAGGGTTACTATAGAGTCTTCCTAGGGTCCCAGGTTCCTGTTCAGAGACAGCTTCAGAGACTGTATAGGGACTGATGAGGAGAGAAGGGACAGTTGCAGGTGAGGTTAGGAGGTGCCCACCTACCCCTCTCGCTAGTTCCAGGGCCTCTCAATGTTTTTGTATCCCCGGTGCCCCTTTTTTCTTTTGTTCTTGTTGTGCTTCAGACGCACGTAGGTCTGAACGCACCTCGCCATGCTTGCTACACTCAGCAACCGTGACATATACCCACAGCACCCCACATGTAGTATGATGCCCGCACGCATTACAGTACATTCCTAAACACACACATACACTGTATGATGTCCCCGCAAAGTTAATTTCCACACAGAGTATGATGTATCCACAGTACCGTACACATATGATGATGCCCCCATAGCCTTCACACACAACATGATGCACCCCACGTAATATAATTCCCTCACATAGTATGATGTTATACATGTGTGGAAGTCTACACAGGTTAAGGGAAACAAAATGCTATTTCACTGCTGCCGTTCCTGCACTCTACTGGTTCCTGTACAGACAGGAATATCCCTAGCTGCACAGTTAGAAACCCACAACCAAGACCTGTCTGCCTAAAAGGCCGTTGGGTTGTTTCATACATTTCCTAAGGAACCAGTGGGGAGGTTACTGTGCACTTCAAACAATTATAGGTCAAGAGTGCAGAGATACACAGGTACCCAAAGTTAGGAAACATAAAACACGTGCATAAGTGGAAAGGAGTAATAATGTAAGCAAGGGCTATCTCCTACAAACCTTACAGCAAACAAATCAAAGGTTTAAGTAATACAATTGAGAAAGCACAGAACATATGCAACACTGGTCTCAATCTATCAGGCAAAATCCCTAGAAGCCTGTCTGGAACTCCACAGCAGAAATCCACAAGGAAATAATAACATCAGCAAAGAAGACTGGAATCAGGAGAGTATAAATAACCCCACTTGAGATGTGATAGGACAGAGACAACAAGCAAATGAAAACAGCTGATCTAACCCCAGACCAAAAGAAGAAAATAATAAGTAAGAATAAACAACCATCAGCATTTGGACAGGGACTAAACCAGCTGTGGCTCAGCAGGGAAAGAAACAGACCACAAAGCAGGAGGCCATGGGATGAAGGAAGCTATGTGAGAAGTCTGGAAATAAAAACATGATTTGGTGATACTTTGTTGGGAAATGGTTATGCTATATGTTACTCAGCTTTCTCAAGCTGTCCCATTAATAATGAATGTAGCAAAGGTCAAGCATTGCCACTTCTGCTCTATTGAAGTCGGGGTTCTCGAGTTTCAGAACTGCATCCTCCCAATCCCATTCTCCCATTCTCCCTAGCAATCAGTAAATCATCTCCTATACATAGGGATAGGGGATAATTTATTTTGTAATAACTCTTTAACAATTCCAGTAAGGGGTTAATATTCAATCTTGGTTGAGCAGTAGTAGATTGTAAAATGTCCATTAAATTGCCTGTATTCTTAGACATCAGTTATTGATAAACCAGTGCACTGAGGCCAGGATATAAGCAGCGAGACTGGAAGTGTCTCCTTTCATTTCCTTTGTTGTCATGAATGCAATAAATGTATCTCAGCATGCCCGAGAAAGTGAATTTTGCAAACGCTGTACATGCTTGCGGGGTAATTTCCAACAGATTTTAGTGACCAGCTTTAATTAGGGAAGTGGAAAAATGCTTTGTAAGCATATATGTGAGTTACTTAGCTTGATTAATTATCCTCTCCATAGACAGTTTATTCCTGAGAGCTCGTATTGTTTGCAGTTGTGTAGATCATTTTAATGCTTTGTATTATTTTAGTTTTACTACTTATTTAGGGTAAATTGTGAGTATAATATAATGCATACCAAACACAATTGCACTATGCATATTAATACTTGATAATACCCAAGAAGGATTGGCTATAAATTTGCTGCTGACCATAGATGACCCCTAACGAAGCCAATAAAAAGGAATTGTGGTATATCAAAAGAATGGGCAACCATTACAGGCTAATGCCGCCTGAACTTGGTAGACTTGTTTACCCACTTATATTCTGTGCACCAGCCATAGGCGGAAACGTGTAAAATTACATGGCAGTCATTCAAATCAATCGGTGTTTATGTAATGCATGGTCAGGCTCGATCTGCCAAAACAAAGTTCCTATAGAGTTTGCCATTTACCATATTGATAATACTTCAAGCAACATACTAGCCTGTCTGATATACTTCTAGTAACAAAAAGATCAGTTTCAAAGTCCGAGTTACCCAACTTCAATTTGAATTACATTTTTTTTCTACCTTTGGAGACTACGTAGTTTTATGTGCTTTGGATACAGGGTTGAGAGCCTACTCCTGAAAGCCATATTTGCAGGAGAATCATGGGTTTATTAATGCCAGAATAACATTTACTGCTACAGTGTAGCTCTCAGATGCAGACGATCCCCTTTATATAGTTAAAGATGTTGTGCACTACTTTTACATTGAGGGCCTATCCTTAGGATAGGTCACCAATGTCTGATATGCCAGTATCCGACGTTCTGCACCCCTCCCGATCAGCTGTTCTTGATGCAGAAGATGGCAGCAGGCAGCCAGAAATGCTCAGTTTCTGAGCTGCCCCATCTTCTTATAATGGCTGTGGCTGGGTACTGCACATCTGTCTCCTATTGATCTGAATGGGAGACAGATGTGAAATACCCAGCCGCAGCTGCTATTAGAAGGTAGAGCAGCTCCAGAACTGTGCATTTCTGGCTGCAAGCTGCCACCGTCGAGACTGAGAGCAGCTGATCGGCGGAGGTGCGGCATCTCAGACCCCTGCCGATCAGACATTAATGACCTATCTTAAGGAGAGACCATCAATGTAAAAGTAGTAGACAACCCCTTATTATGCTCTATTAGCTATTAGGGAATAGGGATGAGCGAGTATACTCGTTACTACTTGGTACACGGCGAGTAGTATGGTATTCGGGCTACTCGTTACTCCGCGAGTATCCTTGTAATTACTCGTTAGAAGTAGCGAGTAGGGATGGGCGATCCCGAACTATAAAGATAGATAAAGCACATTATTAAAAAACATTTTGATCATACTTACAGGTCCCGCGACGCGTCCTGCAGACTCTGTCTCCTGGCCGCTTCTACTTCCGTGTCTGTCCAATCACTGCTGTGCCACCCAGTAACCAGCAGTGACTACTAAAGGACCTTCAATAACATTATAGCCATGTGACCCAGTCACATGTGAAAGCTGTATTACTTCATTGACTACAAACTGGTCACATGACTATGACGTCTCGAAGGTCCTGGTAACTGAACTTTGATTGTCACTGTGCTAGTGTCGCGGCGGCATCACCAGTTATGGCCGCACACTCTCCTGACAGGAGCGGACAGCGCTCGTGTCCGAAGAGTGTCAGTCTATTCGGGGAGATGCCCATGCGAGACTGTACGAGTCACATGTAAGTGGTACTCTGGCCACTTCAGTGTTAGCCAGCATCTCAAAAGAAAAAACATTTAGAGACTCCATCTCTATTATAAAAAATCCATAGTCCAGAGGTACAGCAATGTCAACTCTGCTTAGTACTCTGTACAGACAGTGTGAGAAGCAGAGAGAGCAATGAGCAATGTCAACTCTGCTACATCACTCTGTACAGCAGCGGCTATACAGAGTGATGTAGCAGAGTTGACATTGCTCATTGCTCTCTCTGCTTCTCACACTGTCTGTACAGAGTAATAAGCAGAGGTGACATTGCTGTACCTCTGGACTACGAATTTTTTATAATAAAGATGGAGTCTCTAAATGTTTTTTCTTTTATTTCTAATAAAATAATTTCTCTGTGTTGTGTTTTTCTTTTACTGTTTACTAGAAATTCATGGTGGCCATTGGTGTTACACCATGAATTTCGGGCTTAGTACCATCTGAAAATAACACCAAAATCATCCACCAAGGGTCATGCAAAGGGATCAAAGTATTGTGCAAGAAAAAAGCCTATGGGGTCAGTGTTTGTGAAATAACTGTACGTGATGGAATTTTTTTGATATTTTTACTGAGGTCAGAGACTGAAAGTATATAGAAATCACCTCTTACTTTTTAAACTGTTTTACCTTTGCAGATTTGTAATGAATGAAAGCTAATAAGAGAGTCTCCATTGTTCAGAATATGTTATAGTATTAAGCTGCAGATTTATTTTTATTGTCTTTCACCTATATTTCAACTGGTCACGAAGTACCCTGAACGTACATCACACAAATATCTCAGACCTGTCACAGTTAGAAAATCTATCAATCATGGACATCAATAATTTAGGTATCAATGCAAAGAAAAAATCCATCTGGTTCCAGGAATTGACTCCAGCTTATCCTTTAAATCATTACCTCTGTATCATTACTAACAAAATAATCAATGCACCCAATGGACTGCAAATCCAGGTTGTAGAGGATCCACAAAAGATACTTCTGCAAATCATTTCAAACTGCAATTTTGTTATGGTCTACAAATTTTGGAAACAAGATTAACCCCTGCCTGACCGGGAGATCTTCCATTTTTGCACTTTCATTTTTTCCTCTCTAAGGCTATGTTCACACTAGAAAAATGATTTTTCTTAAGAAATTTCTTAAGAAATTTCTTAAGAGTGAAGGATTAGTGCACCTGCGTTAAAAAAAACGCATCAAAAACGCACCTGCGTTTTTGCCGCGTTTTCGGTGCGTTTTTGGTGCGTTTTCGGTGCGTTTTTGGTGCGTTTTTACCGCTGGTTGCTCCCTGCGTTATTGTGCCAATTATCTATGGCAAAAAACGCAGTTAGCTGCAGAAAAGAAGTGACATGCTCATTCTTTTTCTTAAGAAAATCTACTGAAAGAATTTTCTTAAGAAAAAAACGCAGTGTGCGCACAGCTAATTTTTTTTGCCATAGGTTTTGCTGGGGAATGTCTGCAGAAAGGTTACAAGAATTTCTCAAGAAATTTCTGCAGCAAAAACGGACCCAAAACGCAGGTAAAAAACGCAGTGTGTGAACATAGCCTTAAGGCTATGTTCATATGCTGCATCTTTTCTTAACCACAAAGATGCAGCATTTTTGGCCCCCAAAAAATACACCCGTGGCAAAAACGCATAAAAAAGCATGCAACACATAAAAAAGCATGCTTTTTTTATGCCTTTTTGTTGCGTTTGAACCACATTTTGCCCAATGCGTTTTTTAAGTCAAATCTAACTGCTAGAAAGATGCAAAAAGAATTGACATGCTGCATCTTCAAAAACGCAACCAAGATGCAGCCAAAAAAAGATACTCTGTGTAGACCGCAAAATAGAAATCTCATAGACTTTGCTGGGGGAAGGAAATGCATGCATTTAGGTGCATCTTTGAGACCTCAAAATGCACCAAAAATGTATAAAGGCACTGTGTGAACATAGCCTTAAGCCTGCTTTACACGTTGCAATTAGTTGTACAATCGCATTTGCGATGTGACACGCACAGGTTGCATATGGGATCTTATGAGATCGCACGTAGGTCGCTCATTTGCTATCACACGTGCGTTAGTAGTCTATGAGTCTATGTTAACCCCTTCAGCCCCCGGGCACTTTCCGTTTTTGCAGTTTTGTTTTTTGCTCCTTTTCTTCCGAGAGCCGTAACTTTTTTATTTTTCCGTCAATCTTGCCATATGAGGGCTTGTTTTTTGCGGGACGAGTTGTACTTTTAAATGAAACCATAGGTTTTACCATATATTGTACTGGAAAACAGCAAAAAAATTCCAAGTGTGGAAAAACTGCAAAAAAAGTGTGATCGCACAATAGTTTTTAGGATGTTTTATTCACCGTGTTCACTATATGGTAAAACTGATATGTGGGTATGATGCCTCAGGTCGGTGCGAGTTTGAAGACACCAAACATGTATAGGTTTACTTGTATCTAAGGAAAAAATTCACAAGTTTGTCCAATAAAAGTGGCGCACGTTTTGTGCCATTTCCGAAACACGTACCGTTCTTATTTTTTGGAATCTATGGTTCAGTGATGGCTTATTTTTTGCGTCTCGAGCTGACATTTATAATGGTACCATTTTTGCGCAGATGCTACGTTTTGATCGCCTGTTATTGCATTTTGCGTAAAACTTGCGGCAACCAAAAAACGTAATTTTGGCGTTTGGAATTTTTTTGCCACTACGCCGTTTACCAATCAGATTAATTGATTTTATATTTTGATAGATCGGGCATTTCTGAATGCGGCAATACCAAATATGTGTATATTTATTTATTTTTTAACCCTTTAATTTTCAATGGGGGTAAAGGGGGGTGATTTGAACTTTAAGTTTTTGTTTTTTTTTAATTTTTTAAAACTTTTCTTTTTACTTTTTTTTTTTATTTTACTAGTCCCCCTAGGGGGCTATAGCGATCAGCAATCTGATCGCTATTATCTATCTGCTGATCACAGCTATACAGCTGTACACAGCAGATTCAGTCATTTTGTTTTTCCCTCTGCTCTCGGCCGAGGGAAAACGAAAGTGAAACATCATAGCTGCAGGCGTCATCACATGACCCAGTGCTACGATAGCAACCACCGATAGTCACGTGATAACGCACGTGACTTCCGGTGGGGGCGGCGGTAAGTAAAAAACATGGCCGCGCGCATTTAGATCTTGCTGCCAGACTTTGGCAGCAAGATTTAAGGGGTTAATGGCCGCGGGTGGAAGCGATTCCACCCGCGGCTAGCAGGCACACATGTCAGCTGTTGAAAACAGCTGATATGTGTGCCGACCGCCGCCGCCTGCCCGCGGCAGGGGGCGGGGCTTAACGGGACACGATCCTTGACGGATAGATCCGTCCAAGGTCGTGAAGGGGTTAAATTGATCAATTTTGTGTGTGATCCTTTATATCATGTGTTCTGTGACGTATGCATTGGGCATCCTTTTTTTTTTTTTTATTTATTGACTTGCCAAGCATGTGTAATGTGTAGGGATGCGTTTTTACTATGTCATCTGCCATTCAGCTCTGCTACATGGCCGCTAACAGCAGACACAGACAGCCATGTAGCAGAGCTGAATGGCAGATGACAGCAGACACAGACAGAGCCGCACGATCAGAATGAACTCGGGTTAACTTCACCCGACTTCATTGTCATGCTGCGGCTCTGTCTGTGTCGCGTCCTGATTAGCGGTCACCAGTGAATGACTCACCGGTGACCGCTAAACTCCTGAGTAACTGAACTGAGCAGCCCTCTCTCATATACTCACCGATCCCCGATCTCCGGTGCGGCGCTGCACGGCATTCACACTGCTCCGGCGGCTTTTACTATTTTGAAAAAGCCGGCTGCTCATTAAACAATCTCGTATTCCCTGCTTTCCTCTCCCACCGGCGCCTATAATTGGTTGCAGTGAGACACGCCCCCACGCTGAGTGACAGGTGTCTCACTGCACCCAATCACAGCAGCCGGTGGGCGTGTCTATACTGTGCAGTGAAATAAATAATTAAATAATTTAAAAAACCGGCGTGCGGTACCCCCCAATTTTAAAACCAGCCAGATAAAGCCAGACGGCTGAAGGCTGATATTCTCAGGATGGGGAGCTCCACGTTATGGGGAATCCCCCAGCCTAACAATATCAGTCAGCAGCCGCCCAGAATTGCCGCATACATTAGATGCGACAGTTCTGGGACTGTACCCGGCTCTTCCCGATTTGCCCTGGTGTGTTGGCAATCGGGGTAATAAGGAGTTATTGGCAGCCCATAGCTGCCACTAAATCCTAGATTAATCATGTCAGGCGTCCCCCCGAGATACCTTCCATGATTAACCTGTAAGTTACAGTAAATAAACACACACACCCGAAAAAATCCTTTATTAGAAATAAAAAACACTAACATAGGGAGCACCGCCGCTCCTGTCAGCTCCACGCAGCTACTGAAGACAGCCGTGCGATCAGCTGAGCTGTCACTGAGGTTACCCGCTGCCACCACTGTATCCAATGACAGCGGGTAACCTCAGTGACAGCTCAGCTGATCGTGCTATTCCCTTCATTAGCTGCGTGGAGCTGACAGGAGCGGCGGTGTATTCTGCAGCTCCGGTCATCTTCATGCAGCAGAGCTGGAAGCGACGCTGGACCATCCTGGATTACGCCGGACATGGAGGGCTTTTTCGGGCTTATTAAAGTGGTGAACGAGGGTATATGTTTGTGTTTTTTATTTCTAATAAAGGATTTTTTCGGGTGTGTGTTTATTTACTGTCACTTACAGATTAATCATGGAAGGTATCTCGGGGAGATGCCTGACATGATTAATCTAGGAGTTATTGGCAGCTATGGGCTGCCAATAACTCCTTATTACCCCGATTGCCAACGCACCAGGGCAAATCGGGAAGAGCCGGGTACAGTCCCAGAACTGTCGCATCTAATGTATGCGGCAATTCTGGGCGGCTGCTGACTGATATTGTTAGGCTCGGGGACTCCCCATAACGTGGAGCTCCCCATTCTCAGAATACCAGCCTTCAGCCGTATGGCTTTATCTGGCTGGTTTTAAAATTGGGGGGGACCGCACGCCGTTTTTTTTAATTATTTAATCATTTATTTCACTGCACAGTATAGACACGCCCACTGGCTGCTGTGATTGGGTGCAGTGAGACACCTGTCACTCAGCGTTGGGGCGTCTCTCACTGCAACCAATCATAGGCGCTGGTGGGCGGGGAAATCAGGGAATACGAGATTATTTAATGAGCGGCCGGCTTTTTCAAAATAGTAAAAGCCGCCGGAGCAGTGTGAATGCCGTGCAGCGCCGCGCCGGTGATCGGGGATCGGTGAGTATGAGAGAGGGGGTAAGAGGGATAGACTGACATGGACAGAGAGAGAGGGACAGAGATAGTAACCGACTGACAGAGATTAGTGAATGACAGACATTGTGAGGCACTTCAGAACGCAGCTTTTCAGCTGCGCTCTGAAGCGGACCTTTTTTAAGCTGCAGTGCAGAGCGCACACCTGCGCACATAGCCTCAGAAATCAAAATCGTATGACGGATGTCACACGTTTCAATTGACTAGGTTCGTGCAACAAAACGTTCAATTCTAGACAAAGATACGATGTGTTTTCGATCAACGGTTTTGCATTCAATCCTGATCGCACGTAGGTATCACACGCAGATACCTCACAAACGATGCCGGATGTGCGTCACTTACAACTTGACCCCAACGACGGATTGTGAGATATATTGAAGCGTGTAAAGCGGGCTTTACTCCAAACACCATGACTTTATTTTATCTTTCCGCCAACATAGCCGTGTGAGGATTTGTTTTGTGCAGGACAACTTGTACTTTTGAATGACACCATCCATTATACTTGAAGGCGGGGAAAAAAATTCCAAGTGCAGCAAAATAGCTAAAGAAATTTTGCAATTATCTTTTGCGCTTTTTGTTTATAGCATTCATTTTACAGCAAAAATGATCTGGCAATATGATTCTCCAGGTCAGTACGATTATTGAGATATCAAATATGCATAGTTTTTGTTTTTTATAAGTGGTGAGAAAAAATTCAGAAAGTTGTAGAAACAAAATACATATTTTTCTTATGGTGCCATCTTCTGAAAGCTGTAAAACATTTTACATTCTTGGGAGCGGGAGCTGTGTGAGAGCTTGTTTTTGCACACCAAGCCAATATTTTATTTATATCACTTTGGGGTAGATATTATGTTTTGATTATCTCCTATTACAGTTTTTTTGTGTTGAGACCGAAAAAATGCAATTTTGGTATTTTACGTTTGTTCTCCTTACACTGTTTACCAATAGGATTCATATATTTTAAATTATGATCGTTAGGACCTTTACAACTGCAGAGATATCAAATATGTGTATATTTTTAAAATATTGTCTTAAATTTTAATGGTAGAAAATGGAGGTAATTTTAATTTTTATTCTTTTTTATTTTTTTTCAAAACATTTGTTTTTTTACTGGCTAGGACTTGTGGAAGCGCCGTAGACACGAAACAGCCGTCATTCTTGTTTGGCCTGCAGACCCGCTAGTCGATTTATGGATTGAAATTAACATGAATTTTTGTGCTTCGGTGAGTGCCACTTTGATTTTCTTCCTCTTTTGAATGGATCTGTTCATAGGCTCTTTATCATTTTAGTGAGTACTGCCTAATTAGCATTTTTTTTCTGGGGTCTTTATCATAATACCATGCATTTACATCATAGGGTTAGTCATTTTACAGTGGTTCAGAACCGCCCTTGTTGTATTTTTTTCCACTCAGAAAAGACCTCTCCATGGTCGACCAAAGGAATTGAGTGCACATGAACTTTTTTGGTTCAGATGATGTCAGTCAAGCGTGTGTGGTGGCAACCAAGTGAGGAGTACAAAAATAAGTGTGTCCAGCCTACAGTCAAGCATGGTGGTGGGAATGTCATGGTTTGGCGCTGCAGGAGTGTTGCCGACTTTGAAGAGCTACAGTTCATTGAGGGAAACATGAATGTCGACATTTACTGTGGCATACTGATGCAGAGCAAGATCCCTTCCCTTTGGAAACTGAGCCTCAAAACAGTATTCCAACATGATAATGACCCCAAAAAACCTGCAAGATGACCACTGTCTTGCTAAAGAAAGGTGCTAGACTGGCCAAGCATGTCTCCAGACCTAAACCCTATTGACCATCTGTAGGGCATCTTCAAATGGGGGGTGGAGGTGTCTCCAACACCCACAAGCTATGTAACGTCATCATGGAGGATGGAAGAGGAACCAGTGGCTCCTGTTACATTCTAGTGAAGTCCATGACCAAGAGAGTTAAGCAGTGCTTGAAAATAATGGAGGTCACACATAATATTGACACTTTGGGAACAATTTGGCCATTGTCACTTAGGGTTGTGCTCACTTTTGTTGCCAGGGGTTTAGACATTAATCACTGTGTTGAGTTATTTAGAGGGCACAACAAATTCACACTGTTATACAAGCTATACACTGACTACTTTACATTGTATCAAGGTGTTATATATTCAGTATTGTCCCATGAAAAGGTAGAAAATATTTCCAAAATATGAAGGGTGTACTCACTTTTGTGATATACTGCATGACTTTATATTTTGAGGCAGCTCCTAATTCTTGTGAACTAATTCTAGAGTGATTTTTATAGTGTATAGTTACTTATTGACCAAATGGAGGAAAGGAGCATAAGTAACTTTCCTTTTTTGTTTGTGTTTATTATCCTCTCTGTTCATCTTGTAGGCTGCTTTTACATGTATTTTTTATATCATAAGATTAGCACCATGTTGTAAGCAATATGGTTAGAGAGCGCGGTAGGACTTTTCGGCACAGTTTCTCCACCTCACATAGGATTGACGTCTGTTCTAGTTGTAATGCCCATACTGGCATCCCCGTGCTGTCCTGCCCTTTCTCCCAGCGGGGACCCCGGCAGACTCACCTTTCCAGCTGCCCAGTGGTGGCTGCTCCATCCCTGGTCCATGCTGCTGTCTACCATGGTCTGCGCACGCCGCACATGCCTCCTGGGATGTTGCTAATTCTCTGATCCATTGTGCTGCTGCTGTTGTCATTGTGCTGTGTGCTGTTGCTGACTCATTTCTGTGTTTCAGCGCATTTACAATCCGCTGCTGCTGCAACTACCCACGCCGACCGCTTCCTACGATATCCGCTACCGCTGCTGCAAGTATCCACGCCGGCAGCCTACCACGATATTCACTGCCGCTGCTGCAGGAATCTACATCAGCCGTTGATACCACATCCATCCATCCAATTCACGACACCAGCTACTGCTGCTGTTTCTACCACCAGACACTGTTTGTATCCATGGCGCCAGATGCTGAGGTATCATTGATCCCCTGGTGCTGCCCTCTGTTGGCTACCTACCAGCGTGTGTGCCTATTGCCAACTCTAGTGGCTTGATCCAGTTTGCTCCTCCAGGCCAGTGATCAGTACCTTCGGTCCAGTGGATCCACTAACCCCGTGCTCACCTGGAGAGCATAACACTAGTATTCAGTGGGAGGCCCGTGATTATACATTTATAATCTATTTTATGGATAAGTGATATATGTCAGTCCATACCAGATGGAAACACCATTGTAGTATTTGCCAGAAGACTTGCTTTTTTTTATGCACACGCTTGGGATAATTCATGAGCACATAATTGTCAATGATATTATTTCGAAAATATTCCCGAAGAGAAACAGAGGAACATAAACTGTTATCCCCAACCTTAAGCTTTTACTGTTTTCTAAGAACATTTGCTACGGCAATAAAGCAGTATCAAAAGCTAGTCTGCACAACATACTTCACATTTTGGACAGGTTAATGAAATGTAATAAACATTGGGACAAAGTTGGAGGACATTTCTTATAACACAAAAGGACAAAGTTTTCCTATTAGTTTCAAATTGTCTGCTACCAGCATGTAATTGGCATATACCGTATTTTTCGCTTTATAAGACGCACTTTTCCTCCCCAAATTTTGGGAGGAAAATGGGGGGTGCGTCTTATAAAGCGGTAGCGGGGGGGGGGGGGGTCCTGTCTGAGGCGATCGGGCGGGTGCCTGTGGCTGCATGCAAGCGCCCGGGTACCTGTACTTGCATGCAGCGGCAGCCGGGTACCCGTGGCTGTGTACGGGCGGCAGCGGGTGCTGTGTGGGGTCGGCAGCCAGGTACCTGTGCTTGCATGCGGTGGCAGACGGGTACCCATGGCTGTGTGCGGGCGGCAGCCGGGTGCTGTGTGCGAGCGGCAGTCGGGTGCCCGTGCAGGTACTCGGCTGCCGCCCTCACACAGTCACCCATCTGCCGCCCGCACACAGCCATGGGTACCCGGCTGCCACCGCACGCAAGCACAGGTACCCGGCGGCTTGTACGCGGGGTGGGCGGGCAGCCTGCTGGCTGCCACTCTGTGCATGCGGGGCGGGCGGCTGTGCAGCTTACCAGTTGTCCGCGGTCCCACTTTCAAATGATGGCGCCGGTGGAGCTCTTGGATGAGAGCTCCATCTGCGCACGCGCTGCTCCGGGAGTCAGCGCGTGCGCAGATGGAGCCCTTGGATGAGAGCTCCATCTGCGCACGCGCTGCTCCGGGAGTCAGCGCGTGCGCAGATGGAGCCCTTGGATGAGAGCTCCATCTGCGCATGCGTCGCTCCGGGCGCCATTACTTGAATCGGGACCGCGGACACACTCCACCACTGAGCCGTCGCCGCCGCTCCCACTACTGAGCCGCCGCTGCCACCACTGAACCGGGACCGCGGACACACGCCACCACTGAGCAGTCCCTGCCGCTGCCACCACTGAGCAGTTGCCGCCGCTCCCACCACTGAGCCGCCGCCGCCGCTGCCACCACTGAACCGGGACCGCGGACACACGCCACCACTGAGCAGTCCCTGCCGCTGCCACCACTGAGCAGTCCCTGCCGCTGCCACCACTGAGCAGTTGCCGCCGCCGCTGCCACCACTGAACCGGGACCGCGGACACTCACTGCACCGGCCTGCTGCACGGCTCACACGCCACGGCTGCTGCCGCCACCACGGACCCCACGGATCCTGCCACCGCGGACGCCACCGCGCCTGCAACCACGGCACCTGCAACCACGGACCCCGCTGCCACTGACCTGCCGCGCCTGCCAGCACAACCTGTGCCTCCTGTGACCCCGCTTCACCACCACTGCTGCCCCCCTCCGGTAAGAGAACACCGGAGTATAAGACGGACCCCATTTTTCTTTTTTTTACCTTTTTTATGTCTAAGTTTGGGGTGCGTCTTATATTCCGGTGCGTCTTATAAAGCGAAAAATACGGTAATAAATGAGCTATTAGCAGTTAATTCATTAGACGCTAGCTGTTACTAGAATGCAAACTAATATTTATTGCAATTTAATTAGCTTGCCCTACCTAACATTAAATGCCTCTGGTTGCCATATAATTGGAATTGATGAAGTTGGTTAGGTCAATTAGATGGTGACAATTTTACTTGATTGCTAAATAACATTGCCTTTTTCAGTCTAACTTGTACTGCCCAAAGCGCTGGTCTTTGACTATTTTGGGAATGCAAAATGTATTTGGTGTTCGATTAACACTTTTAGAACCAGTGGATATCAATTCCTTATATTAAAGGCTGGATAGACAGGCCTTATCCTGTGCTGTATATGCCTAGAAAACACACATCAATCTCAATATCCCGATTACAGACAGGCCAAAGAGCTATGGGAAGAAATGTTAATTTATCTTCTTACTTCCAGTGACTGCAAGCTATGACTTGAAGGTTAAGTTAGCTCAACGTCATTGCGTTAACAAAACTGTCCCACTAATAGGAATGGGAAGAGCATTCCTGAAATGTATTACCTGACAAGTGCAGGATGACTTTGAAGAGGAGATAATTTACAGGCCATCACTAACAAAAAAAATAGAGTATAAAAATATATAGAAAATGCAACTAACTACAGAAGTAACCAAAGGATTGTCAAAGAATAGAAAAAGGGTTTGTTTCTTTTCACAAAATAGTATTACTTTTGCTCCTGGGTTGTCTTAATGAATAAGTATGGTGCCAACAACAAGTTGAAAGTTGCCATTTTTCTAAAACTGGATAACTGTATTAAAGGGGATTTCCACTACTTGGACAACCCTTTTCATTCCCCTTGTTTGCCCCTGGAAAAATAAATAAGCCTATACTCACCTCCATAGGTTCCAATGATGTCTGAATGTTCCCAAGGCCCCCGAGAACCACGTGACATAGTGAGGTGCAGGAAGAAGAGGAAAGCCCACTTGATGCGGCGCTTGCCATCCACTCTAGCACATGCTGTTTCTGGCTCTCATTTATAAGTTGAAACGATGCGCGGCTGCCAAAGAAATGGAGTGAAGTTGCCTGTCCAGTAACAGAAGTTGTTCTCAGTTCTCTTGGGATATGCTGAGCAGGTATTTGCTCAGTAGAGCTTTGCATATCATTAGAACGTCCCCCACATACACACTTACCATTCCTGTTTGACGTACCCATCCCCTTTGAAACAGATGTTTCGCAACCCTAGGCCCACACCTGTCAGACACCTGACACAAAAATATTTCTTGGCTGATTTAACAATATTTGGATGGCCCACATAAGTACTAATACCTAGTTAGTTGGTTCACTGGCAAATTTTTACCAGACACTAAAAAGTAGCAATACTTGTTGAGTTGGTTCACTGGCAAATTTTTACCAGGCACTAAAAAGTAGCAATACCTGTTAAGATGGTGCAGTGGCAAATTTTAGCAGGCATTAAAATTAAGTTAACAGGACCTTCCATTACATCATAGTTATGTGACTAGTCTGTAAGCCAATGTCTGTACAACATTCACACCAGAGTGGTCACATGGCTATGACGTCGTAGAAGGTCCTTTAGTCAGTAGTGGTTACCCGGGGGCACAGCAATGATCGGATGCGGAAGCAGAAGGGAGACAGAGTCTACAGGATGCGTTGTGGGACCTGTAAGTATAATCATAATGTTTTTTAATAATGTGTTTTTGTTTTTTTTACAGCCCCTGGACCCGAACTGGACCTGAACTGTAACATGAGCTTCCCAGGAAAGCTTGTGTTCGGGATCGTGTGCACAAACAGGACGTGTTCAGTAAGGATCCTGAAATTTACAGTTCGGGTTCGCCCATTGCTACTCATCTTACTGTGTGCTGGTGATAGGTCTAATACTATTAACAATTCTTCAGTGCAAGTGTACTGCCCCCGCATCAGCAGCCTGCCGCTGCTGCTCGGATCTGGATCCGCAGTGGCTCGAGGGGTCTCCGGACCCGGGAGTCGGGGTCACGCGGCCACTCGGAATAAAGGGGGGGTATTTACAGGGGGTTTGTATGGACAGTTTGTGACGCCACCCGTGGTGCGTGGTAAGGAGAAATACCACCGCTGCTATGGGGAGTACCCGAGGGCGATGGTGCAGGCAGCCAGATGATTAACCCCTCCACGGTAGGGGGAATGCCCCGGGACTCAGTGATGGTGATGAGGAGGTGCTGTTGGGACGGTAAGGGTCAATGGTGTACTCACTCAGTCCAATAACGCTGACACTGACAACTGTGGTAAACCAAAGTTCTTGATACCGCTGCAGCAGGGAGGGAGCACACCTGGATCCCGTGCCCGTTGGTGTTGCTTGTTAGTCTGTAACCTTTAAAATGAGACACCATGTGTCTGACAAACATAAAGGACAAAAGACAATGTGCTCGTGAAGGGCCAGATAGAGGTAGGTAGAAAAAAACACAAATATAGGTATATTTCTACCACGCATGTTAATATGCACTCATGGATGTGCAGCATATAGTGTCTAGACTTAGACACTGTCTCTATTTATGCTGCTGATTTGTCTCCCCTTCCTATTTATTTACAGGAGCTAAGAGGCTGTTTTGATTTATTGAGAGTTCCTGGGGAACTTGGTTACCTATATGATCTAATAAGGTATGCGATCTCTAGACATTATAAGCCTTTATGCTCTGGAAATTGGGAGGAGACAGATGTATTGAGAGTTATTCTGTCATGACCCTCCCCCTCTTTTCTTTCAGGTGTAATATACTGCATCTATGTATCATAAATAGCACTATTTATGCTGAGACATCATTCTTTGAGGAAATAAGGTAGAGGCTCAGTGTGTATTGACTTGGCCCACCTTTTTATTTTTTATTTTGGTTTACATTAGGAGGGACGAACAAGTAGTGGGGATAAATAACTTATGTAGACCCTTTGCCGTTATCTGTTTTAGGAAGCCACATATGCTTTTTGGAGACCTCAGTAAGACATATTAGGCAAGCATATTCTGCTGCTGCTACATCACTATCTTGGGAGTTTTTCCAAGTAAGTCTTATACATGTAAAGGCCTTTTTTTGGAGATTGATATCAAAGTAATTTCTATATTGAATTACACCATTTGTCTTTCTCATTCTTTCAGGTGTTGTTGGCAATTTACCCCTGATGAACCCCCGACCACTTAGTTAGGAGGGGGGGAAACGCGTCGGGAGCAGCCCAGGGTACCGGCCTGCTTGGTGGACCCAGGGGCTTGATCCTAACTGCTGCTGATACAGTATTTGACTGGAACATTGGATTCAGTCCAGCTCAGGAACCAACAAATCTAATTGTTTCTGTTTGTTTCTGTTTTGCACACAATTCACCTGGTTGGTGGTGGGCATAGGCCAGGGAAGAGCAGGGACAGCCAGGGATAGCCACCCGGAGCGGGGGGTGTTCTGTACATTATATGCTGTTCTGTGAGCCAAGTAGCAGTCCTGTGAAACAACACATATTACATCACCTATGTGTGGGGCGAACACATGTGACCTTACATCACCATTTAACCCCTAAATACCTGAAATGTACTGATTCCTACATGGAAACGCTGGGTCTCTGCTTTAAAATGTACAGGGCCGTGTGTGCACCTGTGAAAAGAGTATATACATAGAGCTAGCACAGGATTTCTAAATGTCTGGCAAATATCACTGGTCAATAGAGGAGTATGCAAACAAGGGAACAATTACCTACCAGAGGTATAGCACACAACACACTCAATCTGCAAGGACAAATGTCCCGAGCACTGTTTGCACTCTAATCACGCAGAGAGTGGAGTGGAGGAACGGCTGCCAGGGCTAGAGGTGGTACATCCTGAGGTATCTCCGCATGCTGTCTCGTCTGCCATTACCACAGGCATCTTTAAAGAGCCCGCGCCCGGAAGTGAAGGTGGGCAGTCCCATCCTTGCAGGACTGACAGATGAAGGGACCTATCCCCTCATTGTTCCGTGAAACCGGAAGTGCGGTATCGCTTTTTGATTGACACATCCAGCAGCGTATTGTAGCCTCTACTGCTACAGGAAATGACAGAACGGAACCAGCACCCAGTCACTATCTTAGCAAGATTGACACATGAGGGAGCCTATCCCATCAAGGTTCCGAAAAACCAGGAAGTGAGATATCATTGTAAGATTGACATGGCCAGCAGCCTATGGTATTCACCACTGCTAACACTATTCCACTGGCTAGTCCCAGATCTCCTGTACTCTTTTAATAATAAGCCCACAAGCTTCCAGTTGCTGCTCTGGCTGCCCAGATTATCCTATCACCATCCGTGAATATTCCTGCATAATATACCGCAGATATAAAGACTGGACCTATAATAAATAGTGTAGCCTATAGAATAATGAATATATTTGTCCATAACTGGCTATAATCGCCCCAGAAAGCATATTCATCAACCAGGGACATACATACCCTATCTATACACGGATCAGATTATCATGGTGAAGGACAAAAATGGACCCCTATATCAAAACTGGCCTGCCAGACCATAGAACCGTACATATGATATATATAGCTTAAAGACCTAATTACACGAAAACAGCGTCAGTCCATCGGTAGTACCCAGCATCATCTCCAGTGCACTATTCTAAATGGTGCACTCAGGTCAAGGCAATTAAGCCCCAACACTGCATGACTATCCCCAGGTATCTCAGATTACCTGGAGATTTTAGAGGTATCCGTGCCCAATAGCTCACGCAGACATGGACATTGCCCTTTGTGAAATGCTATCGGGAATATGCTAATGAAGAACCAGGCTAAGGAGATTAGTCAATGACTAGAGTCAGGTATGAATGACCTGGCAAAGGCAAAAGATGTATAACTTTCTATCTTATATGATATACAACCAACATTTCAGATGAAACTGACAAAGCTCAAAGTTTCGTTAAGCCCACCAGGGTTAACGGAGTCTAGCAAAAAGGTCCATCTAGCCTCTCGTTGAAGAATTTTGTTATTCCAATCACCCCCCCGGAGAGGTTTGTTGACCACCTCAATCACTTGAAAAGATATTGTATTGATGTCTCCATTGTGGCAGGAGTTGACATGTCTGGCGATGGCCGTATCTCTTTTATGGCCAATATCTCCCAGGTGTTCCCCAATTCTGACCCGCAGCTCCCTCTTTGTCTTGCCCACATATCCCATAGGGCAGCTGCAGGTACAGAGGTAGACTACCCCCTCCGTCCTACAGTTTGCAAAGTCCTTAATTTTGAAGATTCTACCTGTTACATTATTGCGAAATTCCTTAGTTTGATTGATGCGTGGGCAATATATGCACCTACCACATCTGAATGTACCCTGGGGTTTCCGATCCAGCCATGTCCCTTGTCCCTTTGGGGCTGAGAAATGGCTGTGCGTTAGGTGATCTCTAATTGATATACCCCTCCTAAAAGTGACACTTGCATGTGGCGAGACAAATTTTCCTATATCCGGATCAGATTTGAGAATAGGCCAGTAGCGTCTAAGCACCTCCATAATCCTGGGATTTTGGTCATCATACGTGCCTATCAATCGGGTAATCTGGTCTTCCTCCCGCTTTTTTATCGATTTCAGGAGATCTCCTCTGGTGGTAGATCTTGCATGTCTATATGCTGGTTCCAGCACATGTAGAGGATATCCTCTCTGTCGAAAACGGTTCCCCATGTCTAGCGCTTGAGATTCAAAGTCAGACAGGGACGAGCAGTTCCGTCTTAGTCGCAGGAACTGTCCCTTTGGGATGCCTTTCCTCAGGGGTACTGGATGGTAACTTTCCCACCTGAGGAGACTGTTTGTTGCTGTAGGTTTTCTATATATACTTGTAGCCAATTTACCTCCAATGTCTTTAGATATTTTTAGATGAAGAAAGGCCAGGCAATCCCCACTCACTTCAAAAGTGAATCTAAGTCCAACATCGTTAATATTCAATCTCTCCACAAACTGAACAAACAGGGCTTTCTCCCCCGTCCACAGGATGAGGATGTCATCTATATAGCGCCCCCAAAATTGAATATGGGGCGTAAAGATGACATCCTCGTCCTTGAATACGTAGGTGTCCTCCCACCAGCCCAGGAACATGTTGGCATATGTGGGAGCACAAGGGCTCCCCATCGCCGTGCCCCTGAGCTGGTGGTACACCTTACCGTCAAATAGAAAATAGTTGTGAGACAGAACAAAGAGCAATAGATCACCTACAAAGCTGCTATGTTCACGGCATTGATTGCCTCGTGTGGAGAGAAAGTGGTGGACTGCTTCTAGACCCCTATCATGTGGGATGCTACTGTACAATTGCTCCACATCTATTGATGCGAGCATTGTGCCAGGATCCAGGATGATGCCATCAAGTTTAGAGATAAGATCGTTTGTATCTCTGATATAGGAGGGCAGGCTGGTGACAAATGGGCGTAAGACTGTATCGATATAGATGCCCGGATTTTGTCCAATCGCATCAATCCCTGAGACAATGGGACGTCCTTTTAAAGGATGCAATCCCTTGTGTATCTTTGGGGTGGCATAAAAAGTGGCTGTCACTGGGGACCTCTGGTACAGAAAGTCGTATTCTTTATCTGAAATCAATTTAGACTCAAGTGCTTTCCTAAGGAGCGCCTCCAGCTCCCCTAGGTACTCTCTTGTTGGATCCCTAGGGAGTATTTGGTAGGTTGCCCTGTCTGCCAAAATACGTTTACACATTATTGGATAGTCTTTGGTGTCCATCACTACCGTATTTCCCCCCTTATCAGAAGGTTTAATTGTAATTTGGGCATTCCTCTCCAAATTGGTTAAAGCCTCCCATTCCTCCCTGTTCAGATTCGACTTAACTGACCGTAGTTTGGGTTGAATATTCTTGAGATCCCTGATCACCAATTTAGAAAAGATATCTAAGCCACTATAATCCAGTGGGGGTGGTGTCTTCTTACTTTTGGGTCTCAAGCAGGTAAAGGGCCCTATGCCCATACATTCCCCTCTTACATCATCCAAATCAGATAATAGCCTGACATCATCTAACATGTCCCCTGGAATTCTCAACCTGATACATTCAGCCTCATCGTTGTGTACAAAAAATTTTTTCCATTTGAGTTTCCTCAAAAAGAGTTCCAGATCCTTTACCCAGGTAAAAGGATCGAACCTGGTTGTAGGAACAAATGAGAGCCCAAAACCAAGCACCCGCATCTCCACCTCCGAAAGATGGTAACTAGATAGGTTGATGACTTGGTGATCCAAAGAGCTAGAAGAATCTATTTTTTCGATGTTCTGTATCCATGGTTTCTTAAATTGTATGGATCCCGCTCCCCTAAAAAAGAATTGGGGGCCATAGAATGGGATCCCATATGGTGGGTACCCTGGGAGGAAGGGGGAGGGGGGGAGGAGGAAGTGGGTATGGGAGGCACTGTGTTGTCCATAGATCTCGATTGCCCCATACCTTGATAAGGTACTCCAGAAGAGGATGGCGAGCCATATCTTCCATTGACCCGGTCCCATTGCCAGTTTCTCTTTCCCTGCCTTCCCCAATTATAGTGCCTACCCTGTTGGTTCCTTCTCTCTCTGTTTCTGTTCCACACAGGCCTTCCTTGAGGCTCAGAGTCTGAACAGTCTGAAGATGAAATGTCTATTGGGGGTCCCGTTGTTCTTAAGGAGACTTCTTTATGACCTGTAAAATCTGCCAGGTCCCTCAAAAAATGCTTGTGTTTTCTGGTCTTCAGATTTTGTTGGTATTTATCAACAGATAACTGTAGTGATGTCTCCTTAGTCACAAAATCAGGTTCCCCCTTGAACTTTACTGCTTCTTCCCTCAGATTTTGTAGGGTTTTAGAGCTGTTTTCCAATGTAACCTTCTCCTCCTCGAGAAGAATCGTCATCAATCTTATTGAGGAATTAGTAAGCTCTTCCTCCCACCTCCCAATCAATCTGTCAGTTCTGGACCTTTCGGCCGGTACAAGGTTGATTCTTAGACCACGAGGGACAATCCTCTGTTTGATGTACCGTTCAAGCGATTGCACCTCCCACCATGATTTCACATTAAGCTTGTACGCATCCAATAGTTCTGAAAACACATTCCTAATGGTAGTCTTTCCTGATCCCTGGCCGCTAGTAACTTTGTCTGAAAACACCTCATCAGCATCATCCAACCATCTGGTCGTATTAATTGGTCCAGATAGAAAGCCCGCCATTAATCAAAATAAACCACATCCAAAAATAAGCTATCGAGGTAAGATTCAGAAGAGACCACCTGAGACAAACCTCTAAAACATAAGTCTTTATTGATATTAAATATTAAAATGAGACACCATGTGTCTGACAAACATAAAGGACAAAAGACAATGTGCTCGTGAAGGGCCAGATAGAGGTAGGTAGAAAAAAAGCGTGCAGGAATATACTGATAATGGATAGCTAGATGAATTCTAGGCAATCTAGGAGGGACTAGTTAGATCCTTCAATTATCCTTCCTACCTGCGGAGAGTGTTATAATGTACAGAACACCCCCCGCTCCGGGTGGCTATCCCTGGCTGTCCCTGCTCTTCCCTGGCCTATGCCCACCACCAACCAGGTGAATTGTGTGCAAAACAGAAACAAACAGAAACAATTAGATTTGTTGGTTCCTGAGCTGGACTGAATCCAATGTTCCAGTCAAATACTGTATCAGCAGCAGTTAGGATCAAGCCCCTGGGTCCACCAAGCAGGCCGGTACCCTGGTCTGCTCCCGACGCGTTTCCCCCCCTCCTAACTAAGTGGTCGGGGGTTCATCAGGGGTAAATTGCCAACAACACCTGAAAGAATGAGAAAGACAAATGGTGTAATTCAATATAGAAATTACTTTGATATCAATCTCCAAAAAAAGGCCTTTACATGTATAAGACTTACTTGGAAAAACTCCCAAGATAGTGATGTAGCAGCAGCAGAATATGCTTGCCTAATATGTCTTACTGAGGTCTCCAAAAAGCATATGTGGCTTCCTAAAACAGATAACGGCAAAGGGTCTACATAAGTTATTTATCCCCACTACTTGTTCGTCCCTCCTAATGTAAACCAAAATAAAAAATAAAAAGGTGGGCCAAGTCAATACACACTGAGCCTCTACCTTATTTCCTCAAAGAATGATGTCTCAGCATAAATAGTGCTATTTATGATACATAGATTTTAGTCTGTAACCTTTGCCTTGGCACCTTGTTTCTCTAATTGGTCCCTTTTAGCCTGTAACTAAATGGGTCCCGCTCACCAGTATGGCTAACTGGGTGAGCTTGCTCTCAGGGTTCACGCTTGGGATTTTCTGGACTATGTAGTGGGAAAGTCCTATCCCCCTCGTTGGGCTAGTAACCCGTTTTTGGAGCGGGTGGAGAACGGATCTTGAAGGCTCTGTCCTCGTCTGGTAAATTGCCAGGAGGCCTGAAACTCCTTCCTGACCTAGGGTCCACATACCTTGTCATGCCCTGGCCTCTGCCCGGTGATGGCACAAGGCCGCCGGCTGTCCTCCTCGACAGTCTGTGCTCCTTGTCATGATCCCCTGCGACCGGGGTCCAGCTCCTACTAGGCCAGACCAACGTCTGCCACCTAGTAGTCTCAAGAAGTCCAGCTCCTAACCTCTCCTCTTCAGAGTCACACTACACACTGACTGACTCCTGACACTCCTGACCTCCCCTTAAACCAACATCCCAAGTGGGCAACCCTATTCCCTTCGGGTTGACCACTGGTGTGTCTGGTGGGTGTGGTGCAAAGTGTTCCTAGGATTTTGATTAGCTTGTTCTTAGCAACACCAAAGGTCAGGGACCCATAACCAAGGAGGTGGATACTGTGCAGAACGGCAGATTGCACAATACCCTGTGACGACCTGATAGGCCAGGGCCTCAATCATGCAGCTGGCTTGTATTCATCTGGAGAAAGTTTACCAGCAGCTCTCCCTACACATAATGCAGATATGAGTGGTATTATTACACTATTTCTTCTCCAGTAGTTTTCTATACACTAAATGCAGATAAGAGCGGTATTATAGAATAGAATAGATTTTTGATGTTGCAGCAGCAAGGACTTATGGCTGTAATCCCTGCCTACATGCCTCTAATACACTATCGCTTCTCAGATTGCCCTTCACTAAATGCATATAAGAGCAGTATTATTATAGAACAGAATAGATTTTTTAGGTTGCAGCAGCAAGGTCTGTAAGGCTAGCATCCTTGCCTACATGCCTCTATTACACTAACTATTCTCCAGCAGCTCACCCTACACTAAAACAGTAAATGCAGATAAGAGCAGTATTATAGAATAGATTTTTTTAACTAACAGCAGCAAGGACTCTAAGAATAAAAATCCTTCCTTCTCCAGCAGCTTACTCTACACTAAATGCAGATAAGAGTAGTATTATTATAGAATTGAATAGGTTTGAATTAGACCTGAAAAGAACTTTTGGGTTAATGTAAATGCAGCTAAGAGCAATAGATTTTTTACATTACAACAGCAAGCACTGTAAGGCAAAAATCACTCTAATACACTATCCCTTCTCCAGCAGCTCTCCCTAAACTATTTCCGAGGTACAGTATGTCGGACATGGTGTCACTTGGTCTTATATAGACCTGATGATGCAATGCGGCTAGCTAATGGCAGTAATGCCAGTATCGAAAAACATGGCTACAGCATTACCGTGATTAGCAGGCAATGCCCACATACAGTGCTGGCCAAAAGTATTGGCACCCCTGCAATTCTGTCAGAGAATACTCAGTTTCTTCCTGAAAATGATTGCAGTCACAAATTCTTTGTTATTATTATCTTCATTTAATTTGTCTTCAATGAAAAAAAATAAAAAAAATTGTCATAAAGCCAAGTTGGATATAATTCCACACCAAACATAAAAAAGGGGGTGGACAAAAGTATTGGCACTGTTTGAAAAATCATGTGATGCTTCTCTAATTTGTGTAATTAACAGCACCTGTAACTTAACTGTGGCACCTAACAGGTGTTGGCAATAACTAAATCACACTTGCACCCAGTTGACATAAATTAAAGTTGACTCAACTTCTGTCGTGTGTCCCTGTGTGTACCACATTGAGCATGGAGAAAAGAAAGAAGACCAAAGAACTGTCTGAGGACTTGAGAATCCAAATTATGAGGAAGCATGAGCAATCTCAAGGCTACAAATCCATCTCCAAAGACCTGAAAGTTCCTGTGTCTACGGTGCGCAGTGTCATCAAGAAGTTTAAAGCCAATGGCACTGTGGCTAACCTCTCTAGATGTGGAAGGAAAAGAAAATTTGACGAGAGATTTCAACGCAAGATTGTGCAGATGGTAGATAAAGAAACTCGACTAACATCCAAACAAGTGCAAGCTGCCCTGCAGTCTGAGGGTACAACAGTGTCAACCCGTACTATCCATTGGCGTCTGAATGAAAAGTGACTGTATGGTAGGATACCCAGAAAGACCCCACTTCTTACCCCGAGACATAAAAAAGCCAGGCTGGAGTTTGCCAAAACTTACCTGAGAAAGCCTAAAGCGTTTTGGAAGAATGTTCTCTGGTCAGATGACACAAAAGTAGAGCTTTTTGGGAAAAGCCATTAACATAGAGTTTACAGGAAAAAAAAGAGGCATTCAAAGAAAAGAACACGGTCCCTACAGTCAAACATGGCGGAGGTTCCCTGATGTTTTGGGGTTGCTTTGCTGCCTCTGGCACTGGACTGCTTGACCGTGTGCATGGCATTATGAAGTCTGAAGACTACCAACAAATTTTGCAGCATAATGTAGGGCCCAGTGTCAGAAAGCTGGGTCTCCCTCAGAGGTCATGGGTCTTCCAGCAGGACAATGACCCAAAACACACTTCAAAAAGCAAAAAGCACTAGAAAATGGTTTGAGAGAAAGCACTGGAGACTACTAAAGTCACCAGCAATGAGTCTAGACCTGAATCCCATAGAACACCTGTGGAGATCTCAAAATGGCAGTTTGGAGAAGGCACCCTTCAAATCTCAGGGACCTGGAGCAGTTTGCCAAAGAAGAATGGTCTAAAATTCCAGCAGAGCATTGTAAGAAACTCATTGATGGTTACTAGAAGTGGTTGTTCACAGTTATTTTGGCTAAAGGTTGTGCAACCAAGTATTAGGCTAAGGGTGCCAATACTTTTGTCTGGCCCATTTTTGGAGTTTTGTGTGAAATGATCAATTATTTGATTTTTGTTTCATTCTCTTTTGTGTTTTTTCATTGCAAGCAAAATAAATGAAGATAATAATCCCAAAGAACTTGTGATTGCAATCATTTTCAAGAAGAAACTGAGTATTATCTGACAGAATTGCAGGGGTGCCAATACTTTTGGCCAGCACTGAATTTAGTGGCTGAAAAACAGCTGCAAAACATGCAGGGTGGCGACTCGAGCATGGCTCCCGAGCACAAGGATACTCAATCGAGTACCGAGCATGCTCACTCATCACTAATGCACAGAAGTGGTCAATTTGTAACAAAAAAAGAGTGTTCAACCACTTTAAGAGCAGGTAGGATTTTTAATAAGTGGGAAAAATGCAATGTGCACCTGTTCACATTATAAAGGTAGGGTGTGCCATCAGTCTTTTTCTTAGATTAGAGGATTAGGCCTTCTGATTGAGCACTCCTGCTCTTCAACCTCAGGCCTTCTCCATTTGCAGGTTCCTGTCCGCCAACAAAAAAGAGGTCTCCTTGCCGCTGGCTGTTGGGCTCACATAAAACTGTCCATTGTTGTGCGCTAAGTATCTCAATTTTTCCATGTTTTTTATAGCTGTAATGCATGTCTATATTCCCATATTCATATTTCCACATATCTTAGCACTACAGAGTACAACTGTCTCCTTTTTGTCACTGTGTTTCATGTTCAGTTTGCACCTGTTCACATTAGAAAGGTAGTTCTTTTTTATAAGCACTTTGCAATTTTATAACCGCTTTAACAATGTAGTTTTCTTTAGCTGATGATGAAAATGTGAGGATTTAGATGTTTTATAGACTAGCATTTTCACAATACTTGTGAGTAAGACATATACAAAATTAATTGCTACTGTACCTTCTAGGGTTACCATAATTCGGTATTCTACAAGAAGTGACTTGCTAGTAATGGACGTCACAGACAGGAAATTCTATGAATACACGGTATCAATCCATCATGTTCCTCACCATGTCAAGATACTTAGTCAACAGACACTTCCTAATGAAGAACCAACAGAGTTCCCTTCTGCCAGCAAACAATCACTGCCCACAAAGTGTTTCATCCTTATGTTAGATGGCATTGGTCTCCAGATACTGAATTACAGGTACGATGGCATGGATTTTGTGTAGCTCTTTTTAGTAGGTGGTAGCACATCCCAAGGACACCTTGAGACCAGGACACTTGGTGATTTCTTGCTTTGCTAATTGGAACAGACAGTTAATTGATCAGAGAGATGCAGTTACAATGCAAATAGGCTGTCATGTCACCGCAGTACAATGGTGTCCTAATTTTGTTTTACCTCTAAAGAGGAAGTTATGGTAACATCTTAAAGAAAATATTGCAAAAATAATAAATGATGTTGCTCATGCTCTATGTCTGTATCTACAATTTTTAATTTTATTTACCTAAAGGCAATCACCTTCTGTGGAATATAAGACGTGGATGAATTATTAGGACAAATCCCTTTCTAAACAAGTTGGAATGATAATAAATCTAAAAATTACGAAAAATTGATCACCTGTGGTAGTTGGTAATCACTGGATTAATTGACAGAAAAGAGTGGCACCAGGATGTATAGAACAGTTGTCTGTATCAGTCCCATAGAGGTGAATGGAGTGTAGAGTGACATGGGGCAGTAGACGTGGGAAAGGGATTGACTACGGGCACCCTGACATGCTACATGAAATAGCTAGTCCTGGCTGGGTGTGTGGATGTGTGTAATATGGGTCATTTGCCTATGCAGGTCACATGTTGCCACTGACATCAGCTGGTTAGGACTGAACGAAGACTTGATTACACAATGAGACCACCAGTCTGTTTCACGTAATGGTAATTACTAGAGATAAATGATGTTCGAGGTTCACCAATTTCATGTTCGAATGATTTGGGGGGGGTGCTCAAGTCGTTCGACGAACTCGAACGATTTGCAAAAAGTTTGGCAGTTCAAGTTACGTTCGAGAATGGTTCGATCACCAAAAGTGTGGTTTTCACAGTAAGTATGTGCGCACATTGCGTATCTGCATGCGTCCTGCGTCCCCAGCACAATCCCTCTCTCTTTCCTATTCACCGATCACGGGCATCTCTCTGCACGGCTGTCACAAATCTCCAGCAGCATTTCCTCTTTTGAAAATGGCTGCCGCTTCATTATTCAATTAGTTATTCGGTGCTTTCCCCGCCCACCGGCACCCAGGATTGGTTGCAGTCAGACACACCCCCACAATGAGTGACAGCTGTCTCACTGCAACCAATCACAGCTGCCGGCGGGCGGCTCTATATCGTGCAGTAAAATAAATAAAGAAATAATAATAAAAAAAAAAAAAATGCGGGTCCCCCTATATTTGATACCAGCCAGGATAAAGCCACACGGCTGTAGACTAGTATTGTCAGGATGGAGAGCGCCACGTCATGGGGAGCCCACCACCCTAACAATATCACCCATCAGTCGCCCGGAATTGCCACATCCCTTAGATGCGGCAGTCCTGGGACTCTACCCAGCTCATCCTGAATTGCCCTGGCGCGGTGGCAATCATGGTAATAAGGAGTTAATCATGGCAGGCGTCTCCCCGAGATACCTTCCATGATTAAACTCTAAGTGAAAGTAAATAAACACACAGCAAAAAATCTTTTATGTGGAATAAAGACAAAAAACACCTCATTTACCTTTTTATTAATCCACAAACAACAATCCAGGTCCAAAGTAATTCACACGACACTGTCAGCTCTGCTACATGACGATGACAGGGAGCGCTCTGTGTCCTCTCCATGTAGCACCTGAAGTGAGCCGCGCTGTCATCAGACTTCACTCTGCAATGCAGACATCAAGATTACAAAATCTGCCTATGTTTCTCATTAGAGCCAGAGGCTGAATGGTTAGAGCTCTCACCTAAGAAGCATTAGTTCACGAGTTCAAGTCCTGGCTGTCTCGCGAAAGAATTTAATTTTAAATTATAATTTAATTTAATTATACACTGATAGGAGGATGATGGGGGTTGTAGTGCCTGCGGTGATGATGGTCGTTGTAGTGCCTGTGTGTTTGCAGTGATGAGTGCGGTACTGCCGGTGTTTGCCCACCCATCCGTCCGCCCGTCCATCCGTCCGCCCATACATCCATCCGCCCATACATCCATCCTTGCAGCTGAACAATCTTCTTCTAGATTCTCTACTGCAGTATAGAGCTAAAGATTACCAAATCTGCCTAAGTTTCTTATTAGAGCCAGTGGCTCAATGGTTAGCGCTCTCGCCTAAAAAGCATTTGTTCATGAGTTCGAGTCCCGGCCACCCCAGTAAATAATTTAATTTATTTATAATTATAATTTAATTTAATTATGCACTGAGGGGAGGAGACGGACATCAGCTGTGAGCCGTGGGACACACTTTTTGTGAATGTCAGTTATGCTTTTGCTGCTGTGAGGCTCCCTCTTGTGGCCAGGAATGGTTTGGTCAGAGACCAGGTGTGTTGAGCAATGGGCATTTCCATTGCTAACTCTCTGCCTATTTATACCCTGGTCTGATAGCAGGCTATGCCGGATGTCAGTTGTTCTTTGTACACCAGCCTGCTTCATCCTGTTCCAGACCACATCTACTCCAGATAAGTGCTTGGCTCTTGATATGTTGTTTGGTTCTTTTTGCTCTTATCTGAGTTTGTCATTTGCTGTGGTTGTTTTCAGTTTATTTGCATGCAGGGATCTTCCCTCTCAGTTGCTTAGCTGGGAGGCTCCCTGCAGCTATGTTTGGAGTATTGCTCCTATTAGTCCATGTGTTTGTTGCTTCTTGAATTTGTAATGATTCCTGCTTTCTGTTCATTGGTATGACGAGAGCGCCTGGTATAGGACAGAGTTCAGATCTAGCGATCTGAGGGCTTTTTGTACTATCAGGTTTTTGGATTTTTGCAGGGTTTTTCTCTGGCCACCATCAGTCCCTTTCCTATCCTGTCCTATTTAGTCAGTAGGGCCTCACCTTTTGCTAATCCTATCATCTATCTGTGTATTGTGTTTTCCTATATCACCATAGTCTTTGAATGTGGGGGGCTTGCTATTCTTTTTTTTCTGAGGCAGAGAGTTATTCATCTTTCCATCCTTATGGATAGCTAGTTCTCCGGCTGGGTTTGCGGTGCACAGTATGTTAGTTCACCCCTCGGCTACTTCTAGTGTTGATGGTTAGGGGATGGCGGCCAGATTAGTTGCCAATGCTCTTGTCATCTTTTACCAATGATTTACGGTGGTCTTCCATGGTTCCAGATCATAACACACACCTCTAAAATTGGAGCAGTTCACGGAATGAGGCTGCATTGCTCTCTCCTCTCTCTTCTCTCTCTCTTCTCCCTCTCCCTCTCCCTCTCTCTTTCTCACTTTCTTTCTCTCCCTTTCTCTCCCTCTCTCCCTCTCTCTTTCTCTGCCTCTCTCCCTCTCTCTTTTTCTCTCTTTCTTTTTCTCTCTCTCTTTTTCTCAGTCTCTCTTTTTCTCTCTCTCTCTCCTCTCAACTCCCTCTCTTCTCTCTCTCTCTTCTCTCTCTCCTCGCTCTCTTCTCTCTGTCTTTCTTCTCTCCTCTTCTCTCCTCTTCTCTCTCTTCTCTCTCTACCTCTCTCTCTTCTCTTTTCTCTCTCTTTTTTCTCTCTCTCTCTTCCCTCTCTCTCTTTTCTCTCTCTCTTTTGTCTCTCTCTTTTCTCTATCTTCTCTCTCTCTTCTTTCTTTTTCTCTCAGACCTGACGCTGATCAGCTGATGCGGTCACCTGACGGAATCAGCTGACACTATAAGTCAAGCGGTGAGGCCGGCTTTTTATTCAGATGATATTTGATCCGTATTGGACTCCGCGGGACCTTTGACCCAGGATTACTGCGGAGGGGGGTTCTTTTTTTCAATAAAGATGGAGTCACTAATTGTGTTGTGTTTTATTTCTAATAAAATATTTTTCTGTGTGTTGTGTTTTTTTATCTTTACTAGAAATTCATGGTGGCCATGTCTAATATTGGCGTGACACCATGAATTTCGGGCTTATGGCCAGTTGATAATATAAAGCTAGCCCTAACCCCATTATTACTCAGCGAGCCACCCGTCACCAGGGCAGCTGGAAGAGTTGGATAAAGCACCAGAAGATGGCGCTTCTATGAAAGCACCATTTTCTGGGGCGGCTGCAGACTGCAATTCACAACAGGGGTGCGCAGCTGCGGATTCCAATCACCAGCTGCCTAGTTGTACCTGGCTAGACACAAAAATTGGGCGAAGCCCACGTAATTTTTTTTTAATTATTCCATGAAATTCATGAAATAATTAAAAAAAAGGGCTTCCCTATATCTTTGGTTCCCAGCCGGGTACAAATAGGCAGCTGGGGGTTGGGGGCAGCCCGTAGCTGCCTGCTGTACCTGGCTAGCATACAAAAACATGGCGAAGCCCACGTAATTTTTTTTTTGGGTGGGGGGGGCAAAAAACTCCTGCATATAGTCCTGGATGGAGTATGCTGAGCCTTGTAGTTCTGCAGCTGCTGTCTGCTACCTGTCTGTATGGAGGAGAGCAGACAGCAGCTGCAGAACTACAAGGCTCAGCATACTCCATCCAGGACTCAAAAAAAGGAGGGGAGCCAGCACTGCTTATGAATGTCATGCAACAATGAAGAAATAAAAAGTGTAATATTCACAAATTCATTCCTACTGTAACAATTCAATGAGATTTTTTGCAAATGATTGATCAATGATTTGAGGCCCCTGCCCCGTCACGGCAAATCTCTACAGGGGGGTCCCTAACGCTATATTATAAATTATTATTGTACCATAAGGTCTCATATAATGAGCAGGACCATATGAAAACACCACTTACCCGAGGCATGTCTGAACCACTCCCATGCTGCCAGGACTGACAACCGCGAATAAAGGCAGCCCAGGTGCCAGTGTGCGTGGCAGAACCACACACACCAGCACAATGTCAGGACTGGCCCTCACAGTGCCAGACCAGCAAACATGGATGAGGGCGGAACAAGGTTCAGGCAGGTGCTGTTTAAATAATGATGCCTTGGAGCAGGAGGCGGTGGCTGTGTGTGAACAAGCACCAAACTGAATTTTGATGGCGACAGAAAGAATTTGCAAACCACACTGGGCGTGCACGGCATGGTGGCAGTCAACCACCTGACCAGTAAACGAAAAAAGGAGGGGAGCCAGCACTGCTTATGAATGGCATGCAACAATGAAGAAATAAAAAGTGTAATATTCACAAATTCATTCCTATAGTAACAATTCAAATCATTGATCAATCATTTGCAAAAAATCTCATTGAATTGTTACAGT